>NC_057711.1:51507206-51542623 GCF_004010195.1 Chiloscyllium plagiosum
GTCCAGGAGGGGGAGGGAGGTGTCAGAGATGGTCCAGGTAAATTTAAGGTCAGGGTGGAATGTGTTGGCGAAGTTGATGAATTGCTCAACCTCCTCGCGGGAGCACGAGGTGGCACCAATGCAGTCATCAATGTAGCGGAGGAAGAGGTGGGGAGTGGTGCCGGTGTAATTACAGAAGATCGACTGTTCTACGTAGCCAACAAAGTGAAAGGCATAGCTGGGGCCCATACGTGTGCCCATGGCTACCCCTTTGGTCTGGAAGAAGTGGGAGGATTCAAAGTAGAAATTGTTAAGGGTGAGGACCAGTTCGGCCAAACGAATGAGAGTGTCGGTGGAAGGGTACTGTTGGGGATGTCGGGAGAGGAAAAAACGGAGGGCTTGGAGGCCCTGGTCATGGCGGATGGAGGTGTAGAGGGATTGGATATCCATGGTGAAGATGAGGCGTTGGGGGCTGGGGAAACGGAACTCTTGGAGGAGGTGGAGGGTGTGGGTAGTGTCTCAAACATATGTGGGGAGTTCCTGGACTAAGGGGGATAGGACAGTGTCGAGGTTGGTCGAAATGAGTTCAGTGGGGCAGGAGCATGCTGAGACAATGGTTCGGCCAGGGTGGTAAGGCTTGTGGATCTTGGGAAGGAGGTAGAACCGTGCAGTGCAGGGTTCCCGGACTATGAGGTTGGACCTCGAGTTGGCGTTTGGCTTCAGCGGGGTAGAGGTCAGTGCGCCAGACTACCACTGCGCCCCCTTTGTCCGCTGGCTTGATGGTGAGGTCAGGATTGGAGCAGAGGGATTGTAGGGCTGTGCGTTGTGAGGGTGAGAGGTTGGAGTGGGGTGGGGGATCGACAGGTTGAGGCGGTTAATGTCCCGGCGGCAGCTGGAAATGAAGTGGTCGAGGGCAGGTAATAGGCCAGAGCGGGGTGTCCAGGTGGATGCAGTGTGTAGGAGGTGGGCGAAGGGGTCCTCGGAAGGTGGGCGGGAGTCCTGATTGTGAAAGTAAGCTCGGAGGTGGAAAAGAAGTGTTCGATGTCACGGCTGTATTAAATTCATTGATGCGTGGATGGAGGGGGATGAAGGAGAGTCCTTTGCTGAGGACTGATCGTTCGTCCTCAGTGAGGGGGAGGTCTGGAGGGATGGTGAAAACTCAGCAGGGCTGGGACCTGGTGTGGGTGTGGAGCTGGGAGTGGAGCTGGGAGTGGGGGCGGAGCCGGTAACTGGAGTGGGTGTGATGGTGGGGGGAATAGGGGTGGAGCCATGAGCAGGGGTGGAGTTCCCCTCAGGGTTCTGGGGGCCAGGAATGGTGACAGTGGGATCTGTGGGGGGCGTGTCAGCAGAATGCAGGTGAGTGGCAGAAGTGGTGGCAGACATGGCAGTAGGGGTGGCGGACGTCACTGAGCGTGTGACATCAGCGATGATGTGGGGGCAGAAGTAATGTCACGTGTGATGCATGAGGAATTGTGAGGGGCGGAAGTGGCTGTGGGAGTGGCCATCCCAGTACAGCCTGAGGACTGTAGTGTATAGAAGTCATAGCAACTCCCAGGATATCCCAAAATTTGGCAACAATGCTCACAAATAGTTTGAACACAAAGGGAATTGAAGTGTTTTCTGTTCACAAACATTACAGGGTAGTGAGGAAGCAGTCTCAAACAATATTGATGCAATCATCAGCACTCTGCACTTGTGGAGTCAGTGATGGTGGAAAATCCAAGCTTGAGATGCTTATTTCTTTTCAAGGTTGAAGGTAGTAAAGAGTTGGGCTCTCAAAAAAATGGTATCAGTAATATTCCAATGCATTTATGGGTGAGGGATTGGGAGCTGTCACCAAGGCATCCCCACTCCATTGCTTCCTGAAATGCATAAAGATTAAGGGCAATGCAGATTTACATGGACCAAGGGTTGAAAAGGATAGAGTCCGTTGACTATGCAAGGATATCATTCTCACCCTATTTAATCACCTCACTTGAGAATAATTTCATCACACCAGAGGGGAATTTTCTGCTTATAATAATCTTGTATTTGTCACTCCTTGTGTACAGTAATTGAATTAAAAGAGCTATTGAACACTAGAGAAGGTCAAAAAGAAATACTTTTCCTATAACTCTTACAGTGTCATGGTCATCCACTTGAACCATCTGAGACGTCTTGTGTAGACTCACTGCTACTAATCATTCTTGCTGGTGTTAGTCTAAGCTTGTGATACCATATGAAGAAGGATGCCCGTACAAGATCTTTAGCAGAAGATAAGCTCAACCTTGATGAATAGCAAATAGTTCAATCATCTATAACATAATGGTTAATTACATTATATCTGAGATGTATGCTTGTCTCTTGTGCCAGATTGTCCGAAAAACAATATTCCCTGTACAGCTGATGCTAGAAAGCTCTGTTCATGCCAACTGACTTACCTACGAATGGCTTCTTCTCAGAAGCCAATGACATGCATGGACCTTGGAGATCCACGCAGTGTCAAAAAAAAATTACAGGCAATTTTGCTTACAAGCAGAACTGGTTAGTTCCTTTACTATGATTACTGCAATTCAACCTGACATGTTATGACATATCTTCAGCATAAATGAGACTTGACTGTTCTGTCTCAGAGGTAAGGATACTACGCACTGCACTACAATTGACAACACTCCTTTCCATAATGATTGGGAGATTCTCTCTCAAGATATCAGTCAGCCTTTTCAGGTACTTTTATATTCCAATGGTTTTGTATTCCAATCTTCTTCAAATATTAACATTATGGACATCATATACTCCTGTGATTTCAAGTCAGACTCCAGCATCCATTTCACTGCTCAAACTGCCTCTAAGAAACACAGTTTCCCTTCTGCATCAAACAATTCTAAACCCTTGATTTTCTATGTAAGGTTTGATTAACACTTCCATATTAGGAGAGATTCTTCTATCATCTTTGTCATATTCTGGACTGAATACAAGGAAACGGTTATGGTGTGATAAGTAATCCCTCTCTCATGTATAGCTTTCAGTCCCTCTCACCATTATTACAGTTTTGCAATTCCCAGCATTAGCATGTTAATGCTCCCCAGAACTTCTCTCTCTTATTTCTTTTAATGCCATTTCTTCCCTTCGTCACCTCTGAAGTGTTGCTGAATTTTCAACTCTTTCCCAAAACATTCAAACTGTGCAACTCTTTCTAACTACCCTCAGTCTTTAATTCCACCTATAATCTTCAGGGTTTTTTTTTTAAACCTTAACTAGACATCAAAAGTCTAATTCTTTTCAATTTTAGGGTTTGGCCATACATTCTCATTCCATGTTTTTAACTGCTACATTCCAAACTAATAATTACCTTTCTGCATTGATGTATTTAATTTTGATGTACTTGGAAATTGCGGTGCAAAATTTAAAAAAAACATTTTTATAGGAAGGAATAACTTTCTTCTATTAATTGTCAGCCCTATGTCAGATAACAAGATGAGGAAGTTTGAATTTATCAGGGACTCCAGCACCCTGCAATTTGCTTTTGAACTCAGCTTCATACAGTGAGTCATAAATATAGCAAACAATACATGTTCTTATTTGCTCTGTCACAAGTCACTGGTGAGAACTACAATGGTACTGAACATTTACAACCTAGATAAATGTGAGTTGTCAGATTAATTATTCCCTTCAGGTTAGAGTATGGAGATTTTCATTTCATAAATTAGTTAATTTAATTTTCTATTTCTTGGATCCTCGCAGCTTCACAGTTCTGATGTGAGCAATAATCGAAATATGAGTGAAACAAAAGAGGTGTCAAGTGGTTCTTAGCCAATTGAAATTGTTTTCTATCAAGACCTATTTTCCTGATAACAATACACCAATTGAATATTAGAATTCTGTCGAAATTCTTGGTTCTTAAATTGCCATTTTTCCCCTATTATCAACATCCTGAGAGTAACCGTTGACCAGAAACTGAACTGAATTAGCCATATAAATACTGTGGTAATAAGAGCAGTCAGAACTAAGAATTCTGCAGCAATTAATTCACCTCCTATTTTCCACTCATTGCTTTTCTACCTACGAGCCAGGAGTATGAAATACACTCCACCTGTCCAGATGAGTGCAGCTCCAACCACACTCAAGAGAGTTGACACTATCCAGGACAAGGCAGCCTGCTTTGGTGGGTTACTATCTACCACCTTTAAGCTTTAGACCAACACACAGTAGCAGCAGTGTGTACCACCTACATGATGCACTGCAGTAATTTGTCAAGGTTCCTCCAATGCACCTTTGAAATCCACAACTCCTCCTACCTCCCAGAAGGACAAAAACAGTAAAAGTAATACCTGGTCATACTGGACATCCATTTTATAATATAAAGGTCAGACCAATATGTCATATTTGCCCAATTAGGGAATCCTCCTTTTGATATCGAAGTACAAGGAAAACAGATGCCTGGAAAAACCACCAGCTGCAAGTTCTCCTACAAGCTACACAACATCCTGACTTGGAACTATATCAACATCCCTCCATTGTTGCTTGGTCAAAATCCTGGAACTCCCTTCCTAACAACACTGTGGGTATCCCTGTACCAAAACAACTGCAACGGTTCATAAAGACAACTCACTGTCATCTCCACCATGGCAAGCAGACTTGGGTAACAAATGCTGACTTAGAGAGGGATGAGAGAGCCTGTTAAAAATAAAACCAATTAATACTTGAGATATCACTACAAGTTTTAGTCATTATTGATATAACTAAGTACAAATATATCCTTCCATAAATAGGTAGACAAAAGTTGTGCAAAATATTTTAGATGTGGATTCACCAAGGCTCCATATAATTGGAACAAAACCTTTCATTCTTGTACTCCAATCCCTTTTAATTAAAGGCCAACTCACAATTTGCTGTCCTAATTGCTTGTTGCACATGCATGGTAATTTTTTGTGTTCCTTGTAATGAGTACACTCTCTGCACATCAACATTTACAAGTTGCACACCTTTTAAAATTATTTTTGTTCTCTTATAAGCAAAGTGAAGAGCTTCTATTTGCTATCTTGTTTGCCACTCATTCAACCTGTCTACGTCTTCACAGGCCCACTTTAAAGCTGGCATTTTTTATATCATCATCAAATTTAGATACATTACTAGACCAATGTAATCCCAGATCTAGAGACTACCCAAGGAGTAGCATCAGTTTAAAGCAGGTCACAAAGTTTAGTCTTGCACCGTGGGGTGGCACGGTGGCTCAGTGGTTAGCACTGCTGCATCACAGCACCAGGAACCTGGGTTTGATTCCCGCCTCGGGCGATTGTCTGTGTAGCGTTTGCATATTCTCCCCATGTCTGCGTAGGTTTCCTCCGAGTGCTCCGCTTTTCGCCCACAATCCAAAGATGTGCAGGTTAGGTGAATTGGTCATGCTAAATTGCCCATAGTGTTAGGTGCATTAGCCAGGGGTAAATACAGGATAGAGGAATGGATCTGCTGGGTTCCTCTTGCGTGGACTTGTTGGACCGAAGGGCCTGTTTCCATTCTGTAATCTAATCTAATCTCACTCATCGGGATAAACTGCAAGAAATACCAAAGTAAAAGGTAAACAATATTTTTACACTTGATGAGTGTAAGGAAAAATCTTCATAATGTGTCTTTTCATCAGCAATACTCAAGTTCTGTATGACAAACAACTATAAATAAAATTTTAAGTTGTTTTACTAACAAAATTTTTGTCAAACTTCTCTCTGCTTCCTCTGTTAAGATATTTTGAAATTCTGTAATATTAAATCAATGGTTAACATCAAGAGTTGTAGACATAAAATTGCTTTCTGCTAGTAGCATTATATGGTGATAGAAGATCGGTGGGCTGATCTTATGTTCCATTGACTTTAATGGAAGAGAAAATCACATAGGCATTAAAAGAAAGACTAATGACATACTAACGCCTGTTTTTTAGCTACTGTTGAAGAAAAGGTTCTCCTCTATATATTTGATTAAAAAGCCTTATGAAACGTGATTGGCAGGCCTCACTTACTTTTCTCTCCCCTCAATGAGATTCGAACTTTCTATAGTGCTACATAATGTTGTTATGGCACAACAACACCCTTCCTAACTCTGCATTTATTCATCAATATGCATTTTTTTGTGTGTGTTCCTGTCCACCTGCACAGTTGGAAATCTAAAAATATACACTTTTTTTCAAATATTCAGGAACAAAATATTGCTGGTAGCTAAATTCTGTCTTTGGGGATCCACAATTATTACAGAAACAGTGACATATGAGGCCAGGATTACTAGAATACCTTTTTTTTCCCCTTTTCCCTTTGCTTCATCATATTAAAATGTGACCAGTTTCAATGAATAACCACAGAATCCACTTATTACCAGACCCAATTTACCAGCCAAATATAGGACATTAAATAGCCTATAGGATTAATCTGGGAGAAAAAGGACTAAAAATGAAATGAAGCAATCAAAGAAAATTAAAAAGAGCCAGATGTATTCCAGTCTATTCTACTTAACAGGCATATACACTTGTGAATTATGTTTTTTTTTACAAAGATGAAATGTTCCCCATTCATTTCTATGGAAGCCTGATTTGCTAAGTGTATAATAATATGAGTAATTGTCTTTGAGTGTATGATTTTATAGCCCAGCTCTCCATTCTCATCAGTGCTAATGGAAATCTTTTAATTGCTCATTGATTTATTAGTCCATCCACTGTAAATATTATAGGCAGAGCTCAAGAAGCAGCCCTAATCTATACCGTACTAAATACATAGTAACATTTTTTTGTAAGTAAGTTTTATACTGCAACACATATTAAGCACTCCTGTTTAAAATCTGGAGGTACCATTTACATTAAACTGGAAAATCAGTTCTGCATTGACCGTGTTTCCTGCATAATGAGATAAAATAAAGAATCAAGAGTTGTCTAAATGTTGTAAAATAGGTGGGAAGGGATTAAAGGATTAATTTAAAAGGTAAGGATTATTCACATGCTAATACATTTCATTTAATGAAAGATTTGGCATGTCTTTGTGTGTAAGTTAGTTAGCCTGAAAAGGTATGGGAGATTATATTAACTTCAATAATAAACAATAAGCAGTTTGCATCAATATTTATAACATTGTGCTTTATTTTAAAGCTTATAAGAAGCAACTAATTTACTGTATTTATTAAATTGTGTATTTCTCACTGTATGTTTCAAAAGTGGATGACTGAAGTTTGTAATTGTGTGGATATTATAAATTGTATATGAGCAATTTTGCATTTTTCACAATTTCAAGTTCACTTCCTAATACTACAAAGCAGCATATGATTCCCTACTTTTACTTTTCACGGTGACAAGTCTTTTATACAAGCATATTACACAGCAACTATCTCAAAGTATTAAAGAGGTGTGAAAAATTTCTGATTTTTTAATCCAATTCAGTAGATCAATACAATAACGTCCAAATGTATCCAGCTAAACAATGTATACTTTTGAATATTGGTGGAAGGCTATTATTTCCCCAAATATTTATTCTATGAAGACTTTGTTTAAAAGAAACAAGCCACAAAACTTGATCCTGGGATTCTCATTAGAAAAATACAACATCTTGCTAATTACTGCAGATGTGCACCTCAATTTCTATTTAATGGCTTGGCTGAAGCATGTGATTATTTTCCACATACTAATTTGGACATTTTTTTAAATACCTTTGGAATTGTAGAAATACCAGAATAAACAAAACAAATTTCAACTTCACAATTTTGGATTAGTGTTAAATGCAACAGTGAAATAAATCAATATTTTCCTTATCGACTTTTGAAATTGATAAGTGGTGCAAATCAATGAATAAACTGCACATACATCAGTAAGTGTTAGGGAGCAGGAGCAGGATTGTCATTTCTAGATCCAAAATACCTGACATGCTGCAAATCTGGGTAGAAGGTAGAAGGCTTATCTGGAATAGGCATCAAATTTCATTTTATCCATCCACCTGTCCCATCTCCAGAGGAAGCTCATAAACAAGATGTAGGTCTTGTCATCATTGGACAGACCAAATTCACAGTAGGTCAATTCAGGTCACACTCAATCTGTTAGTGTTATCCACAGCTTTTGGTTGGCTGTAAGTTTAATTCTCTAGGCTTTTACTGTGACCTTTCTGGTCAGCTTCCTGCATTGTTCCAGTCATGTTCAGTTTAGGCTTAAAGAACAATAATTTATCTTTAGATTGGAGGTTGTGAGATTAATGCTGCGGTCAACCACTTAAAATCCAAACTTTCATCCTCATTTTTTTGAATCGTAGCTTTTGGTAATTCTATTACTTCATTCAAATGTCCTCTAAGTCCATTGTTTATAGATCTTGTTGCCATCTCTGTCTACCTTGCAGCATTATAGCTTCTATCATTTAATCTTTTGTTTCTTTGACCCTTCTTACTCTTTTGGTCTTTCAGTTACCATCCCCATTCCTTGCCTCTGTCCTTGCATTAAACCTTGTCTCCAATCCAAATCTGAAGTCTTCCTGTGTAGGCCAGAAGTAGGTCCCAACTCCCCTCTGGTGAGACAATGGTCAGCAATTTGTTGGCATCGGTTAATTATTCATTTTTTTGTTGGAGCTGGTGTACAGTTGAGGTCTATCACTCAGTTCAGTAAGTTTGGCAGTGTCACTGCTAATAGTGGCCTTAGCTAAGGGTACAGAATAAAGGACAGAATTTCTTAATACCAATGCATCTTGAAAACAACTACGTTGCTTGTGCAATGTGTGGACAGGCAGGCAGGCTCCATCACTTTAGGGTGGTGTTGGTAGTTTGGAGGCAGGAAGTGGTCAAATGATTTTGCAATGATGGTGAGTTTGGAATGTGGACATCATTTGTTGGCACAGGGCCCCTTCATGAGGACTACCTATCAAGGACAAAAACACTTTCCCTCCTGCTGAAAGGCCATCAGGGCCAACTCAGTGGTCTGTATCTGTGGCAACAGTCTGATGCAGATATAATGCCTATGGGGTAAGGACATGATCCTTGTTTGCTTCTACTGGGCAGTTAAGCTGCTAAAATTCCTGTCACTGGCAATATGCCCTGACAGCAGGAAGATGCCAGCCTTCCCTCACCAAATTGCTGGCCTTCTCACCTCCCAGTCCCTCGCCAGAAGGCTGAGAAAGACTCGGTCCTCTGTTTTCTCTTCGCAGCAGCTGAGCATTTCCAGCAATTTCTGTTTCCACTGTTGGATTTGGGTTTGCTACAAATTTGGATTTGCTTACAGGCAAAGTCACAGAAATGATATGGAGCAGAACACAGATGGACAGGCAAGTCTGAGCACTGGCACGCTTGGAGTATTGCGTACAGTTCTGGTCTCTGCATTATAGGGAGGTTTTGGAAACTTTGGAAAGGATTCAGAGGAGATTTACTGGGATGTTGCCTGGTATGGAGGGAAATTCTTACGAGGAAAGACTGAGGGACTTCAGACCATTTTTGTTAGAGAGAAGAAGGTTGAGAAGTGACTTAATTGAGACATATAAGATAATCAGAGGGTTACATAGGTTGGACAGTGAGTGCCTTTTCCCTTGGATGGCCAGCACGAGGGTACATAGCTTTAAATTGAGGGGTGATAGATACAGGACAGATGTCAGAGGTAGTTTCTTTACTCAGAGAGTAGTAGGGGCATGGAATGCACTGCCTACAACAGTAGTAAACTTGCCAACTTTAAGGGTATTTAAATGGTCATTGGACAGTATATGAGAATGGAATAATGTAGGTTAGAAGGGCTTCAGATTGATTTCACAAATTAGCACAACATTGAGGGCCAAAGGGCCTGTACTGCGCTGTAATGTTCTATGTTCTATACACATCTTGTGGAATCAGAAAGAGTCCTAGCTCCAAGGAAGGAAAAGTATCAAAAAAGCATCCCTCCCATTTTGTGTTTGGCTTCCAATATCTTTTTAAAGACTGTAAGTTATCTGCTGCACGTTGGAAGTCTACTCAGAGCATGCATAGCATCTATTACAACTACTTTTCCATGATTTTTGGACAAGGGTTCAGCAACAGGTGGCAGATACTTGTTTGCCATTTTAAATTAGCGTATGCTTTCATACCTTAAAATTATTCTAAAGGTTTTTAAAAGAAGTCATTGCAGAAATTGCAGGATGCAAAATTATTGTAGAAAATTTCAGATGTTCCAAACTATAAACTCTAACATGAACTTATATTTCTAAATTGCTGCACAGCTGGTGGATACTTCTGATTCAGTTGATCACCTTACTTCCTCTAAGAAGATGAAATATTAAAGAAATTATTCCACCTGACTTAACTTGTTTTTACCACCCAAATGTACTTTTTCTACATGTTTACACAATATGCAACAGTGAAAACATATTAACAGTTACTGAAATAATTACTTATTGAATTTTAATGTCCAACAAATGAAATAAATGCCCACACATACGAAATAAATAGATGGGCAACTGAAGTTATCAACTATAATGTAAAAAAAATTTGCAAGTAACTTTTGCTGAAGAGTGAAAAAGGTCACAGCCAGAAATATCAAGTTTTCAGGGGAGCAAGTGGACCTCTGCGTTAATCGTAACACTGTGGTTGAAACTTTCAAGTCAACTAGTCCAAGCTAATTCAAAAACTAAATCTGAGAATGCCCTAACTTATTGAAATGCACATTACGCAACCAACTACATTCTATGAAAAGTGAATAAGTCAATATTCCAATGGAACCAACTGGAAAAGTATCAGACCATTTATCTACTTTTAATGTAGCTATAGTGTCATCTATTGCACAATGTGACTTTTCCATAAACAGCATATTTAAATAATTCATGCATATATTTATTTTGTCAGTCATTTTAAAATAATGGAAGAACAAAGCATTATTACATTCACAGTAGTAACTCACTATGCCTTACTAACAAGGAAGATATTTTTGACTAGCGAATGGAAAGTGGAAAGATAAACTAATCCACCTGGAAGGGGTTATGACAATGACGAAGCATTACAATTATTCCAAAAGACTTTTTTAAAATAAGCAAGACAAATCAACATATTATTTAAAAGGTCCAACTAAAAAAGTACATTTAAGAGGCTTTCCCACACATTTGGAATAACAACTGTGCAATCATGATGTATGGACTGTGACCTACAACCTAGTAACACTCAATCGGCCTCCCAACTTGAACGAAACAGCACTGTGTAAATTATCATCATGAACAAGGTTGAAAGAAAAGGGAATAAGAAACTCTGCTCCCTGACAATGAAATAAAATTTGCAAGCCTTGTCACATTTAATGGTTTTCTGCAGAAATGCTCTCAGTACCCTGAGGGTTAATTACCATTTGGATTTTCAGTTTATGTTTGACTGGTGACTTAATTCATTACAAACTGTGACAGTCTGGGTTTGCTCCATGCTGTACCAATGTTGGAATATAACAAATCTTTTTTAATGTGTGAAATAACTTCAGCTAGCACTACTCACCATATTTCTATAGATTGATTATTTACCATGTGCTCCCCGTGTAATTTCTTTTAATATTGGAATTTCTATTGTAGATTATTTTTTCTCTCCCATGATTCCTTTCAAATCTCAATAGACAGAAAAGATTGAAATGCTCAAGAGATGATTCCTCTTTATTTTTTTTTAATGAAAGGCTGTATAATAAATTTTCTGTATGGCAGCAGCTGTCAGCAAGAGCTTTCCAGTTCAGGTCTATTATGGGAGAAGCAATACCCTATCCTATGGCACAGAGAACCACACAGGGGCCAGCACTGATTGACAGCTTGTCATCATGACGTCTTATTTCATCTCTGTTATGAAGAAAATTAATGTCACACCACCAGGCTTATGACTTGCTGTCATCTTATAACCGCTCACCTTTTATCAATGCTCCAAATAACATTTCAAGCCCATCGTCTCACGATGGACAATTCGGTCAAGGGACATTAAATCGGACGATTGTGAAATGTCATAATAAAAATGGAAAGCTAACAACTTCTTTTCAAACTAGCTCTACTGAACTTAAGCGATGACAAAGTGGAAAACAGTGGCTTCATGCTCCCATTTCAAGGAGGTCACCACATTGCCTTCTGGCTGCCATCTCACTAAAGTCCATGAAAGAAAATGAAAGGATATTCTAAAAGATTTCTTTAATTTTAATGACGAGAATCAAAATGTCTATTTAATTTGATGTACTTGTATATTTGGTTACAAATAGTTAAATTGCTGTAACCTTATTTTCTTGGCTTACTCATTCTGATAGCAGGGTCAAGACTGCAATTCTCAGCTTTGCCAAATCATTTGAATCATTTAAGGAAAAATACCACAGCCATCTCCAAGTATGTTGTTTTGCCTATTTTAAGATTTTGAAACCATTATCCCAGAGAAATCAGTCAATTGCTTTTATTTACATCCAAGCTAGGTGCAACTATTAAAATCATATTCAGTGTAAAGACATTATAGGAATCAGATCCCTCATAAATTAATATAATGAAAGGTCAATGTGAGTTGCTTGTACCAACTTTTTCAGTAGAAATTATTAACAAATGATATTTCATCACTAACACACCCTGCCACAAGATGAGTAACAATATTTAAACAATACCTGTCATTATTCTTCTGGTAGTGTCATGCATTTATGATCTATACAAGCCTTGGCAAACAGCTGATTCTAAGTCGACAGCAGGAAGAAATCCACCACTGAGCTACAGCAAGTGCCCTGTTAATCTGTTTGAAGAGCATTGTAAAGCATTTGTACAACTGCTTCATGCTATCTGCTCACTGCATAGGCTGATAAGATATGTCTTTATTAAATTCAGTTATCCAGTGCAGGCTAGTCAGGCGATAGACGTATTTTAATATAAAATTTCAAATTTTTAAAGCTCTGTTGAACTCTTCCTACTGCCATTTTTGATAGCACCTAGTGTATATATATTTAAATAATAGCCTGCACATCAAGTGAGAGGATTTTTAATTGTAGTATGTTATCACTTTTTAAAGAAAAATCAAAAAGAGGCTGGAATACATTGTTTTAAGCGCAAGCCAGTGTAATAGCTCCTCTCTCTGCTCATTTTGTAAAACTGCAGTGAGTGAGCTGCATTTCAGTATTTCTACAAGACCATTTCAGGGGAATAATATGTAGAGCTTCATATGCCAGCACAATGGTGTGGCATACTTGAACCTAAATACATAACATTATTCATAGGCAGGATTCAATATCGTGCCCCTATACATGGAGTTCTGGGCCTTTACCATGCTAAGACCTGGAAATTTCCCAAAGGATTGAGACATAAATAGAGGTAGTCAATCTGAGCATGAGCATTTTCAGGCAATTCCAAAAGACCTGTTTTGGAAGAAACCTGAGGGCAGATTTCCCATCTGTCCTCTTGGCTATTGATAGTGTATGGTGTGTGGATAAGTGGGAACATAGAAAAATATGCAAAGAAGAAATAATCTTATCCACAACAAACACAAAAATCATTGGGTATTCTTTTTAAATTTTATAACTTCTTATCCTTTTTCAATTTCATTTAATTGTATTTCACTCTTTGAAGTATTTCCTGGCCAGACGCTATTCAGTGGCTAAGAGATGTGCCAACTTGCCCAAGGCCTCTACTAATCATGTTTTTGAATTGGAATGCTCTAAAATATACAAAAGTAGCAGTCTTGCATATAATCGTCTCATTTTATTGAACACCTATGCTTGTGCTTAAAGCTGAGATCAATCATATGTTGTATGGAGATTTCTGGAACAGAAATGTGCAGAGGGAGCAGATGGTTCATTCCACTCTCACGGAAGGAAAGTCAGCAGCCAGCTGTCAAATCTAGAAGTAGATTGTCCCACAGCTATAACATACTGTGAATGGGCTAAGGTTAGTGTGAAATAGGAATTCTGCGCTTCAGTCAGAGAAAGTCCAGTCCTCTGGAGTTTGCAGCAAACATGAGTAGCCAACATCTCAAACAGTCCCAGTAATGCAAGAGTTCAGTCAGAGATGCTGCCAGGTCTCCAATTAGTCCAACGATGAGGGTCCAGTTGATCTGTGGACTGAAGCAAGTCAGCAGCTTTGGGTGTGGAGTGTTCGGTCACCTTGCACAAGGGAGCAAAGTTGGGAAGGGTGGTTGTGTTTTAAAGTCCATTCAGAAAGAAGTGAGTTTTCTTATCTCTTATTTCTGGCACACCACAGGTCTTGTCATCAATATCAAAAGCAGGCACTGAGGCTGCATGGGCAAATGACATGGACTAGTGAAGTTAGACAGATTTATTGATGCCAATGACAGAAGTTGCTGCTGCTTAGGTTGCAGACAAGAAGAGAGGATGACTCAAAATTGAAATGCTCTTGAGAGGCTGAAAAGACAGTTTTTAATATGCTGCAATGAGGCATGAAGACCCTTTCAATCAGAGAAGGTGAACTGACTTAGTGGTTTGGGTGAGGAAAGTTGGCCCAATGGGGGGGCACAGCAGATCTGTGGTTAGCACTGCTGCCTCACAGCGCCAGAAACCTGGGTTAAATTCCAACCTCGGACGACTGTCTGTGTGGAGTTTTCACATTCACCCTATGTCTGCATGGGTTTCCTTCAGATGCTCCGGTTTCCTCCCACAATCCAACGATGGGCAGGTGAGGTGAATTGGCCATGCTAAATTGCCTATAGCGCTCAGAGATGTGTAGGTTAGGGTCATTAGTCAGGAGTAAATATAGGATAATAGGGTAGGGGGATGTTTCTGGGTGGTTTACTTTTTGGAGGGTTGATGTGGACTAGTTGGGCTGAAGGACCTGTTACTACACTGTAGGGATTTGATTGTATTCTATTCATATCCTCCAGAAGTGACGTCAGAGCCACAGGGGTCACCACTGAGCCCAGAAAGGCCTTCTGGAAGTGAAGCACTTGCAAAGAAAATACCCTATCTCACTTGCATTCCTTGCAGGTTTTCTCCTCAAAATGCATTTCTCACACTCACAACTCTTTACTTCTGTCTCCTTTCAGGAGAAAAATGGAAAACGTGAGGGGTGGAATGAAAGACCAGGGTTGGCCCTCCAGTGATAGCCATCATGATGGCCATTGACAATGTATTCCCACCACATATGCTGGGAAAGTGGGCTTGCTGCTGATGTTAGCAGTAACCTGCAGTGAAAGCCTGATATTCCTAAAGTATTGGCGCCACAGCATGTCGAGAAAATTGATTCTCTGCCTGTAGATGGGAGAAAGTGAGGAGAGGGGTGTCTCTCACTTGCTTGAGGCTAAATGTCATGCCCATCTCCTTTGCCCTGTGTAGGATCAAATTCCTAAGGGATAGACAGTTAGTACTATTCTTAGCACTGGTCTTGTTGTTCCTCATCAGAGCTCCAAGGTAGAATAAGGGGTTTCTATCTACAATGAAGCCTGGCAGCAGGGAAATGCAGTTCAAATAGATCAAAGTCCAAGGTAGGTGAAAGTTAGAAATCAAGTGGTAAGCAGTGAAATTTCTTTCACTGAAAAAATGCCAGAGCACAAACCTTTCCCAGAGCAGACTATCAGACAGAAACATCCCACATTATCATTGCACATCTTTTTGTTGTGGTTAAGTAGTTAGAGGAATAGCAATAAAGACTGAAGAAAAGAGAACCTGATGGGGATTGCACTAGTCTCCTCTTATAAATGGCTTAAATAGTTATTTCTGCAACCATCCCTCAGGATTTAGAGTGGAAGGTGGATTTCATCTACATGTTCTTTAATTTTACTTTTAATTTTAATAAAATATGTCATGAGTTCAGTAAAGGTTTAGTGGCAAGCTATGATTTCCTCCACTCGAACCTGGGTTGTTGGTCATCACCCCTCGCCCCCTCGTGCCCCACCCCCCCCTTCCCCCCATCCCCCACTGATATTCTTCTTTTTATATTAATTATATCTGGAAAAGCCCAGATTTTTAAAATGCAGAGTAAAATTGACTTTAATGACTATGATAAATATTAGAGCAATAATACATACATATTTTGCCATTATTTTGTTATGTTCTTCTTCATTGTCCAATGTGGTGAAAGAAAGATCAGAGATACTGACTGGAGCAGACGCTGTTAGAGTGACCAGAAGCACTAAACTGCCTTTTCCTCCTGACAGTGCCAAATCTAGTCTGTGCGTATGTTCCTTACTTAGACCTGCCAAATCAACTTGACACCTGCAACAGAAAAAGGGCAAAGAATTAATCAATGACCTGTCTGTAGAAATTGATCCATGAGACATAAAGATACTTCATAAAAGTTCTTACATTAATTTTTTTGTATCCATCTCTTTACATGACAAGCAGATGACCAACAGTTAAAATTCTGGTGTGGGTTTTGTGTCCATTTTTTCCATTTGAATCAACTTGATTATAGTGGGTACCCAGAATTCTGACTAAAACAAGCACAGAGCTCTGTCATTTGTAGACCCATACTGCAATGTTCAAAGGAAAACTGGGTGACCCATGTGTGGTGCATCTCAGTTCTATTTCTCCAGGTATTGAACTGATCACTGGAGGGCTTCTATATGTTCAGGAAGTCTGGGAATGCTTCCTCAGGTTACATTAATCCGTTTGCCCCATTTCTGGTTCTTTCCTAACCTACATATATGACATCTATCGCTACCTACAGAATTCTCAGCAGCTGGCCCGCTTTTGTAGACACAGTGTTTAGAAGGCTGAATCATTTAAATTTCTGGTCATTGATAATACCCAGAATGTTGATTCAGCAATAACATGTTATTGACTGTCAAGGGGAGGCAGTTAGATTTTTCTCTCATTGGAGATGGCTATTGGCTGGCACCAAATAGACCAAGCCTGAATATTGCCAAAACCTTGCTACATCAAAGCATGATCTGCATTCATTTCTGAGGAGATGTAATTAATACTGAACACTATACAATTATCAACAACAAAACCCCACATCTGGCATTATGGTGGAGGGAAGGAACAGCCAAAGATGGTTGGGCCTAGGAAACTTGAAGAATTCCTGAAACAATGTCCTGACTCTGAATTGGTTTATCTCCAGCAACCACCCTTCATTGTGCTATGTATGAATCCAAGCATTATAGAGTACTCTCCTTGAACTATTTGATATAATTCATTTTTGCTTGGGTTTCTTGATCCCACACTTGATAGTAAGGGCAGTCAGCCTCACCTAATCCCTGGAATTCAACTCTTCTCTCCAACTTTGGGCCAAGCTGTAATGAAGATTGGAGCTGAGTGGCATTGGCATAACCCAACATGAACTTTGCAGAGGCGGTTATTGCTGAAGAAAGTAGCACTTGGTAACACTGTTGATGACGACTTTCATCACCTTACTCATATTTATTGGAATGGTAATTGGCTTGATTGGACTTGTTTTGCTTTCTGTGGACAGGATATGGAAATTTTCTGCATGGTTGGATGTAATTATTGTGGCTGTAGTGAGAAGAGCTTGTTTACAGACATTGCTATTTCTGCAGCATAACTCCTCTGCATTACAGCTGGGATGTTGTCAGAATTGATCATATTTGTTATATAATGTGCCTTCAGTGGTTCTCTAGCTTCCTTAGCTTGGTACTCATTACAAACACTGCAAAAAGTGATATGGTCCTTGATTTCACTCCTCATGTTTGGCCATTAAACCTCATTTCTTCCTCAGACTCAGTTTAATTTCCAGGGCGCTTGCATGGAAGCATTTTAACATCTTGCCTCTCAACCCCTCAGAGATAATGACTTACCTTCCTTTGTGCAGCATGCTATTTTGGGCTATCATGTTGTGTCTGTATCCCGATATGATGCTGCAATCACTGGAATGTCTTTGGTGCTTTCAGACCATCTTTATGTTACGATTTCTTATAATACTTGCAGAATTGCAAGTTGTTGGGTACTTTGCTTGATTTGATCTGTTCCCCTTGCTTGCATGTCACATTGGGATAGTATCTCTGTCATCAGAGTACCACTCTTTTCAGATACTTCGGAACAAATAATAGCTGCCTGAGGAGAATGTTCTGAGTGGCTTCTGGGCAGACTCGACTGTTATTTTATTTCTTCCAAATATCTTTTCTTAAAATTAACTCATGGGATATGGGCACTACTGGCTCGGCTATCATTCATTGTCGATCTGTAGTTGCTCTTAAAAAGGCAATTGTGAGCTGACTTCTTGAATTACTGCAATCTGTGTTGTAGGTAGACTTCTTGCATGATTCTATCACAAATCACACAATAGCTCATGCTGTTCAGACTCCTATCAGGTTTAATTTGCATTAATTGAGGACTTCATACTTTCTGCCTTTAGATGTTGCCTATTTGCAAACTAGCATCTCCAAATGCTTTTAACTGGTAAGAAGGATATTTCAGGTAGCAGTATCATTTCGTGACATATGTGAGGATACAAGAAGACATGATGATCTATTTTAGAGCAAACTATGGAGGCCTGCACAACTGAACTGATCATTCAAAAACACTGATCATTCAAAGACACTGATCGATGTACCAGCAAAGCTTTTTTAAAGAAACTATTTACTGTAACAACAATTAAAGACAATAAACTGCTGTGCAAAAGGATTGCCATAGTATTTTGCATTCATGGCATTTTTGGAGAAAGAAATAAATTGATCAAATTGTATTAATAAGCAATTGCATTGATAATTTTTCAAATGCTTTGTATTTAATCTATTTTTTAAATCAACCTGTTCAGAGATGCTATTACACATCTTTAGAGCAGGTCGGACTTGAACCCAGGCCTCCTGTTCCCGAGGTGGGGGCAGTACCACTGTGCCCCAAGAAAGTCCATCAATCACATCTATATGCAATGAATTTCAGGATGTTCCAAAGCAATTGATAGCTAATGAAGTGTTTTTGAATTGTTGTCACTTTTCTAATGTAGGAAACTTGGCAAATGAATCTTGCTTTGCATATTTTCTAACAGATCTGTTTCTGTGGTGTTACTTCAAGGACACCAGGGACAGTTCATCAATACTTCTGCAAAGAGTTTCATATGGAAGTTTTTACATCCACCCATGAGGAAAGACAGAGCCTCAGTTTCACAACTCATGTAAAAGATCATGGAGCATTTCCTCAGCACATCAGAATGCCAGTTAGATTCTGTGCTCAAGTAATCTTTGTGGCACTTGAATCCACAATCTACTGACTCAGAGACAAGCATTCTAACACTAAGCCAAAGCTAAAACTTAAACTTATGATGCTTCTCTTAGGATGGAGAAAATTCTTGATTAATTGCCTCATCATTGGATAAATGACTAAAACATTTATGGCCCATTTCACATTTAGATAAAGTGATGGAGTTTGAAAATGTCATTACCCATGCACCATTTCCCTATAGTTACAAAACAATATTGTAGCTGCACATATAAAACCAAAGAAAACTGCACATGTTGGAAATTTGATATAAAAACAGAATATATTGGAGAAACTGGATCTGTAGAGAGAAGAGTTGTGAGGGATAGTCATAGTGACTCAAAATGTTAACTCTATTTCTCTCCCCACAGATGCTGCCAGACTTGCTGAGTTTCTTCAGCACTGTTTTTAATTATAGCTGCTCATGTAGCTCAGAGGAAACAAAGCACCAAAATTGCAACACGATTAAAAACATTGGAGGGTTATTTCAGTAAATGTGACAAATCATGCCCTACTTAGAATGAATTTCAGATGTGCCAAAATTAAATCCTCACATTGATTATTTGTTGTGATCTTCTGATTAGACTTTTGGAAATTGAGATGAGCATTTGGATCAGTTTGTGCTCCAGATTCTTGCAATTGAAACTGAGATGAACTAAATCCCTGCCAGGGAAGTTGGATGCCTCATTACATTTCTAGGGAATTACTTGCACGTTATCTTTAAAGTCATTGTGGTTTTGGAGGCACAGATGGCAAGGAAATCAAACCCATACCTCCAGACAAATTCTCGTGAGTCCCCATGGCTTAACAAGGAGAACATTTCAACTATTCAGTGTTATCAGTGAAATTGTAAATACATTCTTTATACAACACATGTATATTTTTGCTGTAGCAGATGACAGAAACGTTTCTCCAAACTATGAGATCAAAGCGAAAAAAAGATAAATATTGCCAGTGGCAGTCAAAACTGTGCTAAAATCCTTCATTTTTGTTTCAGTCACATCATGCTAATGGCTTATTTTACGTGAAAATTGTCCAGTGTATTTTGAGAACTAAGACAGAGAAACAGATGTGAGATATGATGAGGCTCATTTGGAGAATCAAGCCATTGAATGAAAAGAATACATCTTGTGGGTTTTATATTCAGACGAATGTTTATATGGCAGCTCTTTGGGACTTACAAGCCTTATAATTAGATTTCCTTTGCCTTTTTGTGTTTCTGAAGCCAGAAAGAGACTGCAAGGACAGCCAGTGGCAAACCACAACAAGGAGGTTATTAGTCAAGGTCCAACTGTCTAATGCAGTGATGATGCTTGGAGTCACTCATTCAATTTATAATTTAGTCAACCTGTTTGGAAATACAAAGCCTAAGATAGAGCAGGGAAATATTTATTCAATTGACTTTAATGTAAAGGGAGATTGTGCCAGAGCATCCAAACAGTAGTCAAAAAAAAAGTGATGACCTATCCATTTACAACAGAGCAATACCTTGAATGAAATGTAGGTCACTGCGCATAAATATGATTGGGAAATATACTTTGTTCTAAGTTGGCCCGAGCAGCAGAGTTTGGTATGATCTCAATATTAAACAGCATAGAATGTCAGAGACTAGACAGAAGTGTTGGAATAATTAAGTCGAGAGTGTTATTATGGGATGATGAGAGGTGAATGAGCTCTTGTCTTTTTCACCCTCTTGGTTGGCTGCAGCAAAGAAGTTTATATCATTTATCATTTAAAATATAGTTCACAAATTGCAGGCAGTGGCCTAGTCATAATTTCATGAGATTAGTACTTTAGAATCCTTAATGTTTTGGGAACACAAGTTTGAATTCCATCCAGCATGGCAGATGGTGAAATTTGAATTCAATAAAAATCTGGAATTAAAAGTTAACTAGGTGACCAAGTAACCATTACTAAGTGTCATAAAAACCCATCTGGTTCATTAGTGTAATTTAGGGAACAAAATCTGCCATCCTTACCAGTGTGGCCTATATGTTGGTCTATACCACACAGCCCTCTGAAGTGGCCCAGCAAGGTAGTCAGTTCAAGGACAATAAAGAATGGGCAATGAATGCTGACTCAGCCAGTGATGCTAACAGCCATGAAGGAATAAAAAAGTTAAAATTGAAGAACTGGTTCAGTTAAGAAAAATTAATTTTACTACTTAATAAACCCAAGAAAAATAATGAAATGCAACGTCAACTACACAGGAATAAAGTATCAAAAGGGTTAGTGTTAAACCCAGTTCGGACAGAAAAATGCAGTTGAAAATTCCAGTGTACTTGGTTAAAAATCAAACAACACAGGGGGCTAACACCTTCAACATATTGTCTAGCTATCACCATTGTTAACAGCTAACTTGAGAATGCAACTTTTTAAAAAAAGGTTTTGTGATTTACACATGAAAGAAGTGAAACTATCATGGTATTCTAACAGATGAAAGGCTTAACAGACAATCAATTTTTCAATGTATAATTTCAGTTACATCAAAAGCTAGTGTGCTTCCAATTAAACCTGTTGGACTATAACCTGGTGTTGTGTGGTTTTTTGACTTTGTACACCCCAGTCCAACACCGGCATCTTCAAATCAGCATACCTGAGTTGTTTGGTTTTAAGTTAAAACATCAGTTACTTCATTGATAACATAAAGAGATTTGTAGAATGTCTATGAGATATTTTTTGGAGCTGTTTGTGGCAGAGCCCATTAGGGAACTGTTAGTTCTAGATTTGGTGATGTGTAATAAAGCAGACTGGATTAGGGAGCTTAAGGTGAAGGAACCCCTAGAGCCCAGTGACCATAATATGATAGCATTTACCCTGCAGTTTGAGAGGAAGAAGCTGGAATCAGATATAATGGTACTCCAACTAAGAAAGGTAACTACAAAGGCATAAAGGATTGGCTGACAGATAGTGTAGGGATAAAAGGGTTTTTTTATGAATGGCAGATGGTGGCTAGTGGATTTCTGCAGGGGTCAGTGTTGAAACCACAACTATTTTCGTTATATATTAATAATCTGGACAAAGGAACTAAGGAAGTTGTTGCTAAACTTGCAGACAACACAGCGATAGGTGGAGGGACAGTAATATGGAGGATGTGGGGAGGCTGCAGAGGCACTTGGGTAGGGCAGGAAAATGGACAAATAACTGGTAGATGGAATACAACATGGGAAGACATGTAGTTATGCATTTTGATAGGAAGAATAAAGGCATTGACAATTTTCTCAAAGGGGAAAAGGATTCAGAAACCTGAACCATAAAGGAAAATGGAAGTCCTAGCTCAGGATTCTCTTAAGGTAACCATGCAGGTTCAGTTGACAGTTGGGATAGCAAATGCAATTCTGCATTCATTTCACTGCCGAAGCTCTGATTAGACTGCATTTGGAATATTGAGAGAAGTTTTGGGCCCTGTACCTAAGGAAGAATGTGCTGGCCTTGTAGGGGTGGGGTCCAAAAGAGGTTCACAAAAATGATCATGGGATGAAGGGCTTGTCATAGGAGATGTCTGGATCTGTACTCAATGGAGTTCAGAAGGATGAAGGGGGGAAGCACATTGAAACTACTGACAGGCCTGGATAAAGCAGAGATGTTTGCACTTGTAGGAGAGACGAGGAGCTGAGGGCACAGCCTCAGAATAAAGGGACGAGTGAGGAGGAGCATCTTGCCAGACAGTGTTGAGTTTGTAGAACTCATTGCCACAGAAGGCTGGAGGCCAAGTCATTGAGTGTCTTTAAGACAGAGATAGATAAGTTCTTGATTAGGAAGGGGACCAAGGGTTACAGGGAGAAGGCAGGAGAATAGGGTTGAAAAAGATGTCAGCCATGACTGAATGACAGATCAGATAGGATGAATGGCCTAGTTCTTATGGTCTTATGGTATTAAATCTAATGCTTTTATGGTCTTCTCAGTTTCAGTGAAATTTGTACTTACTTGCATTCTTGGGCCTGATTAGGCTTTTACCTGGCATGACTTCAGAGATGTTGGAAGGAAATGGAGAAATAGACATTTCTGGTTCTGCTCCCTGTTCTGTCCTAACACTGTTGTCTGAAATACAATTATTTTGTGTATTTTTGTGTCTGACTTCATTGTTTTTGTTTCAAGCTAGGTAGTCTCTGGATAAGTCTTTCATCTCAATATGAGAAACTTCTTGCAAGGTGTAAATCAAACAGGCGATATAGATCTGAGTAAATGGGTTCAATTATTTTGATTATGTATTACTTACAAACCAGACTAGGACAAGTTGATCAAGCTTTCAAGAAGCTTGGCTCATACTGATCAGCTGATCACTTCAGCCATCTTAGGTCAGTGTTTTTGCTTTTATAAGAACCATTTTAGTTCATAGAAGTTCCACATATTGAAATTAAATGACAGATGTCAAAAATTGATTGGCCATATTTCACCATCACACCTCCTCACCATGAGAAAAGAACACAAACAATATTTTTCTTATTTTTAAGTTTATAGTGAGCATTGCATTTCAAAGTGATTGTGACACACAAACATTTCATAACAAGAGGTTACAAAGACACAAGTAAAGATGTCAGTAGCATGTATCCTGAGACAAGGATAAAGTCAAGTGATGTTACAGAGATGGAAACAGTCTAAACCTCATCCTGATATTGAATGAGATGCCAAGGGTGTGAAAAATTGGCTTCATCTCAATGTTGCCAGTGAGAAGAATGGCTTTAGTAGCTGCAGCATTTGGAAAAGGGACTGAAAACAAAAGTGTTATTATACCCGAAGTTTAATTTATAGATTCCACTCAACCAGATGTCCGGTAAGTACTTTGGTGATTTCGCATCAGTGGAGGATTTAAGAGAGATGGTTCTGAAGTAGAACTGCGTCTTAAGCAAGCATGTGAAAACTAAAGTTTTACCTTGGACAATGTCACTGAGGGGCAACTTGTTGATGAGAAGTAGGAGGAGCCTAGAAGTAATGGAGCAGGAATAACATAAGAATGAGGAACAGGAGTAGACAATTCAATCCCAAGCTTGCTTCGCTATTTAATAAGATCATGGCTGACCTCATCTCAGCCTCAGCTCCACTGTCATGCCTCCAAACCATTACTAATTAAAAGTCTGTCTATCTGCTCTTTAAATTTATTGTTTCTTGCATTCTGAACCAGTGAATTCTACAGAATCAAATCACTTTGAAAGAAGTAATTCTTCCTAATTTGTTCTAAGTCTGCTACCCCTTATTCTAAAACTATGACCTCTCACTTAGGTTGCCCCACAAGGGGAAACATCCTCTCCTTTGTCAATACTCTTTAATATCTAATATGTCTCAATTAGATCTCCTGTAATTCTTTTAAATTCAAGAGAGTTTAGGCCTAAAACACTCAATCTTGCTTCATAAGAAAAAACCCTCAGCTCTGGAATCAATCCAGTGAACCTCCACTGAATTGCCTCCCATACAACTATAACCCCCCTCAAGTGAGGGGACAAAAATTCCGTACAATATTCCAGGTGCAGTTTCAATAATAGTTTGTACTAAGGCACAGTGAAAAGTATTGTTTGGCGTGCTATCAGACAAATCATGCCCTAAATGGTACATCAGAGTAATAGTATAGACTGCAGAATATATACAGCTACAGAGAAGGTGCAGAGAAAGATCAACTCATATATGAGTGGTCCATACATAAGACTGATAGCAGTGGGGAAGAAGCTGTTCTTGAATCTGTTAGTACATTTTCAAAATTTTATACCTTCTGCCCGATGGAAGGGGGGAAGACAGTATATCTGGGGAGGGGTCTTTGATTATGTTGACTGTTATCTCAAGGCAGTGGGAAGTATTGACAGAGTTAATGGAAAGAAGACTGGTTTGCATGGTGGACTGAGTTGCATTCACAACTCTCTGTAATTTATTCCAGTGTTGGATAGAGCAATTGCTAAACCAAGTTGTGATGCACACAGATAAGATGTTTTTTATGGTTCAGCTATAAAAATTGGTAAGAATCATTGTTGACATTGTTGCCATCTGAGGATGTAGAGGCACTGGCGTGCTTTCTTGACTGTAGCATCAACATGGGTGGACCAGGATAGATTGTTAGTGATTGTTACTCCTAAGAACTTGAAGTTCTCTACCATTTCCACCTCAGCATCTTTGATGCAGTCAGGGACATGTCCTCCACTCCACTTCCTGAGGTCGATGACTAGCTCCTTTATTTTTCTGACATTGAGGGAGAGATTGTTGTCTTTACACCATGACACTGTATATTCTATCTCTTTCCTAAACTCTGTCCTGTCATTGCTTCAGATCTGACCCATGACAGTAGTGTAATCAGCAAATTTGTAAATGGAATTAGAGCTGAATTTGCCACACAGTTGTGAGTGTATAAGGACTCTTATAAGGACTTGCAGGGCACTGGTATTGAGGATTATTCTGGACGAGGTGTTGTCACCTATCCAAACTGATTGTGGTCTTGGGTCAGGAAATTGAGGATCCAGTTGCAGAGAGGGGAGCAAAATCCTAGGTTTCAGAGTTTGGAAATGAGTTTTATTAGAATTATGGTGTTGAAGGCACAGCTAAAGTCCATAATGAGGAGTCTGACGTAGGTGTCCTTGTTATCCAGATGCTCCAGGGGCAAGTGTAGGGCCAGGGAGATGGCAAAGGTAGCAAATTGTAATGAACTAAGGCAATCAGGGAGGATAGAGCTGATGTGTGTCATTACGAACTTCTCGAAGCACTTCAGAATAATAGATGTCAGAGCCACCAGGAGGTAGTCATTGAAGCACATTGCCTGGTTTTCTTTGACACTGAGATGACAGTGGTCTTCTTGAAGTAGGTGGCAACTTTTCATCAGAATAATGAGAGTTTGAAGATGTCTGTGTATTACCTTGTGCTCTAGCTTACTGAATCCAGTCCAGATATTGAAGGGCTTTTACCCGAAACGTTGATTGTCCTGCTCCTCGGATGTTGCCTGACCTGCTGTGCTTTTCCAGCACCATACTCTCAACTCCAGATATTCTACGTCCACAGAATCCCCATTATCCATTTTACCCATTACATCTTCAAAGAACTCTAGCAAATTAATCAACCATGACTTACCTTAAATAAAATCAAAATGACTCTGGTGGATTGTGTTCCGACTTTCCAAATGTCCTGTTATTTTTATCTTAATAATGGATTCCAACAATTTCTCAATGACAGATTTTAAACTAACCAGGTTCTCGTTTCATCTTTGAAGAGAAAATTAGGTCTGCAGATGCTGGAGATCAGAGATGGAAATGTGTTGCTGGAGAAGCGCAGCAGGTCAGGCAGCATCTAGGGAACAGGAGAATCGACGTTTCGGGCATTAGCCCTTCTTCAGGAAGAAGGGCTAATGCCCGAAATGTCGATTCTCCTGTTCCCTAGATGCTGCCTGACCTGCTGCGCTTCTCCAGCAACACATTTCCATCTCGTTTCATCTTGTCTGCCCCCTCTTTTCCTTTAATACACTTCCTAAAACTTATTTCTTTGACCAGGTGTCTGGTCATCTAATATCTCCTTATGTTGGTTAGTGTGAACATTTGATAATTTAATTGTGAAAACTTAGAAGTTTCGTATGTTGTAAGTGTTATATAACTAAAATCTTGTAGGTGGTGGTATTTGATGACTCAATGCTAGACATTGTACATACATAATGGCTTCCTGGACAAGGTATCAAATTTATGGCACTGATATTCAAAGAAAGTAAGAAAATGATGGCATATTAAATGTACGTCACCAGGATCTGGTGTCTTCCTGCAACCATGACTTTCCTTATATTGAGGAGGCACTGAACCCAATTCTAATGACCTAATTGCACAGTATCTCTATTTCTAGCAATTACTGATTGGTTATTTTCTTGACGCGCTGTAACTGGACGTGCC
The DNA here is from genome assembly GCF_004010195.1 of Chiloscyllium plagiosum. Taxonomy (NCBI): domain Eukaryota; kingdom Metazoa; phylum Chordata; class Chondrichthyes; order Orectolobiformes; family Hemiscylliidae; genus Chiloscyllium; species Chiloscyllium plagiosum. The sequence goes on from NC_057711.1 coordinate 51,534,066, forward strand.
CATGGGAATTGTGGTTAGAAGAATCAAAAACACACTGATAGAATAAAATTAGTTGCAACATTTATCTGTCCAATCACTTCACATTCCATTTGTTGCACGCCTGCATCGTAATGCAAGCCGATTGTTTAAATAGGGAGAGGATAATTGACGTATTTGCTGCTGTTAAGCATACCCAGTCATATAGAAAAGACAAGAGAATCAACCAACCTCTCTTACTGACTGAAATCAAAGTTGAACTTGATACCTCTGGAGCCATTAGCATATGGTTTCAAAGAGTCACTGGATTTGGTTGTCCTTTTCACAAATGATCCAAAAGACAGGCTTGTGTTTCTTAGATGAATGCTTAGTGATTTCCTTTAATTTTATGCTAGAATCCATCTGTTCTACTAAAAACAGATTGTGAAAGGCATGGGCTGGAACATTGTGATTTGAAAATGTAGGTATTTCCAACCTGACACAACAGGAATATTTTTTCACTGCTTCATTCGATTTCAACAAAGTTCTAATGAATTGAGGAAATTAACAAGAAAACAGAAGGGATTTTGGCACACGTTTAACTTTATCTTGTATATTTAACAAGGAAGCTAACACAATATTGAAATAAAATCCTTAAGGAGCTTGGTCAATGTGTGTCCAGGTTCCACAGAATAATAATTTGCTTTAGTAATCATTTATCAAATATTTCCAAAACAGATACATACACTCAGTGACTTAGAAACCTTAAGAAACAGATAATTGTCAGAAATCTGGATTAGTAAACCTGGAAAAATGTGCCCACTTTAAATGAACAGACTTTCAGAGACAGGAGACAGTCAGTTCCCAAAATAAATGGGTCTCTTTAAAACTGGCATACTACAGTGTAAATATTTCACATTGATGCTCCTGCTAATTACTCATTGTTTTATAATTTAATAAAGCAATGTTAAAACTGAAGTGCAGAATGTTTTCAGTCACCTATGCCAATATACCAGATGTAACATGAGGTTTTCCCAGTTCTGCATTTGTCAGTCCTTTAACAGGTGAAAAAACTGGGTTTTGTCAATGACTGGAGTGGGAAATTTAGAGCTAAAATCCATAAATTGGTCACAGTTTTAATTTTTGATTAATGATAAATGAATCTCTTCATATTAGAAAGTCTTTATATTATGAAATACTGCTCAAGAATTTCTGTATATTCTCTCCCTCTAAGTAAATCACTACTGGGATGATGCAGGTGAGACTATTACAAGAAGGAATAGGAAGGTAAGAAATCATAGGAATTTATAGCAAACCTATTAAATTAGCACATTAACTGCAGTAATTCATTATCTTATGGACATCAGAACATCTAAAGAATTGGATATTATTTAAGCTCTGACCTACACACATTAATTTGTTTCTTCATCAGTCATCACTCTAAGAACAATTATTTGTTAACAATTGCAATTTTATTTGTTTGGTTCTTGAAGGTTTTGTTAAAACTAGATGAACTTCAGATGAATATACCCTCCACAACATTGAGATGGACTTTCTGAGCAGTTGCTACTCCAGCCCTCCATTTCCTTGAAAGAAGGGAGCTCCATATTTCTGAAAGGAGATTCTAATAAGGGCTCAATTGATGCTCAATTCAACTGGATAGTTCTTATGTAGCACAGCATTGTTAGTGGAAAGCAAACCATGCCCCTTTTCACAGTAGGCAGCTGTCATGTTCTGAAATGGAAAAGGTCCTGACAGCCACTTTGGCAACTACTGTCAGACCATACGTATATAGGATGCTCGAATGCTGGGAGAGTAGGGTATCAGATCTGTAGGATGCCAGCTGAGTTGGGGTAGTGTACCAGGGGTGGAATGCTAGATCTGTACAGGGCAGGTTGCCAAGTAAATAGGGAGCCAGGTAGGTAGGTTTTCAGGTAAGAATGATAGGCTGCCAGCTGGGGATGTGACTGGGTAATGGGGTAAGTGCCAGCTGGGTAGAGTATTAGCTGGGTAAGAAGTAGGACACCAGTTGGATAGGGTGCCAGTGGGTAGGGTGGTAGAGTTCAAGAGGCAAAGGAGGCAGGTAAATGGTGCAGTGTTTAGATTAGGTTGAAACAGATGAGAGAAACCAGGTCTGAAAAGGGGTTGGAGAGGGTGGGTGAGGGTTTCATTCCAATGGTGGGGCAGTTAGGATTGAGCTCAGCAGCAGGAAGGTCAAGTTGGGTTGGGTCTAGTTGGGGAGGGAAATGGTATGGTCGGGTTTGGTCCTTCAGCATGACGGATTGGATCAGGTCCAAGCTGGCGGGAAGAGGCAGAGGGTTTGGCGCGGGTGTAGGGATGGAAGGTCAGGTGTGAAGTGGGAGAAGGGGATAACTGTGTCAGGTGATTGTTCAGAAGATGGCATGTCATACTGGCAGCAGGGAAAGGAGAGTTGGGATCAAGCAGAATCAAGTTAAGAGCCAGGGCCGGGAGGGAGGGACGTAGTGTCAGACTCTGGGCATATCAAATTGGGGCTGCACTACGTCAATTGAATAGTTACTCAGGAGTTAGACTGTGCATTTAATAATTGAATAACTACTTAATTTAATCAAAACTGTCCAAATTCTCTGTTTTGAAACCTTAAGAGGGATCCAGGCATTGACTAGGATGGACTAGGATGTTGGAGTCCCAGCCCCATTTCTGATAAATCCATATTTTGGCAGAAGAAAGAGGGCAGAGTGTGATTAACAAATGAATGAAATCCAAACAGCAGGATCTGCGGACAATGCCCAGTTTAGCTGTTGCAATTAGTTTAACGCACAGTTTGTGAGTCCCAAATTTATAGAGCAGGCATAAATAATTTTATGAGGTCTACTTCACTCTTGTTATTATACTTAACTCATCAAATCCTCTAAAAATTGGAAGAAAAAAATTTGAACAGGCTTTCCAATATGAAGAGTTAAAAAAAAACTGCTGCATTGCTTTGGCCATGCAGCTGTTAATCTAATAATTAAAATGGTGATTTATCGACAGTTCCATAAGGGCGTTTTTTGAATACTTCCCCAATTTATAAAACTACAAGTATCTTAGCCAGAGGTTCTCAGTTCACAGTTTGATATGGCAATTAAATGTTTAGCTGTCTTTGATGTGGGGTATGAGGAGAAGTTTGTTTTAAGAAGTGATTAAACACAAGATTTAATAAAAACCTTTGAATGGCTCTCTTAAACAGGGGTTGTTTTACTAACAAATCTGTGCATTGAGATCTATATTATCGAGTCATAGAGATGTACAGCATGGAAACAGACCTTCGGTCCAACCCGTCCATGCTGACCAGATATCCCAACCCAATCTAGTCCCACCTGCCAGCACCCGGCCCATATCCCTCCAAACCCTTCCTATTCATATACCCATCCAAATGTCTCTTAAATGTTGCAATTGTACCAGCCTCCACCACTTCCTCTGGCAGCTCATTCCATACACGTACCACCCTCTGTGTGAAAAAGTTGCCCCTTAGGTCTCTTTTATATCTTTCCCCTCTCACCCTAAACCTATGCCCTCTAGTTCTGGACTCCCAACCCCAGGGAAAAGACTTTGTTTATTTATCCTATTCATGCCCCTCATAATTTTGTAAATCTCTATAAGGTCACCCCTCAGCCTCCGATGCTCCAGGGAAAACAGCCCCAGCCTGTTCAGCCTCTCCCTATCCTGGCAACATTCTTGTAAATCTTTTCTGAACCATTTCAAGTTTCACAACATCTTTCCAATAGGAAGGAGACTAGAATTGCAAGCAATTTTCCAACAGCGGCCTAACCATTGTCCTGTACAGCTGCAACATGACCTCCCAACTCCTGTACTCAATACACTGACCACTAAAATAAAGCATACCAAACACCTTCTTAACTATCCTATCTATCTGTGACTCCATTTTCAAGGAGCTATGAACCTGCACTCCAAGGTCTCTATTCAGCAACACTCCCTAAGACCTCACCATTAAGTATATAAGTCCTGCTAAGATTTGCTTTCCCAAAATACAGCACCTCGCATTTACCTGAATTAAACTCCATCTGCCACTTCTCAGCCCATTGGCCCATATGGTCAAGATCCTGTTGTAACCTGAGGTAACCCTCTTCGCTGTCCACTACACCTCCAATTTTGGTGTCATCTGCAAACTTACTAACTGTACCTCTTATGCTTGCATCCAAATAATTTATGTAAATTACAATTTTAAATGTAACAACTTTTTTGTTTAATCGTTACAAAGTTTCTGAGATCTGTCCCAGGTGGATATGGGAATTGGTATGGGTGGTATAAAAAATCATTTGGGGGTATGGTTACAGAATATGAGGGGAAGGGCTAGAGGGCTGAAAATTTTATAACACAACGAGGATGAATTTCCAAGGAATTAATATGCGCCTTCGAATCAATCTGGGCACTGGGCTGCCCCTGACTGAGGCTGCTTACATTCGAATTTCAGGAGATGGGGGCCTGGCTACATCCTACAGGTGCCCAAATTAAAGATTCCATTCAGCGAGTTGGAAAATTTCTCAACTTGAGCTGTCTGCCTTGGTGGTGAAATTCCTGTCATTTCTGTCTAACATACATCGGGGAGATCGAGCACCAATTCGCAGAGCGGGTCAGGGAACATCTCTGGTCTGCATGCATCAAACAACTCAACTGCCCTGCGGCCAACCACTTCAACTCCCCTCAGGACATACAAATTCTGGCCCTCCTCCACTACCAAATCAAAGCCACCCCCCATCAGCTGGAGGAAGAACACCTCATCTTCCACCTTGGGACCCTACAACCACATGGCATCAACATCCACATCACTAGTTTCCAAATCTCCCCAGTCCCCACCTATCCAAGATCCAACCCTCCAACTTGGTACCAACCTCTTGGCCTGACCTATCTGTATAATCTTCCTTCCCACCTATCCACTCCATTCACCCTACCGACTTATCACAATCACCTCCCACCTGCAAGCACCTATCGTTATCCCAACTATCTTCCCCCCAGCCCCTATTTATCACTTAGTCCCTTCCCTTCCTCATTCCTGATGAAGGGCTAATGCCCGAAATGTCGACTCTCCTGCTCCTCAGATGCTGCCTGACCTGCTGTGATTTTTCTGGTGCCACACTTTTTGACTCTAACATATATCCTTTCCAAGTCAAAGTTTACAGATACCAAGCGCACACTATGAGAATTTATTATAGATGCAAAACAATCTTAAATAAAACACAGTCACTTGTCTGTCCTCAGGATTCAAGAGCAAGCAGAACTGATATCAACAGTTGATAAATAGCACTATTCCCTGGAGTTCTCTATTTAGCATTGTGGCATGACAAGATTAATAATTAAATAGTATAATTGTGCTCCAGACCTCAGAAAACCCATACCACTGGAGATCTGTTAGCTCGATTGAAACTATAACATTTACAATTATTTGCAGTGGTTTTTTTTCTGGTTCTTCATAATTATAATGATAGCTCTTGAAATGCCTCCACTGATCAGTATAGTGCATCTCTTTAAGTTGCACCACACAGGAAATGCAGTCAGTTTACTGATTAGATTGCTTCAATTGTAGAAAATGACTCTGCACCAAAAGGGGTTTTACTACCTGTTACACTGCAACGGGAGCCTCTTTAAACTTAAAAATGGTAATGCCTTCTCCTTTCAGGACAAATTAGATAATGGAAGGCACAGATTACCATACAAACAAGACTCTGAATTAAATTTTCATAGGCTCATAGTATCACAGTATCAAGTCAATCGCAGAGAGGTGATAGCATGACATGTGAGGGTAAGTGAACATGTCATCTACTTAAGTTGGATTTGTAAAAAAATATTTATTCGTGGAATATGGCCATCAATGACTAGATCAGCATTTATTGTCCATCATTACTTAACTAGGAGAAAGTGCTGGTGAGCTATCTTCCTGAACTACTGTTCTCCATTTGGTGTGGGTACACCAAGATTGCTGTGAGGAAGGGTGTTCCAGAATTTTGCCATAGCAACAGTGAAGGAGTGATGATATAGTCCCAAGTTAGGATAGCAGGGGTGAATGAAGGGGAACTTACAGGTGGTGTTGCTCCATTGCCTCTATAGTCCTTTTCCTTTTAGGTAGTAGAGGTCACAAGTTTGAAGACCTTATTGAAGGAACCTTGAGGAGTGCAATGGATATTCTAGATGGTATACATTTCAGCCACTGGATATCATTGGTAGAGAGCTTGAATGTTGAAGTTGGTGGCTGGTGCACCAGTAAAGTGGAGTACTTAATCCTGGATGGTGTCAAGCTTCCCGAGTGTTGTAGAAACTGCACCTATCCAGGTAAATGGGGAGTGCTAACATAAATTGTGCCTTGTAGATGGTGGACAGGCATTGAGGATACAGGAGATGAGTTACTTACTGCAGAATTCCTAGCTTCTGATCTACTCTTGTAGGCAAGAGTTTTTGTAGCTAATCCAGTTCAGTTTCTAGTTAATCGTAACCTCCAGGATGTTGACAGTGGGGGATTCTGTGATGATAACACCACTGAAAGTTAGGGAGAGATGGATAGGTTTTGTCTCTCTTCTCAGAGATGGTCATTTTCTGACACTTGTACGGCATGAATGTTGCTTACCAGTTATCAGCCTAAGCCTGGATACTATTGAGGACTTGCTGTATTTTGAAATGGACAGTTTCTGTATCTGGGACTCCTGAGTGATTCTGAACATTGTGCATTCATTGGCAAACATTCCCACCTCTGACTTTATGATGGTGGGAGGTCATTGATGATGCAACTGAAGATGGTTGGGCCTATGACACTCCCCTGAAGACCTCTACTAGAGATGTCCTAGAGCTGAGATGACTGACTTTTGGCAACGACAACCATCTTTCTTTGTACCAGGTATGACTTCAATCAGTGGAGAGATTCCCATCTGATTCCCATTGACTCTAATTTTATGAGGGTCCTTGATGCCATCTTGATATCAAGAGCAATGACTCTCATTTCATTTCGCTGGTGCAGTTTTGTTTTGTTTCTGGCACAGAAATTCAACCCAATTCAGCAGCAGAGAAGAATAAAGTGACAGGCTCTGCAATACCTGCAGCAATGGTCAGGTAGCTTATTAAGGGGGATCTGGAAGGAGGGGAAGACCTGATCAGAAGGGTGGCAGATATGTTCAGAGATGGTATATTGGGAGTGTAGCACACTCAGAAGGTAGGAAGTGGGTAGCCTGCAGAAGCTGGGATCTGTTTGATTGCTGCAGAAGGAACTGGGACACAGGGGCTTAGAGACTATGGGCAGTCCTGACCCTTTGGCTCTGCATTCTGAGGAATATAATTTAAAATCTTAATTTTAAATTAAGGTCTCTGCAAGAATTATCAGTTAAGATCCACATGGATCTGGTTATTGTGAACTCAGTTGACCTACCACCAGTCACATTCAGTGCAATTTAATATTTTAAAGGGTGTTTGAACAGGGTGTTTTAATTAAGTTACACCCATAATTGCAACTTGCAAAAGGCCCAGCACCTTTTTAAGTATCGCCTAATCTGAATATGTTGGGAGGTGCATTTGTAATGTATATATATTTCCTGCCCGCTCTTTTGGAGTCTTGTGACATCATGGTCTGCCTGTAAAACAATCATTGTTTCCAGATTTTTAAACCATTCCATCTGGTAGTTTATTCATCCACATTCTACAAAGATTTTGTTTTATGTGAAGCGATCTCAAGTTGTTAATCACTTCAGTCAGACTGCAAAATATGATTTATATAAAAATCTTGTGACAACTGACCAATTAAGTTTAAATGGTTGATTGAAGTTTAGCTGTAAACGTTCAGGCTAGACACTCCAATGTTTGTAGAAATGGTGGAGTTTGCCACCTACTGGACAAAGTTGCAAAATCAACTTTTTAATGTTTCAGAACTTTGCACATATTTTGCAAGAATACACTTCACACACAGAATTTCGTTTGACTTGAAGACAGACAAATTACACATAGAAGTCAGTACATCTAATGTGTGGTTCTCCTTACAATCCTGTGTTCTCCGGTTGAATAAAGGCTCCTTGAAATGAGTTAAAATTCACAAATTTAGATACAGAGTGGCCTGACTTAAAATGCATCAGACAATATATCTGGAGTACAGACGATAAACAAAGATAAGTTCAGAAGACAGCAGATGATAATGGTATTGATAAAATACAAAAATATTTTATTTTAAAAATCCCAGTAAGATTGAGGGACAAGCTAAAAGTGATAGAGGAATTGCTCATCAGACAAAGGATTTGAATTTCCTTATAACGTTCCACAATAAATGAACATTTATTTACATATTGCCTTTAACATAAATTTCTCAAAGTACTTCACAGCTCAGAAATAAATGGATAATGAGCCAAAGGAAAAGAATCCAGGAGTGGTGTCAAAAAACTTGGTTAAAAATATGGGTTGAAAATGTGTTGCTGGAAAAGCACAGCAGGTCAGGCAGCATCCAAGGAACAGGAGAATCGACGTTTCGGGCATGAGCCCTTCTTCAGGAATGAGGAAAGTGTGTCCAGCAGGCTAAGATAAAAGGTAGGGAGGAGGGACTTGGGGGAGGGGTGTTGGAAATGCGATAGGTGGAAGGAGGTCAAGGTGAGGGTGAT
>NC_057711.1:51543896-51603918 GCF_004010195.1 Chiloscyllium plagiosum
CTCTCCGCCCCCACCCCCACTCCGACCTATCGCCCTCACCTTGACCTCCTTCCACCTATCGCATTTCCAACACCCCTCCCCCAAGTCCCTCCTCCCTACCTTTTATCTTAGCCTGCTGGACACACTTTCCTCATTCCTGAAGAAGGGCTCATGCCCGAAACGTCGATTCTCCTGTTCCTTGGATGCTGCCTGACCTGCTGTGCTTTTCCAGCAACACATTTTCAGCTCTGATCTCCAGCATCTGCAGTCCTCACTTTCTCCTTAAAAATATGGGTTGTAAAGATGGAGAAATTAGTGAACAGCCAAAACAGGAGCAATGACCAGAGCTTGCATAAGGTGATGAAATTAGATAGCTTAAAGCACAGCTATCAAAGATGAGTCAAAGGGAGAAGCTGATGGACCAGAGGGAAGGAAGATTTCTGGATGGACTTTGGTGGATGATGTCGGAAAACCTCAGAAAAAAGGCATTAAATGCTCTGCAATATATATAATCCTTGTTTTCAAATTTCTCCATGGCCTCTCCTTTCACTATCTCTGTGACCCATAGGCTCTGAGAACTCTCTATAAACTTGAGAAATCTGCAAGCGTCCAATTCGAGCCCCTTGAGCATCCTAGGTTTCCATTGCTCCACCAGTGGAAGTCAGGATGCTATGAAACATCTTGAGTCATTTTGTTTTGTCCAAGTTACTATATAAATAGAGGCTTTTATTGTTGACATGCAAGATCTGCCATGCTTTGGCATGCTTTAACTCAGCAGTAAATACTACAGATCTCAAAAGCTTTAAGGTTTAATCTGTCATCCATTAAACGCTGGGATATACAGAGGCATATATTCAGAGATTTTACAGCAGGAAAGATGCTTTTTGCCCACTGTGTCCCTGCCAGTCATCAAACACCCATCTATTCCAATCCCATTTTCCAGCACTTGGCCCTTACTCTTGTTTGCTGTGGTGATTTATGATGTTAATGAAAGGCAAATTCAGTCACTGGTGTTGCTCCAGATTATTCTCCAGTGATGCTTGTGGCAGGTACATGTGTGATGCATCATGAAGTCACAATTTCTCCCACAATCAAATCATTTACTGGCACTTACTATCCAAGCTCAAACAAGAATGATGTCTACTTCAGAAAACTATTGGATGCTAGCCAATCCTTGCATATAACAGTGCTCGAGTAGGAGTCAGAGTTTTCAAGAGACAAAGGCAAACTATGACACGCTAAACGTTGTACCCTGTTAAAGGCTTTGGAGTTGTTGAAAGCAATGACTGTAGATTCTCGGGGTTGTTCAAATGTGAATTACAGAATATGTAACACAGAAAAAAAAGCACCAACAGGATGATCACGCTGAGAGCCGCAAAGTTAGTTAAAAATTAAGCCATATCTTTCAAGTGTAAAAATCACACAACACCAGGTTATAGTCCAACAGGTTTAATTGTAAGCACTCGCTTTCGGAGCGACGCTCCTTCATCAGGTGGTTGTCTGATGAAGGAGCACCTGATGAAGGAGCGTCGCTCCGAAAGCTAGTGCTTCCAAATAAACCTGTTGGACTATAACCTGGTGTTGTGTGATTTTTAACTTTGTTCACCCTAGTCCAACATCGGCATCTCCAAATCACATCTTTCAAGATTATGGATAATTTAAATGTTAACAGCAGTTTTGGTAGTTTCATAAAGTACACTTTTGATCAATAATGTGGAAGTTAAAAGAGAAAAAATGATCATCTTTCAGTAGGCCTGGGTGAAAAGCAGGATATTTTCAAGAACAAAGAGAGATAAACTTGAAATAAGGGAAACTTAAGAAATGACATGGGATGCTGTGTACAGTTCTGGATGCCACATTACCAAAGGAATTTGGATGCTTTGGAGAGAGTGTAGAGGAGCTTCACCAGGATGTTGCCTGGTATGGAGGGCGCTAGCTATGACGAGAGTTGCGTAGATTAGAATCATTTTCATTAGAAAGACGAAGGTTGAGGGGGGACCTGATTGAGGTCAACAAAATCATGAGAGGAATAGACAGGGTGGATAACAAGAAGCTTTTTCCCAGAGTGGGGTTCTCAATTAGTAGAGGTCACAAGTACAAGGTGAGAGGTGAAACATTTAAGGGAAATATGCATGGAAAGTTCTCTGTGCAGAGGGTGCTGGGTGCCTGCAATGCATTGCCAGCAGAGGTGGTAGAGGCAGGCAGGATAGGGCAGGGAGCAGAGCGATACAGATCCTTAGAAAATAGGTGACAGGTTTAGATAGAGGATGGTGATAGGTGCAGGCTTGGAGGGCTGAAGGGCCTGTTCCTGTGCTGTAATTTTCTTTGTTCTGCTGTTCTTCTAAACTTTGAGATATTTGTTGGCGTCATGGATCTACACTTCTAGTTCTAAGTCAAGGAGTCCAAAGTTCAAACTACATTCAAAAGGCTTCACATCACTTAAACTTGAACATCAGTGGAGTATCAAGGGTCTGACAGACAATAACATAAGATATTGGAACAGGACTAGTAGTGACCAGACATCTGAGTTTGGCTGGGATTGTCAGGGTTTTTCTCCAAGTGTCCTGTATCCTGGTAGTTTTTGACAAATGGTAGAAATGACTGGGCTTCAACTCTAAGCTTCATCTCTTTAACCAAGGCCCTTCCATTTTCCCCAACTGTCAAGCTCATTTTCACATTCTGCAGCATAATTGGAAGGTTGAACAAGAGTCTTTTCAGGGGTGAACTTGTTTTAAATTGCAAAGCTGGACATCAGGCAATTAGTGGATCTGAAGCAAATGTGTTTAAGTGGCAGGCCAGGCATAGGGAGCTTTGATCCGTCAATGATGTGGCTGTTGAATAGTGTGTTTGAGCTGTGGCAATTTCAAAGCTGGAGCTGCTTGGATTCATTGATGAACACACACACACAAACACACACACACCAGCAAAAGTACACTCACTTTGGTAAAGGGCATATTTATTTAAAACTTACCTAGTCTATGAGGAAAATGAATTTACTAGAAATTTTAGACATTCAGTGAAAATCCAAATAAAGATGATAAGTAATATCTATTTTACTGAACTTTAAGCCAAAGCAATGTTCTAGTAATGCTTATTGACCACATGCTTCAGGATCAGTGCAGAGCATTCGGCCCCTCAAGCCTGCTCCACCATTCAATGCATGGTCCAACATTGGGGTGATCTTTTTATTTTTTTTCAAATATGCAATTTCAAAAATGAGTGGAAAATGAATAATATGTGAAAATGAATTATACAAGATTTCTCAAAAGGCAAAATATTATGATGGTGCAAAGATCTGTTTTTTTTTGCATGATAAATTGGTGTCAATGACCCCATCAAATAAAAAATAAACAGTCAGCATAAGTATTCTCTTTTTCAGTTATGCATGGAATTCCTTTCTAGCAACCAGTAAATACAAACCAGATTCCCAGTGAAAATTATTCAACCTAAAATCATATAAGGCAGTCTACTATACATGGTTAACGAGTTGCTTAGTTGATATTTGAAAAATACATGGAAACATAAATATTGCTTAAGAATGTCTATGTTTCTTAATTATTTAATTTTTATCCATCCAATGTTCCAGTTATTGAAACAGGAAGTCAGTGAACAACTTCCCATAGTCAATTATAGATAGTGTATGAAGGGATAGCTATCTACTTGCATTTCAACAGAAAATGTTGTTCATTAATGGATAGAGAACTGTGCTTAATTATTTTTGTTTTGACTGAATAGATATTCCCTAGGGGTCAGTTTTGAGGCTGTGGTTCTCTTCAATAGGCAGAAATGACCTGAAGTCAAATTTGGAGACACAAAATTAAAACTTACAGCTGGCACATGATAAGCAGAGTAATTAATTGTGAAGAGGAGTGTAATTAGTTTCATGAGGACGTAGTTGGTATATAACTGTCAAACAAAGGTAAAGAAAAACCAAATAATGAGAGGAAATTGTGATAACATCCACGTTTTTTTCTCTGTAGCCAGTAGGCTGTGACAGCCAGCTGGCCAGTCAACATTGAAACATAAAAAGTGCAGAATGTTCCAGAGCTGAAACATTTGTTCCTGCCTAGAAACAAGGACATTCTTGGAGAGTTTTTATAGGTCATTCAGATCAGTTCAGGGGTCAGTGAAGAGTAATAACGGGTCAGTCGGTTTTAGTCAATGGGAGAGACTCCAAAAATGTCACTTCCTTTTGATGAAGTGTTGTGGTTAATTGGCTCCATGCAGTTGGGACAAAGGATGGCCAGTTATAGAGTCATGGAGTTATACAATACAGAAACAGACCCTTCAGTCCAACTTGTCCATGCTGAACAAGTATTCTAAACTGAACTGGTCCCATTTGCCTGCTCAGACCAGATAGAAAACTAGAATTGCGCTATTGAATGGATTCTGGAGAGTGACTTTATGAAGACCCGTGAGATGCAGTCTTGGGAGAAGCAATCAAATAGCTGGAAGGTGAGCGGGGGTTGTTCATGGCTGAGGACATGAGGACTATGCCTATGTTTAGATGCTGGAATTAGCCTGCCCAAAATAATGCATACAGCTTCAGAGTAGGGATTTGGGGGTCTTTATCCATGCATCAAAAACCTAGCATCCAGGTTCAATGGGTAACAGGGAAGGCAAATAGAATGTTGGCTTTATTTCAATGCAAATCGATTATAAAAGTAGGGAGGTTTTGCTAAAATTATACAAGATACTAGGCAAACCATAGCTGGAATACTCTCAACAGTTTTGGCCCCTTATCTCAAGAAAGATATGCTGGTATTGGAGGCAGTCTGGAGAAGGTTCTCTAGGCTAATACCAGATATGAAGGGATGGTACTCATTGGAATTAAGAAGAATGGGAGGTGACCTTATTGAAATATATAAGATTCTTAGGGACTTGACTGGGTGGTTGCTGAAAAGTTGTTTCCCCCTGTGGGAAAGTCTATGGCCAGAAAGCATAATCTCAGAATAAGAAGTGCTCATTTAAGACTGAGATTAGGAGGAATTTCCTCTCTCAGGGAGTAGTGGATTTGTGGAATTCTTCTGTACAAAGGGCTGTCGAGGCTGAATTGTTTAGTACATTCACGGCTGAGATAGATTTTTGAACAGTCAGGGAATCAGGGGTTATAGGGAAAAAGCAAGAAAGTGGAGTTGAGGATTATCAGTATTTTTCTTGATCTCACTGAATGGCGATGCAGACTTGATGGGTTGAATTGCCTACTTCTGCTCTGATGTCCTATGGTCTTTTGGGAGCTTTGGTTTGACAAATGTCCAGATCCTCATGGACTTTATCCTAGGACCTTCAATGAAATGCCCTGTGAGGCAGATGACAAACTGCTTTTAATATTCCCAAATTAACTACACTCTGGTATAATTCCTTTCGACTGGAAATAGCTAATGCAACTTCTCTATCCAAAAAGCAGGGAACTATAGGCCGGATAGCTGGTAATAGGAAGATAGTACAAATTATTATATAAGATGTTGCAGCAGGGCACTTAGAAATGTTTAAGGTAGATCAAGCAATCAGCATGGTTAAGTGAAAGTGGAGTCACATTTAACTAATTTATTGCAGTTCTGTCAGAAGCTAACAAGTGTCATGGATCATCTGGTGGATGGACTGTTCTTAAATTGCCAGAACAGCTTTGATAATGTGCTAAATCCGCTTATTATAGAAAGTATAAATTCATGGTGAAGGCTTTAACATATTATCAGTGATAGAAGATCGGCTGGCTAACAAGAAACAAAGATGGTGTGCCACAGGGGTCAATGCAGAAGCGTCAACTTGTTAGAATTTTTATAAATGTCTTTGATGAAGTAACCAAAGGAATGATTGCTAAATTTTGCTGATGATACAAAAAAGGGAAGGAAATTAAATTTTGACTAGAATATAAGGGGGCTAAAAACCACTATAGATCAGTAAGTGAGTGGACAAACATCTTGCAAGTGAAATATAATGTGCGAAAATGTGAAACAGTTCATTTTAGCAGGAGTGGTAAGAAAAGCTAGTTATCTAAATGATGAAGATTGCAAAGCTTTAAGATACAGAGGAATTTTGGTGTCCTCATGCATGAATCACAATAGGTTTGTAAGCAGGTACGGCAGCTAGTTAAGAAATCAACTTGGAATGCTATTGTTTATTGTGAAAGGAATTGAATTCAAACTCTAGTAAGGGTATGCTTTAGTCATATAGTACATCAGTGAGATCACATCTGGAGTAGTGTGCACAGTATTAGTCTCCTTATTTAAGGGATGTTTGTAAATATGTTGGAAATAGTTCAGAGGAAGTTTACTAGACTAATACTTAGAAGTAGGCTGTCTTTTGAGAAGAGATTGGGCAGGCTGGGCTTATATCCACGAGAATTTGGAAGGGAAAGTTGTAACTTGACTGATCTATATAAGATCCTGATGAGATGGATGTTTCCTATTATGAGAGGATCTAGAAGTAAGCTTCCTTGTTAAAATTAAGGGGTTGCCCATTTAAGGCAGGAATTAGCAGCATTTCTTTACCCCATGAAAAACTGAGTCTTTTGGAACTCTCTTCCTCAAAAAGATGGTGGAAGAAGAGTCTTTGAATGTTTTTAAGGCAGGGATGTAGATAAATTCTTGATGTTGACAGGGGTGAGACAGTGGTTCAATAGTTAGTATTGCTGCCTTACAGCACCAGTGACCCAGGTTCAATTCCATCTTCAGATGACTGTCTGTCTGTGAGGAATTTGTATATTCTCCTCATGTTTCCATGTGTTTCCTCTGGGTGCTCTAGTTTCCTTCCCACAGTATAAAGACATGCAGGTTAGGTGGATTGCTATGCTAATTTATCCATAGCATCCAGGGATGTACAAATTAGGTGGATTAGCCATGGGAAATGCAGCGTTACAAGGGTGGGTCTGGGTAGGATATTCTTCAGAGAATCAGTGTGGACTTAATGGGCTGAAGGGCCTGCTTCCCCACTGTAAGGATTCTGTGATAAGCAAGAGGGTGAAATGTTATCGGGGAAGGCAGCAAAATGGAGTAATCAGATCAGCCACGATCTTACTGAACACAGAGCAGGTTTAAAGGGCTATTGGCCTAATCCTGTCCCTGATTCATATGTTTGCATGAGATTCTGAAAAGTACAATTTAAATGCAATATTTTAATTGGTGCGAGCTTAGGATCTTTGAGCTAAATGAGACATATAACTTGGCTGCAGTCCCGGATTCGTCACTTCTACATTTTATCATGTCATTACATGAGTTGGTGGCTCAGAAAGGTTTATTTCTCATGTTTATCATAGACCAATGCAGAAATATTAATTTAAAGATCTGTTAGATAATTCAAACAGTTATCTGACATTTTAAAGTTTGAGTAATACCTTTGGAAAGTCTATTATTGGACACACAGAAGTTTATTAGATTAGATTCCCTACAGTGTGAATCTAATCTAATAAACTTCTGTGTGTCCAATAATAGACTTTCCAAAGGTATTACTCAAACTTTAAAATGTCAGAATACCTTTGGAAAGTCTATTGTTGGACACACAGAAGTTGAGAGAGAGGCTTTAGCAGACAACTGAGAAAAAAGTATCAGTCTGACATGTAGAAAGAAAATAGATTCCACTTTCCAAAAGTAAGTGTTTAGCACAAACTAGGTTTGGACAGGAAAACTCAGGTTATTCAAGATGGCAGAATCAACAAACTGAAATATTGGGCTGAATCGTAAAGGGCAGTGTAACGTGAACTATGATGAGATTTGTGGCAGAAACAGACAAGAAGTCCAGGACGGCCGACCTCAACATCGGGAGTATCTTGCTACATCTTGTATGCTTTTGCCAAGCAGCGAGGAGTTTTTTAGTAAGCAGCAGCAAGTTGCCAATTAAGGAGGATTATTGATTGTTAAATACTTTGTTAGTACCATAACTCAGCTTATTAATATTCTGCTCTCTATTTTACCAAATGCGCCAAACAAGCTAGATGTTGAGAAATTTTGACATGGAAATCAGAGCAGGTAGCTGGTAGATTCAGCTTGCCACTTGCTCTGAAGGACCTCCATATTGCTAAGGACCAAAAGCATGCTAAGGGAACATACCATTGGCAGCATCTACGTGCATCCATTGTCCAAAGGGAGTGGCACCACTCACAACCATCATGGCATCACTCCAAAACACTTGTAGGATGCTCACGAAGCACAGACTTGTATTGTAGGCTACACCAGCAACTGGCATTGAACGGCTGCAGAAGGGACACTTGACAAGCAGGTACAGGCAGCCAGTCACACATTAGAGCAGGCTGCATGTCAAGGCTGCCCGCTTTCTGTCTTTGTGTTCACTCCCTTAGTGCTAACCTGCATGTTCGCAACATTCCTGCCTTGCCATGCCACAACATGTCATGCTACAACATGCCACATCAAAAACTGGTGGGGCTGGTCCTACATCTGGATGGGAGGGAGGGTGGGTGTTCACAGTCAATCAGGAAGACCTAGTATTATCAGTTACTGATATAGCCCACACACAATCCATGGCTTGGCTGCAGTCACCTGTTTGGTCCACTCAAGTACAGGGGATCTGGGAGTAGGCAATGGGCAGTCTTGTAGTTCTATTAAAAGTACTCACTGGAATTGCATATTGTCAGCTGGGAGCTGCAAACACACAAGTCAGCTCTGATCCAGTCATGTCTCGGGGCTGCTCTTCAAAGTCAATCAGAGGACTGGGACGAATACTCCCTCAGGGGAGTGTGCAAGGTGAGGCCTGCATGGTGGGGGTGGTGCATGCTGTGCTGTTGCAAAAAGTCAAGCTTTGCTCAACATAAGACCACAATATGTAGGAGGATAATAAATGTCAGGATTGGGAAAATGGCTCCAAAGGTTGATGTGACTACCAAAGCAAATCATCTTAACCCAACTCAAGGAAGGCACTCAAATGGGAGGAGAACTAAGGAGGCATTTCAAAGACTTCCCTCAAGAAATGCAACATCCATGTGGCTATGTGGAAGAGCCTTGTTCAGAAGAATGCAACATGGAGGAAACACCTGAATGAAGGGACACACTATTTTGAGAAAACCTGATGGCAGGAGGAAGTATGGAAAAGGAACCAGAGATAGGAATCACAATGATCTTAAGGTCAAGGACCACTACCAGCTCCTGGAAAAACCTGTTAAGTGTGTGGTCTGACATGCTGCTCTAGGATCAGGCCCATTCATCACACACGTCCCACAAAACCTATGACCACTAACATGGAATTTCTTAGGTGGTCAATCACACATGTTAGTGAATGTTTGTCAATGATGATGACACCTTATTAATATTAGTTCCAGAAATTTATTAATGTCTACCCTACAAAAGATAGGAGTAGTTTACAGATATCATCTATTGTAGGGTATTCCAGAGGAGGAAGACATGAGGCAATACCTGTACTCAAAAGATTCCAGCAGTGTTATGTGTAGGATTCAAAGTGAAGAACAGGTGCAAGAAATTATTTGAATAACCAATTCATCAAAGGTATGGGTCAATCAAAACACAAAGTTCTTATTACTTAGCATTCCCATGAATTGATCAATAAGAGAGGTGGAACTGTTTGAACATTGAAGCAATTAAGAATGTTTGTCCTTACAAACATACTATTATATCAATTATGTATTCAAAAATGAAATCAATTAAAAGATTTAAATGTGCTCGACAAAATGTTCTACAGAGTTATCAAGGTTAGGAGATAAATTGTAGCTGAATTTAATGAGCTGAAAGAAATATATATATTAACTTCAGAAAACTAAGATCAGGTGTTATAAGAGAACCAAAATATTATTACAGACCTGCCAATGAAGTCATCCTTTTTCAAAGAGTCCTTGTCCCACACAGTGATGTCTATGATGCCACCTTTTTCTTCAGCAAGAAGAAAGTCAAATTGCTCCCTCCACTTGGGATTCAGCGTTTTTAAAATAGCCTGAAAGAATCAACACAAATCACACTCTGGGATATAATTCAAAATGAGCATCAGTGACTTTCAACAAGAAATGATACTTAACATAATAGCCAAGAATTTGCCATTCTGGCCTGAACTGGTGGTCTGTGCACAAGTTGCACTCAAAATTGCACTACTTTTAGGGATTGTTTTGTTGCACTGAAGTTTCTGCTCACAATCATTTGTACTTTGCAGAACATAGTCTCTGCTGTGAACCAGCATAATTGACAGCATTTTAGAACATAATTACAGGGATATAAAATATATCCTGATAATATTCTTTGATATAGTTAAGAGGGATAATCTGGTCAGTCTTTTTAATAAAGCGTAAATCAATTTATTACAAATAAGCATTTTTAATCAGTCTGTCAAGAACTGTGCGTAATCTAATCTTAAAAAATGAACTGCAGAGAACTATATAATATTAATTGTTAGTTGCACTGATATACAGCAGTCAATCTGTTAGTAAACTATAAAAGAATATTCAAAGGTTTTTGAAGCATACTTATCAGTTTCTTTTCAATCTAAGAGGATATTTGAAGGTTACCAAATGCAACCAATTAGTGGAAACTCACACATGTCATTAATTTGATCATAGAATCCCTACAGTGTGGAAACAGGCAAATCGGCCCAACAAGTCCACATTGATCTTCTAAAGAGCAACCCACCCCTCTACATTTACCCCTGACTAATGCAACCTATGCATCCTAGAACACCATGGGCAATTTCAGCATAGCCAATTCACCTAACCTGCACTTGGAGTCATAGAGATGTACAGAATGGAAACAGACCCTTCGGTCTAACCCGAGCATACTGACTAGATATCCCAAACCAATCTAGTCCCACCTGCCAGCACCTGACCCATATCCCTCCAAACCCTTCCTATTCATATATCCATCCAAATGCCTCTTAAATGTTGCAATTGTACCAGCCTCCACCACATCCTCTGGCAGCTCATTCCATATATGTACCACTCTCTGTAGGAAGGAGACCAGAATTGCATGCAATATTCCAACAGTGGCCTAACCATTGTCCTGTACAGCCTGCAACATGACCTCCCAACTCCTGTACTCAATACTCTGACCAATAAAGGAAATCTTTGGATTGTGAGAGGAAACCGGAACACCAAGAGGAAACCACACAGACATGAAGAATGTGCAAACTCCATATAAATAGTCACCTGAGGCTGGAATCAAACCCAGATTCCTGGCACTGTGAGGCACTAGTGCTAACCACTGAGCCACTGTGCCACCTAGAATGCAGCTTGCTACCTGAATCTGACTGGATCTTAGTACAATGATTTTATGTTAATGCAAAAGAATGCACTAACTCAATATACGCTGGATATAATTAAACTTAAAATTCCTCATATATATGTGCTATTTTAGCCACTTGTGGATGAATTGCACCAAACAAATCATTGTAATCTAACAGAAACTCTGCCAACTTTGTTTGCAACAATCACAGCCAACGATAGTGAACAAATATATATAGTTTTTAAATGTATTCATGCGTTGTGGGCATCTCTGGCTGGCCACTAATTATTGTCCATCCCTAGTTACCCTTGAGAAGGTGGTGATGAGCTGCTTTCTTGAACCACAGAAGTTCATGTTCTGGAGGTTGACTCACAAATGTCATTGGGAAGGGGATTCCAGGATTTAGACCCAGTGACAGTGAAAGAACTGCGAAATATTTCCAAGTCAGGATGCTGAGTGGTTTGGAGGGGAAGGTGCAGGTGGTGGTGCTCCCATATACTTGCTGCCCTTGTCTTTCTAGATAGAAGTGATCATGTATTTGAAAGGTGTCTGAGGATCTTTGCTGAAACCCACGCAGACATGGGGAAAATGTGCAAACTCTACATAAACAGTTGTCTGAAGTGGGAATTGAACCCAGGCCCCTGGTGCTGTGAGGCAGCAGTGCTAACCACTGAGCCACCATACCACCTCTTAGTTTTGAGTTAGTATATTTTACAGTATCTATTTATTATACCATGTCCTATTCATCTATCCCTTCTGTGTTTGCTGATCTACAATGCCATCCAATCAAGCAATGTCTTACTTTTCAATTTCTCATCTTTATTTTCAAATCTTTCACTCCTGTCTAATTCCTTAATGTATGTGGAGGTGGTGGCATTGTGGTACTGACCCCGGGACAGAAAGTACACGCTGCTATTACTGAGCATTGGTGGTGGAAGGAGTGGACGTTTGTGGATGTGATGCCAATCAGGTGGGCTGCTTTGTCCTGGATTGTGTCAAGTTTCTAGCTGGCTGTTGGAGCTGGACCCATCCAGGAAAGTCATATTCGTGACTTGTGACTTATCGATGTTAGACAACTTTGGAGAGTCAGGAAGTGAGTTACTCTTCACTGTATTCCTAGCCTCTTACCTGCTTTTGTAGCCATTGTGCTTATCTGGTGAGTCCAACTGAGTTTCTGTTCAATGACAATCCCAGAGATGTTGATAGTGGGGAATACAGTGATGGTAACACCACTGAATGTCAAGGGATGGTGGTTAGATTGTCTATTACTAATGATGGCCATTGCCTGGCTTTTGCTTGGCATGAATGTTACTTGTCACTTGTCATGTCCAAGCCTGGATATTGTCCAGATGTTGCCGCATTGTAACATGGACTGATTCAGCATCTGAGGAGTCACAAACAGTGCTGGACAAATGCAATCATTGGCAAACATCCATACTTTTGACCTTATGATGGAAGAAGTTAATTGATGAAGCAACTGAAGATGGTTAGGAAGAGGTTACTACCCTGAGAAACTTGAGCATAAAAAATGAAAGCTGCATTCAGCCAACAAAACACCCATATTATCTGCATTATATAGATTTTTCTGATGGCCACAGAAGGTCCTGAAGTGATTAACGGGGAGCAACTTTTATTGCGTAGTCACATTTCAGGAAATATCAATTCACAGACAGCAAGTAACAAACAACAATGTGTTAAATTACCAGAATACGGGCTTATTTTTCAAATTTACTTTGGGTCATAAACTAGTGGCAGGTAGCACCAATTTACACTACTAAGAGATACCTCCTTTTGTTTTTCAAATACTACCATGCATTTACTTGAGTGAACAGATGATATATTGGCTTAATGTTGCATCCGGAACTCAGCACTTCCAAAAAACCCAGAAATTTCAGAAGTACAGCATTGAATCTATCACTCTACATTAAGTGTTGAATTCTCTGGGGTAGGGCTTGAATCCAAACCATTCTGCTTGTATGGTGAGCATGTGGTGAGCAAAATCTATTAATAATGTATTACTTTCACATTAGCTATCAATAATACTGGAAATAATAGGGGGATGCTTATGTTTCATTGCTTGAACTTATAAACTGTTAATTCACTTTTTATAAATGTTTTAACTTAAAATCTGTGAAACTCTTCTCTGACTGAACAAGTACATGGCCTGACAGCCTATGCCTATTTGTCATGTCCTCAAATGGTCTCCTTTTCTGATAGACATTAGGAAATATTTATAATTGGTGGAGCCAGATGTTTGCAGTTGAAATAATTTTACTAATTGGGAATATGTTTAAGAAGATGAACCAGGAAGCTTGTGTTGAAGTCCCACCTGTTCTACACGTGTGTAATAACTTTTCTGAATCTGATTGATTAGAAAAATAGGTTAAATAAAACAAAATCTCTGAACAGGTTGATTAAGAAGATACAATATTTTGCAGAATTGCACAGTTCAGAATTCATCTTTATTAAATATTTTTTCTGGTAAGTTAGGGATAAAGAGAAAGGGGTCTGCCATATTTTTGGGAAAGGTAAACATTCACTACCATTTAAATCATAATTTTTATGTTGGCTTCATATTTGCTAATTGTTCCAGACACAGATATATCCATTAGATGTTTGATTAGATTAGCTACAGTGTGGAAACAGGCCCTTCAGCCCAACAAGTCCACACCGACCCTCTGAAGAGCAACCCACCCAGACCCATTCCCGTACATTTACCTCTGCACCTAACACTACGGGCAATTTAGCATGGCCAATTCACCTAATCTACATATCTTTGGACTGTGGGAGGAAACCGGAGTACCTGGAGGAAACCCACGCAGACCTGGGGACAATGTGCAAACTCTACACAGACAGTTGCCTGAGGCGGGAATTGAACCCAGGTCCCTGGTGCTGTGAGGCAGCAGTGCTAACCACTGAGCCACTGTACCACCTCTCAGTTTTGAGTTAGTATATTTTACAGTATCTATTTATTGTACCATGTCCTATTCATCTTTAGCTACAGTGTGGAAACAGGCCCTTCAGCCCAACAAGTCCACAGCGACCCTCCGAAGAGCAACCCACCCAGACCCATTCCCGTACATTTACCTCTGCACCTAACACTACGGGCAATTTAGCATGGCCAATTCACCTAATCTACATATCTTTGGACTGTGGGAGGAAACCGGAGTACCCGGAGGAAACCCACGCAGACATGGGGAAACTGTGCAAACTCTACACAGACAGTTGCCTGAGGCGGGAATTGAACCCAGGTCCCTGGTGCTGTGAGGCAGCAGTGCTAACCACTGAGCCACTGTACCACCTCTCAGTTTTGAGTTAGTATATTTTACAGTATCTATTTATTGTACCATGTCCTATTCATCTATCCCTTCTGTGTTTGCTGATCTACATTGCCATCCAATCAAGCAATGTCTTACTTTTCAATTTCTCATCTTTATTTTCAAATCTTTCACTCCTGTCTAATTCCTTAATGTATGTGGAGGTGCTGACATTGTGGTACTGACCCCGGGACTGTAATCCAGAACCCTAACTTAAAGTTCTGGAAGCAAGCGTTTATGAACAGGAGGGGTTTGGAGGGATATGGGCCAGGTGCTGGCAGGTGGGACTAGATTGGGTTGGGATATCTGCTCGGCATGGACGGGTTGGACCGAACGGTCTGTTTCCATGCTGTACATCTCTATGACTATGACTATGTCAGACAGTGGAATTAAAATTCTGGTATTTTTAAAAAAAGCGTAATGGTAAGTATAAAACCACTTTTGATAATTGGAGATATCAATCTGGTTTACTAATGCCTTTTCGGAAAATAAATCTGCTGTTAGTGCCTGGCCTTGCTTACATACGACTTCAGATCCAAAGCAATGTGGTTAACTCTTAACTGTTCCCCAGGCAATTAGGGATGGGCAATAAATACTGGCCCAGCCAGCAATGCCCTCATTTCATGAAGGCAAGGAAAATCTCCTCCAGCCCTGCAATTGTCAAAGGTATCTGTGCTTCTTCAACTCCGGCCTTTAGAGCATCTCAGTTTTTAATTGTGACTGTGACTTCATTGACGGGATCCTCCTTGCAGCTCGATTTCTTTCTGAAATCTACTTTTGTGATCAAGCTAAAAAAATTAGGTTGTGCAGTTTGGCAAGAGGAATTAATCTTTAAGCATGAGAGTTAATCATTAATGGTTAATTGGATATGACGATGAGCAATTGAAAAAGATGGAGAATAATATGGAAAGCAGGTCTAGCAGCCTGTTTTGAGTGGAAGGTAACTGCAGTGACCTTAGCTGGAGCCTGGGAAACAGAATATTGTGCAGGTATCACAGAGATACCTGGAATTATTTCTTGCCTTGATGCAACTGAATGCCTGGAAAAGTACTGAAAGTAACACAACGTGGTGATACAGCACATAACATTAAATTCATAATAGTATTAAAATCAGAGACTTTGTCCCACTCGTTGGCTTGTCACCATTGGCTGGGGTTCATGAGATCAGGACATGGAATCTGAGATACAGCTCCAGATACCACCATTGTCAGTCCCTGACGAGCCGAAAGGCTGTGAGACTCACTTGTTTACATATATATAAAGTTATTTAAACTAATAGATTCACTCATTAATTTGTATATAGAATAAGCAGATTAAGCCATTACATTTGTTATGTATTGAAATACACGTGTCTTCTTGTATCAATTTTGATCAGACCTTTAAGAACCTATTAGATACTTTCAGGCGAATAATACATCAATTCTGAGTTAGAGAGATTTTTAATTGACAAGGGAGCCTATGGCTATGAAGGGCAGACCAGAAAGTGGAGTTAAAGCCACAATTAGATCAGCCATGGTCTTACTCAATGACCGAGTGGGCATGATGGATCAAATGTATACTCTTGATCCTATTGTTAAGATCATAAACGTTTGGTAACTGGTAACTTAGCCTTATGTCTATTTATTTGTTTTTGTAATATTTTGTCTTATAATGATCCCATGAAATGTCTTTGAAATTGTTATGATGTGAAAAGTTCTATATAAATATCAGTTGTGGTGCAGGAATACCACAAAAACTGAAGAACACATTTTCTTACACATACGACTGAAATTTACAGTTAATTCACAAGACAGAGCAGAGAAGATAATATTCATAAAGCTTTTTATATTACAATTATGCATTTTAGGTAAGTGCTTCTTTTAAAATATTTTATCTAATTATTCAATTACCTTACTCTTGTACTTCTGACAGCCCATTTTGAATTTTACATATGGATCACTCAACCCATTTGGATCCATGGGTTTTAAGTCTCGGCCCTCAACTAAAGTGACACTGACAACCCCTCTCCAGAGCTCGTCCCTTTTGTGTGCTTCCAGAAGACGGATGTTCTGTACCTGAGGGAACATGCAGCATAGAGACGTCATGAAACAAAATGCATATAGGCACTGAATACTGACATTACATTGTTTGCCAATGCTTTAATGGATGGTAGTAAGTGCACATATAAAATATACAAGCATCAGGGTTCACTATATCTTCTGTATTGTCATTTATAACTTATTGGACCTTTAAAACTGATCAGTTCATATAATGCCCCATCAATGTAATGCAGTAAATAGATCAAAAACAGGATTCTTAAAATCAATGCTATACTCTCATTTCTCAACAGCAATGTTCTGAAATTCAATTATCTCTGTTAAAAAGAAATTAGTCTTGCATCAAAATTCTTTTCAATTTAAATTTATTTTGAGTATATGGCATATAATTTCTTAGTATAATAAAAGTTAGCAAGTCACAGAAACATGAAGCATATCTTAATTCTCAACTGACTCTGTTAAGTGTGATTCTTGCTATGCTGCCTGTGAGAATAGTGAACATTTTGGTTGTTGTGATTTGAAGAGAATAAATGGTACAAATAAGTAGGATGAACAACTGCTTAATTGTTTAGGCAAATAAGCAATTTGTCAAAGTTTATTTTAACTACAGAGGAAAAAAATGTGCTTTAGGACGATAGCTTTTAGTACTTATAGAATGGAATATGTTCCAATGACTTTTATAAATCTTTCCACAAGGCTAAAAGGGCGGGTTACATTGGGTGACAATCATTTAGATCCACCAGCGTGTTTTGCTAATAAGGATCTTGAGCACATTCACAAACTATTACCATAATTTAGTAAATCTGGTGATCTTCTTAACACTGTTGTACTTTATGTGTGCAAATGGAACTTAATATTCTTATAAAAGAAAATGGGGAAGAAATTCCCTTTCTATCAGCAGTATGGAAACTATGCAATTCCTTAGGAGATGACAGCATTGCAGAATTGAATTTTCTCCATTGATCATAATAAAGAATGCCAAATACATTACACTGGTGGCTGTAGTCAAGGAGTGGCTGTGCAGCAACACAACATAAATAAGTTGTCTTCCAATAATGTTATAATTATAGGCTATTCCATAAGAGGAAGGTGATCCTAAATATATACACAAACAGTGTAAATTTGACTGACACTAATTCTAATACAAAGCCATGGAGATGAAGGACAAGTGATTCTTGTGAGAATATAATAGTAATAGACAGGAGTGGACATTGGCATTGTTGTCTGCTGCAGAGAGCATGAGTCCAGAGGGTTGTGTTGCGCCCCAGGTGCCAGGGTTTGAGATATTTGCTCAGAGCAGAAAAGGAATTTGTCATGGGAGAGGGAAGATCCAGTTGTTGTCGTGCATATAGGCACCATCAAACACAATTAAGACAAAGAAAGAGGTTCTCCATGGTTAGTATTAGAATCTAGACACAGAATTAAGAAGCAGACCTCATTCACAGCACTAGAATCTATTTGACAATGTTGAAAATTTGATCATCAGCAAGTGAGGAAGTAGGTGTCAACAGGGTTATAAACCAGCACTTGCAAAGGAGTAACATGCTCACTGATGCTTAGTTTGGGTACTGCCAGAACCACTCAGCTCCTCACCTCCTTACAACCTTAGAGCTAAACTCCAAAGGTGAGGTCAGAGTGCCTTCTTTGACATCAAGGCAGCACTTAACCAAGTATGGTTTTAAGGAGCCTGAGGAAATCATAAGTGAATGGAAATCAGGGAGCAAGCTCCCCAGGGGTTGGAATCATACAAAGGATGATGGCTGTAGTTATTGGGGGTTAGTCATCACAACTCCAGGACATAATTGCAGAAGTTCCTCAGGGTAGTGTCTTGGGCCCATCTTCAGATGCGTCTTCATTTACTTTCCCTCCATCGTAAAGAACGATGAGGTTAGAAATTCTATGCCTAACAATCAACCTGCCATTTCCCCAATGCATCTCCACCATCTACAAGGTAAAAGTCAGCAGTGTGATATTCTCCACTGTGTGCAGTTTCACCAAAACTCGAGAAGCTCAACATCATCCATGACAGTGCAGCCCATTTGACCAATGCCCCATCCACTCCCTTCAACATGATTTTTTTTCACCACCAGCAGTGAGGCCCAGCATTCAGTACTATCTGCAAGATGCCCCGCAGCAACTCACCAAGGCTCCTCTGACAACACTTTCAAAACGGACAATCTCTTCCACCCATAATGTCAAGAGCAACTGATGCATGAACACTTTCAAGTTCCCCTGCAAGTCAATGCCATCTTGAATTAGAAACATGAGAAGAGGAGTAGGCGATTCAGCCCCTTAAGCCTAGCCTGCTATTCAATTTGATCATGGCTGATTGAACACTTCAATGCCTTTCATCCACCACCTCCCACAAGCCCGGATCATAGGTATCAGAAATCTATCAAACCCTGCATTCAACACACTCAAAGATTGAGATTCCACAGCCCTCTGTCGTGGAGAATTCCAAACATTCACTGGTCTCTAAATAAAATAGTTTCTCTGCATCAGGCCAAAGTGGCACCCCTTGATACCTATTGGTTTTAGATTCCCCAGCCAGGTGAAATGACTACCCTGTCTGTTCCCTTTATGTATTTTGTCAGTTTCAATTAGATTACCTCTCATTCTTTGATACTCTAGAAAATACAGGGCCAGTTTCTCAAGCTCTGTTCATAGGAAAGTCCTGTCATCCATGGAACAAGTCTGGTGGAACATTGTGCCAGTCCTTCTATGGCAGTATCTCATTTATTGGATATGGAGACTAATACTGCACACAGTACTCTAGATGTGGTCTAGTCAAGCTCCTATACAATGGAAGCAAGACTCCACCACTCCTGTACTAAAATCCACTTGAGACAAGGTTAACATTCCACTAGCCTTCCTAATAGCTTGCTGTGCCTGAATGTAAAGTACCTACCTAACAGAAAATCAACAGATAAGACTAAAAGTTACAAAAATAATAAAGGTGCAAACTTAAGGTTCTGTATCTGAATGCACATCACATTCAATACAAAACAGAAGATGTAATAGTGCAAATTAAGATAAAATGATCCAATAACCATATCAAAGACCTAGCTACTGGATGATGTAGACTGGGACCTGAATATTGTCAGGTATGTGACATTAAGGAAAGACAGAAAGCTAGAAAAAAAGTGGAAGTGTAGTTCCATTGGTGAAAGAAAACAATTCAAATGAATTCCCTAGTTCAGGAAACCAAGAAATAGAAACAATTTGAATAGAAATGATGAAAATAAAAGCAAGAAGTCACTTGTGGGAGTGGTGTACAGACCACCTAACAATAACCACACAGTAGGATGTAATATCAAAAATAATGGGAGCTTGTCAGAAACAAGCAGTGGTTATCATGGGAGATTTTAATCTACAGATTAATTTAAAAATCAGATGGGCAAAGGACCCTGCATGAGAAATTCATAAAATTTTACCAGGATAATTTCTTTGAACAGCATGTTCTGACACCAACCATTGAGCAAGCTATGTTTGGTGTTATGGCCTCATAGTGAAGCCACCCATAGATTAAAAATTACACAACATCAGGTTATAGTCCAACAGGTTTATTTAGAAACACTAGCTTTTGGACTGCTGCTTCTTCATCACAGGATAGGTAGCACTGATCATAGAGGAGAAGGTAAGGTCTGCAGATGCTGGAGATCAGAGCTAAAAATGTGTTGCTGGAACAGCGCAGCAGGTCAGGCAGCCCTTCTTAGGGCTTATGCCCGAAACGTCGATTCTCCTGTTCCCTGGATGCTGCCTGACCTGCTGCGCTGTTCCAGCAACACATTTTCAGCACTGATCATAATATGACTGAATTTTAATCCAGTTTGAGACAGAGAAGAGTCTAAATTTAAATAAGGACAATTTTTGAGGACCTGAAAGCAGAGTTAGAAAAATTAACTGCCAAAATCAATTAAAGACCAGCTCAATAGAGACGCAGAGGTGGACATTTAAACGGAGATTTCAAAATGCAGAATAGATACATTTGAATAAGAAAGAAACATTTTAGAGGAAGGATCTATTATCCATATATAACTAAAACATGAAAGATAGTATTAAACTTATTAGATAAAAGTTAATAAGTTTGCAATAAGGGTGGTTGGTCAGAAGGTCAAAAACAACATAAAAAAGCAAAGAATGATGAAGATATTAATAAGGATGGAAAATTTGGAATACAAGAGAAAAATAACAAAAGTAGTAAAGGCAGCTTAGTAAGAATTTCAACAACTATTTAAAATAACAGTTTATTAAGAGATTGTTAGGATCCTATAGAAAATGGATCTAGGGAATTAATTATGAAAATAAAGAGGTGGCAGATAAATGAATCGCTACTTTGTTTTGAGTTATCACTGTGGTGGATATAAGTAACATCCCGGAAATAGCTGTCAATCGAGATTTGGACAGGAGGGAGGAACTCAAGAAAATTACATTCACTGGGGAAGAGGTACTTAGCAAATTGCTGGAACTGCAGGTTGACAAGTCCCTGGGTCCTATTAGTTTTCATTCACAATCATAAAAGAAATGGATAGTGAAATAGTTGGTGCATTGGTTTAAAAAAAATTAACATTCACTTGATTTGGTTAAAGTTCTATTAGGTTACAAAGTAGCCAATGAAACCATTAAAAGATGGATGGAGAATATGAAGCAGGAAAACATATTCTAGTTAAATTAACATCTGTCATAGAAAAATATTAGAAGCTATTATTAAAGACATCATAACAGAGCACTTAGATAAATTCAAGATTATCTGGTAGAGGAAACATAGTTTGTGAAAGGAAAATAATCTATAACTAATTTATTGATAATCTCTAAAGGAGTG
Source organism: Chiloscyllium plagiosum (assembly GCF_004010195.1). Lineage (NCBI taxonomy): Eukaryota > Metazoa > Chordata > Chondrichthyes > Orectolobiformes > Hemiscylliidae > Chiloscyllium > Chiloscyllium plagiosum. Next base: position 51,565,219 of record NC_057711.1, read on the forward strand.
ACATGCCATGCACATAAAGGGGAACTTTGAATACATTGCACTTCAATTTTCAAAAAAACATTTGATAAGATGTCATATCAAATTAAAGATTACGATGGAGGGATAACAAACTAACTGGCTAACAAGAAATAGATTGTAGGCATAAATCAGTCATTTTCTAGGTACAGAGAAAGTGAGGACTGCAGATGCTGGGGATAAGAGTCAAAAACTGTGGTGCTGGAAAAGCACAGCTGTTCAGGCAGCATCCAAGGAGCAGGCGCGAAACGTCAACTCTCCTGCCCCTCTGATGCTGCCTGACCGGCTGTGCTTTTCCAGCACCACACTTTTTGACTCATTTTCTACTTAGCAAGATTTAACAACTACTGTGCCACATGGATCAATGCAAGAGCCTCAACGTTTTCCAATTTATATAAATGATTTGGCTGAAAGGACTGAAGGTAGTATTGCTAAATTATCTGACAATATAAAGACAGGGAGGAAATAATTTGTGAAGGCGACAAAAGGAGGCAACAAAAGAATATAGAATGATTAGGTCAGTGGGCAAAGATCTGCCAAATGGAACAAATTGTGAGAAAATGTGAACTTGTCCATTTTGGAGGAAATTTTTTGTTTCAAAACAGCATGTTATCTAATGGTGAGGGAATTGGAGAGCTCTAAAAGGCTCTGGGATGTCTGGGTGGTCTGACGCTTGGATCACAAAATGTTAATGCACAGGTATAACATTAGAAAAGCAGATAGAAGGGGAATTAAACATAAAAGGAGGGAGGTTATGCTCAGTTATACAAGTCATTAGTGAATCCATATCTGTAGTACTGTGCATAGTATTAGTGTCCTGAATTAAACAGGGTGTAAAAGCATTGGAGAAAGTTCTTAGAAGCTTTACTAGATTACTAGGAGAAAGTGAAGACTGCAGATGCTGGAGATCAGAGTCGAAAGTGTAGTACTGGGAAAGCACAGCAGGTCAGATGGCATCTAAGGAGCATCCTGATGAAGGGCTTATGCCCGAAACATCGATTCTCGTGCTCTTTGGATGTTGCTTGACCTGCTGTGCTGTTCCAGCACTTCACTCTCTTACTAGATTACTACCAGAATGAGCGGGTTATCTTCTGGAGTAATGGCAGGATAGGCTAGGTGTGTATCCATTGGAATTTGGTAGAGTATGTGGTGATTTGATTGAAACGTACAAGATCTCCTGAGGGGTTTTGACAGATTTGATGTGGAAACATTCAACCTGCCATCCTGGACCTTGCTAATTTAGGTAAAGCTCTTTTTAAACATGCATCCTACTGCATGAGGGATTCCGTAACCTTAACCAGCTTTATTCAAATGTATCTCTATTCATCTTAAGGGTTAGTTGTTTTTTCACTTTTACATACTTTTACAGAGTTACTGGGTTGTGATACAAATAGTTAAAAAGTATGGTCACCACGGTCTGGTCTTGGAAATTGTGAAAGCATTTAGATCACTTCTCTCCTTCTTATGATCTCTTGTACCAATACTTCTATCACGATGGAGAACGTAAAAAACTTCACTCTAGCCTGCTGTGCTGTTACTTAGGTTTCCTGTTTAGTTGAATGAGCTACTGCAGCCAGAATGCACCAGAAGTGCAGACCAGCATTAATGCTGCTAACCTTACATGAACTCTGCTGGGCTATATGTCACTACCATAGAAATGAGTGGTCAGCATGAAGTGATGCTGTTTGTATCACATACATGATGGTTTGGCCTAATTGTGTATCACAATTCCTGAGCTTGTTATCAGGCTCTGTTGAACTTTTGGCCCAAAATCTTTATTTTTAAAAGAAATGTCAATATTCAAATAGGCATGTTTAAATATAATGTACAAAATCCAATACTCAGAATTGAACATAATTCAACTTTGAGAGTAGACATTTAACTCTGATCAATGTTACTACTACTGAATGCAATCTTCATGGATCTACATTTATGATTTGATTTAAGAAATGAACTTGTAAAGCATACTTGTAAAGTATGGGTCATTTCAACATGGTTGTTAGTTGAAGGATTTCATAGATGGGGTACTCCAAGTTTGAGTTATGGTGGATCAAAGGGTGTCAGTTGGGGAGGGTCAACACAAGATATACACCAGCTATACTTTAATTTACCTGTTACAGTCTATCGTGGATGAATAGCCAAAGAAATATCATATCCTGGTATGGGGAAGTAGTAGCCATTGGTTTAGGTGGGATGCATGAACTGGCATGGACATTAGAGGCCATGGGAACTGTTTGTGGGAATAGTCTGCTGTGCAGGGCATGAGTAGGACCTTTTGAAGTTACATTTTAAAACATTCCCTTATGCAGACTATGATTCACTGCACCTCTGAGGAGCTAGGACCCATGACTCTATCAAAAACAGGCATGATTTCATGAAAATTTGAGAGGACTATGAAATATAATCCCTACAATGGAGCCATTTAGGTCAAGAGTGCATGATGAGGACTTATGCACTGAACCAGCCTGTACCCTGGAACAGAATTCCTGAAAATTGGAAAGCCAAAAATGGGGTCAAGATCCATACCAGCTTAGTGAAACTTCCTGAGTGAAATTAGCAGACAATAATAATGTCATGGACATTTTATGTAAAGACAAGTCCCCAGTCTAGATGGTTTTCATTCATGATCTTAAAAGCAATGGATAGTGAGATGGTTGATGCATTGGTTGAAAATAAAACAGCATTCACTTGATTTGGGAAAGGTTCCATTAGGTTTTATACATCATTTTACGCATTGTGTACAGATGCCTATTGTCAGAAATGAAATTTGGTGGTACAAACGGTAGTAAGTTTTCTGACGATATCTTACCAATTTTGTCTCATTCACTAATAACCCTGAGAATAACTTGTCATCAATAAGTTATGGATAAACCAGAATTTGTGGTGTTCTTGGCACTGGCACTATCTTTAAAAGGCCACTGTACACCCGACAAGGACTGTTAATCCAGAGCTGCCTTGCAAGTTCCTGATATTTGCAGTGGTCAAAGGAGAGAAGGCAAAATTGGCACCTCACTTTGTAGACAGGCTCCTGGAGGTTCTGCTGGATGATTTGGGCAGATATGGGCACATCCACTTCCCCCAGGATGTGGAGAAGAGGTCACAATATCTGACCATTCCACCCTTGTCTGTGATTCCACCTCAGCTCAGCTACAACATCTGGAAAAATGCTGAGCAATGTAGAAAGCAATACTAACACCCTACATTTTGTTGAGAATCAGTTGTTGATGTTAATTTACTCTTCCTAGTGAAAATAGAATAGCGTCTATCCTTTCTGTCCTAAACTGGTCAATTGAAATTTTTAATTGCAAGAGGCAAGGGAACCAGCCTAAGAGCATGGGATCCTCTTTAAATATTTGGGTCAGGGTATAATTAAGTCACTGGAAACTAATTTATCATTTTAATTTGGAATTTGAGAAGACAAACAATGATGGCTTCAATGATATGAATAAAGACTGTTGACTATTGTTTGTTTTTGACTGGAAGACTTGTTAGAAATCCCAGTGGGTCATTGTCTGAAGTCTTGCTGTCTTTTTAAAATCATCTGTTCATCAATGTTATTACATACCTCTGGAGCAGATGGGACTTGAACCTGATCATCCTAGTCCACAGGTAGAGACATTACCACAGCATCACTGAAGTCATGCTCTATTGATTATATATTAATGAAATACATCTTGGTGTCAGGGGCCTAATATGGTGATCTATGAAAATGAAGGAGTCGAACTTTGGAAGAAAATAGACAAATTGGTGGATAAATGACAAATGAAATTTTATGAAGAAAAGTGTTATATGATTCGTTGTTGTAGAAGAATGTAGAAAGGCAAGTTAAAACAAAAGGGAACAGTTCTAAGTGCGGTAGAAACAGCCAAACATTGGTGTTACATGCATAAAGCGTAGAAAGTGGCAGGACAGGTTGAGAAAGCACTTGATAAAGTATAGAACATCCTACACTTTCTTAATAGGAGCACAGAGTACAAAGGCAAGGTAGGTTAAACACAGGCTTTGTCTTTAGTGGTGTATTTTTTCTCGTTCTGGTCTTGATAATTTAGTTATTTTTCTTACTTAGAAATGCAAAGTAATTAGTGGGGGTGCAGAAAGGATTCATGAAGTCCCAGGGATGAGGAATTTCAGATACATAAAAAGATTGGAGAAAAATTGGGTGGACACTTCACCATGCCATTGGCACCATCAGCCATGAGCAGAGTGAGCATTCAGTACCAGAGTTTGGTCATTGTGTTCTTGCACCAGTCACACTCAAGGGATCTGTCTGACCATATGTGGAGAATATCCAGTAGTCAGTCTTGTAGGGGCATCACAAGCAGTGAAGAGAATTACTTTTCATCAGTCAGGGTGCTGCAAAGACACCTGTCAGGATGGTCCATCATGTCTAGGTCAGGGCTGTTCGAAATTGGTCAGAGGTCGTGGTGTCTGAAGGTTCACACATTGAAGAGAGTGTGAGGAAGAGGGAGGACCTTGAGGGAGAAGGGGAAAGTGATCATTCCCAAAACAAGTGGGCTGTCAAAGCTGGGGTGGGGTGGGGTGTGGGAGGAAACACAGGCATTTCTACAGAGGGGGTCAAGTATAGTGACTGGCAGGGGCACAATGGAAGCTCAGGAGTGTAAGGGGATAGGTGGAACATCATCAGAGCACATAGTAGGCTACTAGAATAGGGGTTATTGGCAGTGACTGCTATGGTGGGGTGCACGGGCTGGCATGGGACATCAGGGCAACATAGAGTACCTAGGTGGGCATCATTAAGGTCTAATGTTGGAGGTCAAGAGATAGGAAGGACAGTTCAAAGCATTGTTCAAGTTGGTAGGACTCCAGATGGAGTGCATAGTCTATAACGGCTGACAGTGTAGCGTGAGGTAATAGGAATCAAGGAGATTCTGGAGAGGTATATGGCAACCAACTGAAGGCTGGCGCTGAGAGTGTGCACCACAAGCTGCGTTCCCCTCCATCACTTGCCCTTCTCTCGATGCTGACTAAAACTGGAAGTGGCAGCAAGTACATCCAGGGTGGATGGAGTTAACGTCAGTCTGATGGATGAAGGAGCAACCTCCATGTCTGCTGGATGCTAGGATATTGGAGGGGTAAATATATGAAGTTTGGATTTTCAAACCCTAGCCACATTTAATTTCCAATCATTTCTCCATTCATATGCAATGGATGAGAGTGCTGGCCAATTGACTTGCACTATGCCACTGGTGCTTGCAAATGTCACATTGGCATTTCAATGATGCAGATACAACTGGAAATGTCTTAAAAAGAGGCAAGTGTTGGTCAAAAGTGTCTCATCATTTGTGAAACTTTCATGGATGTTATAGGAGGAGGAGAATGTCACTTCATTATAATGTCATGTGAGTATGATGCTAGCCTCCAATGAATTCAATGACAAATTGAAGGATTGCTGGGGTCCAGGATGGGAAGCAGGCTACAATATATTCGACCCTCTCTTTTCAACATAATGCGTTGTTCACTCACCGCATTCAGCACCTTCACCAAGTTGGTGCACATTCTGGAGTCAGGGACCTGGTGAAGCAGGCAATACTTTTATTCACTGGTGGGACATGGGTGTCACTCCAGCATTAACTGTCTATCTCTAATTGTTCTTGAGAATGGGACTGCTGAAGATGTGGTTCCACTGCTTGAACCAGTTTGTGGGGGGGGAAACCACTCCAGTATAGTCCGGATAGTGTGCTGCATCATCCCAGCATGCTGTGCACTGCACAGTTGGAGCAGGCAATGAGGCAATATGATAGGTGTTGAGGAGCCAGTGGAATGGAGTAGACTTCCAAGGAGGTGGAGAAGGATGTGGACACTGAATGGAGGTATATCTCCCTGTAAATCAAACAGTGGCATTGGGTGCTAGAGGCCAGATAGGACTTAATTGACACCTGGTTCCAACAGATGAGAGCTGCTTGCAGCACACCATTATGGATCATTGGTCATCATGACAGCAATTGGCTTACATTGAGAGCACGAACTGTGAAATTGTTTTGTGCACGTTCATTTTTGCTGGCTACTAATACAAGATTGTGTTTGGAATTATTTGATCGCTTGCTAGCGTGTGATGTTCCCCTCCTGGACAATAACAAGCTGCACGTTTCCAGTGGTCACTGGGGACAGTATACTGGTGACTAGAGAAGGTGTTTAGATGTGATGTAGTTAAGCACACACAAACTGTGCAGGCTGGTAGTAAACCAGCAACAAGGGGAAGAGAATGGGGTTGTATATGCGAGGGAGTGTCAGCCATGCCAGCTGTGGGGTGTCACAAACAATGTAGCTTCCTGGCTGCTGTGCCATGATGTTGCAAGTGAGGGGCAACACCAGAGTGCCAATGCTGGTCCTGGTGCACATAGCCTTTTAAAATGGCATGGGCATCAGGGATGCCAGATTTTCTGTGATTATCCAGTGAGTGACAAGTTCTTTTGGCATGTGGTAAGATGGGGCTAGAATTGAATGACAGGAGCCCTATTGGAGTGATGTAGATAGTTAATGAGTGAGAGTGGTAGGATATGGCAAAAGACCTGGCATCAAAAAACCTTTAAAGCACGTGGTGCAAATGACACTTAGCCAAAAAAAGGTTCATTCCATTGGGACTGTTCTGCTTGAACAACAGGTTTTCAAAATGCTGCAGGCTCTGTACAGAGTAGATAAGGAGAACTTGTTTCCAAGGATAGAGAACCAGTGAGCACAAGTCTAAGGTAATTGGCAGATGAAGCAATTTGCCAATTTAAAAAAAAACCTCTTCACTCAGTAAGGGGTTAGGATTTGGAATGGACTACCTGAGACTGAGGCAGAGGCAAGTTCAACTGAAGTTTTGGAGAAGGAACTAGATTACTTGCTGGAAAGGAAGAATTCAAAGGGCCATTGGGTGAAGGCAAACTCTACAATCCATACTGACTGAAATCAAAGGCAAACATATAGCATGTCATGACCAGATAACTCTTCTATGCTGATGATACCATGCTAGATACTTACACAGAAATTCAGCTCAAAGTCTTATCTCTCTCATACCTATAACTTGCTCTCCCTGATTAAGATTTGGAGGTGCTGTTGTTGGATTGAGGTGGACAAAGTTAAAAATCACACAACACCAGGTTAGAATCCAACAGGTTTATTTGGAAGCACTAGCTTTGAAGTGCTGCTTCTTCATCAGGTGGTTGTGAAGCAGGACCATAAAACACAGAATTTATAGGTAAAGATTACAATGTCATGCAGCTGAAATTACATATTGAAAAACGTAGATGAACTCTTTCCTCTTTTAGAATGGTTTGCTTGTTTTGGTTCTTTAAAATGTAAATTCCAGAATATCTTTCCAGAACACGGATACCACCATTGCATGTGGGCACACCACCCACCACGTACATGGCAGGTACTCATGTGACTTAGTCAATGTTGTCTATCTTGCACGCTGCAGGCAAGGATGCTCTGAGGCATGGTACATTGGCGAGACCAAGAAGATGTTACAACAACGGATGAGTGGGAACCAGTCGGGGAACACTTCAGCATTTCAGGACATTTGGCCTCGGACATTCAGGTGACCATCCTCCAAAGTGGACTTTGGGACAGGCAACAACACAAAGTGGCCAAACAGAGGCTGATAGCCAAGTTCAGTACCCATGGAGATGGCCTCAACCGGGACCTTGGGTTCATGTCACACTACAGGTGACCCCACTGCACTATACACTTTCTTTCTCCCTCCCTCTCTCTCTCTGTCTCTCTCTCTCACACACACACACTCACTCTGTCTCTCCTGCACGTGCACACATATAAATTTATGGGTGAATTTGTATCTAAAGTATTATATTTGCAGACACCTTCTATTTTGGTCAAAAAATGCATAACCTACAGTCAATCCATGTAATAGTCTATAAATCCCACTTTAGAAATAAATCCGACTCAAGATTGGGCAGAGACAGACTTTAACCTCACACCGTTAATGCATTGTCTGAACTGAGATGGCATCTTTTGTTAGAAAACCTGGAGTTATCTTGAGAATGTACCTTAAAAGAGATTCTTGGATTTACATATTAAAGAACCAAAATGAGCAAACCCATTCTAAAAGATGAAAGACTTAATCTAAGTTTGTTTAATATATAACTTTAGCTGGATGACACTGTAATCTTTTGCTATAAATTCTGAATCGTATGGTCCTGCTTCACGATCACCTGATGAAGAAGCAGCACTTCAAAGCTAGTGCTTCCAAATAAACCTGTTGGACTATAACCTGGTGTTGTGTGATTTTTAATTTCCTCCCTGATCAAGGTAACCATAGACTTTGAACAAGGTGCTAAATTTCCAACCTGACCACTTTAAATAACACCTCATTGGAAGTGATTAGCAAATACTACCACCTTAGGTTCATGTGTTTTATAATTAATTCATGTGATAATGACTTTGGCTGTTCCAGCATTTATTGTATGTTCACAAATTTATCAATATGTTATTTGATACAGAACTCAGTACACACTTAGGGAAAGTAGCCTTTGATGAACTCTTTAACAATATCAAGCTGACTGTTAGGGTCAGGATATGGGTTTATAAGGACTGTGCTCTGAGCACCTTGAAGAATGGATGATTTACAGCTATCAAGAAACGGAGATCAACAACTTTCACCTTTTGTTGTTTGCACAGCATTCTGGGCATCTCATAGAAGGAAAATGTTGAGAATACAGTTGACTCAAAGGCAAATCTCCTAAGTAAGTTAACATTCATCAAGCAAAGGTAATTTTGCTGACTTAGGCATGTTTGCGGGACAGAAGATAGTTGCATGTCCAAAGATTTTCTTTATTGTAAGGTAACCAGAATCAAAAGACCAGTAGAACCATAGAGCTCTGGTTCAAGGATGCTTGCAAGTGTGACATTGAATGTAATCAAGGGCGGCTAGATATAGTACTTGGGGTGAATGGGATCAAAGGTTATGGGGAGAAATTAGGATTAGGCTATTGAGTTGGACAATCAGCCATGATTGTGATGAATGGTGGAGCAGGCTCGAAGGGTCAAATGGTCTCCTCCTGTACCTATCTTTTATGTTTCTATGTTTCTATGAAGGCCCTAAACATTGATTATTACACTTAAGTGGGGTGGTAGGAGAGTTGACAATAGTGGAAAATGCCGACACCACTCTGGGTCTGCATTTACCATCATGATCAGTGACTATACCAAAATCAAAAATAACCATTTACAGTAACACCTGATAACTGCTTCGTAAGTGGTTCTTGTGACAAAATCTCTCTCAGATTGTAACTGTCCAATCTCCAATGAATTTGATTTGCTTCATGTCCATTAATTTACACAGATGGAAGAGTGCTGACAATGACAGTGACCAGAGACAATAAACTGCACATTTTTTCAAGAAACCTAAATTTACAAAGCTGAATTAGATACAAGTTTGTTTGTTATAAATATTTTTTCAACAATTCTGCTTTAATCCAGTCATACAGTGAGGACCAAGGAGTAAATATATATATGTATATCCTTACTGCAAAAGCACCACTAAATTTCCAAGTTCAAACGGATAAAAACTGGCACAAAGTGGCCAGTTTAGATTTCAAGCAATAATTTGAATAGGTACTTTAATACATAACTGTGGTCACTCTCGATGGATAAAAACTAATCTGAGAAAGACAGATTGTTTGTGAAAGACAGTACATTCTGTATCCTAACCAGCATCTTCCGCTCTTTCAAACTTATGTAGAATAAAACTGATTTTTAAAGATAGAGAATATTCTGACAATATACAATGAAGAACAGTGCAGTTCTCCAAGGCTAGAACATCTTTCTTGGCTTCAGGACACTGTTTCGATGAGTGTTAGATTAGGTGGGAAATAGTCACTGACCTGTGCTTTACCCCAAATGGCTAATTAAAGGCAGAGTGAGCTCGCTGTCCAAGGGTGGTTTAGGAGGTGATGGTGTAAATGTGATGTTACTAGGCTAGTGATCCAATCCCCCAATTCAAAGTACTAGGAGCCTGGAACACATGATAATGTGAATTAAATTTTGGAGGGCAGCGCGATGGCTCAGTGGTTAGCACTGCAGCCTCTCAGTGCCAGGGATCCAGGTTGAATTCCCACCTTGGGCGTCTGTCTGTGTGGAGTTTGTATATTCTCCCCGTGTCTGCATGGGTTTCCCCCAGCTGCTCCGGTTTCCTCCCAATCCAAAGATGTCAAGTTAGGTGAATTGACCGTGCTAAATTGCCCATTGTGTTAGGTACATTAGTTAGGGGAAAAGGTCTGGGTGGGTTGCTCTTCGGAGGGTTGGTGTGAATTGTTGGGCCAAGGGGCCTGTTTCCATACTGTAGGTCAACTAATCTAATCTAGACAGTCAAATCCAGATGGCTAATTGGAGGCCTTTCACCAATGAAGAAGAAGCTGATCACAGAGGGAAGTATGGGAGAGCGCAGGACCATTTTGCAGAGCTCTCATTCCAACATTTAAATTTTAAATTAAAAGAGTCTTTTATAGCCAAGGGTAAGGGTGGCGGTGATGATGGTTGTGTGGGAGCCTCTCCACAGGATAAATGGAGAGGGAGAGGGAGATCCCACCTGGAATTCTGGGGCTTTGGAACTGGATAAGCATCTCCTGGCAGTTGTTTTACTGCTGCCAAACCCAGCCACCTGCAGGAACCCAGATACCTACTGGAAAATCACAGTTGGCTTGCAAAAACTGACATTAAATGCGAACATTAGCAGCCTCTTCCTGCAGCCTCCCACCTGAAAAGATAGCCTAAGGGTATAGTGGAGCTAAGCAATTGGTATACTAGTTACACATGTTAAATTCTTGCTCATTTGGAATCATTTGTAACCTTGGGAACTCATAAATAAACCTTAAGATTAAGTCTCATACACCATCTAAATTGTAGTAGACTTGTATATTTCCCTTAAATCCGTAACAATAATTCCCATGGCTCGAATTTGAAATCTATATATATATATATATAATTATATAGCTGTTATCAAAACAAAGTACTATTGGCAATGTAGAACTATTAGATGTTAACAATCAGAACAATATCTGTTGTCTAGTTTCTTTCTAAGATTAGTTTGTAAGGACAATAACTTACATCATGTTTCCACATGATCTAGGGATTACTATTATTATCCTGTGACAAAATAAATTTCAGAGACTTTCCTTATATGCAGAATATCCTAAAAATCCAAATTATATAAAAGCAATTTGATGATGGTTGTCCATTTAGTGAGAATGGAAAAATAATCATTGTGAATATATCGCAATTTTAAAACAGAAAGATGCAAGTTACAAGGCAGTTATGATTTCTCCCTATCATCCCATGCTAAGAGCAAACAATTATCAGACTATCTATTACCTTGCATGATGGTGTCCAATTCCTTCTCAAAATCATATTCTGTGGAAAGGATAAAATATTTAAATACCACTGATGAGCAATGTTAATCATTATTTATATATAATTAATGATATGGGAAGTAATGCTGCCAATAGAGAAAATTAGGGCAAGACAGGGTGAGGGATTTAACATAACATATTGTGCTTTATATAGATGGAATGTTTAATAACCGAGTAAAAATGAATGAAGGTCATGGTGGCTAAGCAAGAGGCCTAACCTGAATTCATACTTATTTTTCATGGAACTTACAGCATATATTTTATTTCATGCTTTTGTAAAGTTCTATTGTTGTCATATTAACATTCTATTCCTAATAATCAGTTTGCAGAGGAAAAATTGCTTACTGAACTGATGATTAAAAGACCTTAGAAAAATAGTACTAGTCCAATTGCAAGAAAACTTGGAAATTAAAATTTAATAATGTATAAAGAATTTGGTTCAATAATGCCTTTACGTTGCATATTTAGTGTTGATGCTCTTGTCATCAAGCCTAAGTCTGCACATGATTTACTCTGGATTGAAACTGTTGAACTGAGTGGCACCTCCTTCATTTGGTAGTCTCTAATTATATCTGTTTAACGTTGCATAGTCATAGAGTCATCGAGTCCTAGAATGTTATCAAAATTGGTTAACAAATTGCTTAGAGATCGACAAAGCAAGATTTTTCACAACTCTTTAACCTCAAATTCCTAAACATTAGTACGTTACACTGCGTGTGCCCAAGAATATGCAAAAGCCCCTCTTGAACGGAGTGGTTTCAGCAATAAGATCTAAGCAATATTATATGGCTGTGCTTTGCTGGAGCTTAATGTGCACCATTACCTACTAATGCTCAAGCACCGAAAGACATTCTGTGTTGTAAAACTCATCGCTTCAAACTCAATGGTGTCCTGAATTGTATGGAATTTTTAAACAGGTACTTTGCATATTGAGTATAGAATAGATTGAAATGTTTCACAAAAAATGCATGAATATATTGATCATTAATCGTTCTAATTGTCATTCCAATGACAGGAATCATGAGTTAGCTCCTCCCAACCTTAGGCTTAATGAAAGGAGGTTTTGTTGCCGTAGGGAGATTGAAGCATGCCTTGACCACAATTAAGTGGGTCTGCCCACTGTGTTTCCCATTACATCAGGCTGAATTAAGTCTAGCCCAAACATTTGTCAACCAGTTAATAAGACCTCTTCCCCATGAGAATGCATTTCCTTTCACCTCATCACCTGAGTAGACAACTGGAATCAGTAACTTATCAGATTGGATCTTATAGACACACCTGGAGTCTCATCTCTTGCCCATAGAGCAGGCAAGATACCATATTGACCCTCTGGCAATGCCAGCCATTATTAATGATCACTCAGGCACATAACAGGCAGCAACAGGATCAAGGATGCTTCGGTGGTTATCCTGCTGACTGACAGCTCTTGGTCAATCTAAACCTGCCAACTCCTTTGAATGGCAGAGCCACTTAAGAAATCATGTATGCTGCCTGAATATCACCTATCAGAGGCCCAAGATTAAGGGCTGAGACTGGTTACTGATAATTAACGGCCAGAAGGATTTTCTGCAGTTGTAGGCAGATGTCAGCAGTAAGGTCAGACATTGATCCCTAGTGGACTACCCCTTTCTCAAAGTTGCATTCCTGGATCAGGCAGTTGATCCACTTCCATTATACAGCAGGATCTAGTCTGTGACCTAAATGCCCAATTCTCATTGTATACTTTTATATGTATTTAATAATAGAAGTTACTACATTAGACTGTGCATTATGCCATACTTTAATAACAAAACAAAGCTGCAGAATAAATCAATTTATGAGTATGTAATATCTCGCCAGGACCACTACATATTTCCATGCTGTAATATAAAAGGACTTACATGATGGCTTGGTTTGTCCAAAAGGAAGTTTGCTGCATACTCTTTGAATACTTGTTAAATAATGTTGTTAAGTAGACTTGTTTACATATAAAGCAATGGCGACTGTATTCTACTAATGTGCAAATTATTGTTAGTACTCATTTTTCAGAATGCAGGAATGTATTAACCTCATTACTATGTATTGTGGAATAGCTAGGAGCCAAGCACTTATCCCTGTGCACTAAATGTGATATCTCCAAGTTTATATACAACACAAAGCTGGCTTGAAATGTGAACTGTGAGGCGAATGTAGAATATATTCCTGTGAATATATTGTAGATATACAATAAATGTATTTTTCACAATTGAACAGAATCTTTGGAAATCAGGAAATGTAAGATAAATTTTCAGTTCACCATATCGTGGTAATTTGGTGAAGTAGATACCCTGCCAATTATAGCAGCCACCGAGCTTTAACTGTATTGATGATAGGCGGGTGATCCACTCTGCCCGAATGCAGAAATGGGGGAAGGATAAAAATTTACAATCTTGGTATGTTACAGAGTTTGATTATGCGACTCATTCATGCAATATTTTCCTCTTTTGGTGTTGCAATTATATGTACAAATAATAAAATAGAATGGGAAAGGTGACCCTGAAATGACCAACAAAGGAAATTAGAGATAGAATTAGATCTATGCCAGGGGCAAAAAATTTGCTAAAACGCACAGCTGACCAGAGGACAGGGAGCAGTTTACATTTTGGCAAAGGGTGCCAAAGGAATTGATTAAGAAGGGAAAAGAGAGTATGAGAGTAAGCTTGCGAGGACATTACAAACTGATTTTAAAAGCTCCGTAGTTGTGTGAAATGAAAAACAAAGTTTAGTGACGAAAAAGGTCGGTCCCTTACAATCAGAAACATGAGAAATTATAATGGGGAACAAAAAGAGGGCAAACCAGTTTAAATACATAATTTGGTCTGTCTTAATAACAGAGGACACAAGTAAAGTCCCAAAAATGTTGGGGAATACGTGGTCTAATGAGGGAGAGGAACTGAAGAAATTCAGCAATAGTAGGAAAATGGTGTTGGGAAATTGATGAGATTAAACAGCAACAGATTTCCAGGAGCTGATAATCTACATCTCAGAACACTTAATTAAGTGGTCCTAGAAATAGTGGATGCATTGATGGTCATGTTTCAAGATTCGATATAGATCCTAGAACAGGTGAACAGAAAACGTGATGATAGACCTGTTAGCCTGACATTGGGAGAACTCTAGAGTCTATATTAAAAGATTTAATGGCAGACCACTTGGAAAACAGTTACAGGATTAGATAGAGTTAGCTTGAATTTACGAAAGGGAAATAATGCGCAAGAAACCTACTTAATTCCTCATGGATAGGGGTAGTTGATAGGGGGAGCAAGTCGATGCTGTTTGCTTGGAGTTTCAGAAAGCACTTGATAAAGTCCCACATAAGAGATTAGCATGTAAAATTAAAGGACATGGGATTGGAAGATGTGCACTGACATGGACAGAAAACTGGCAAGCTGATAGGAAATGAACAGAAGATAAATGGATCATTTTCTGAGTGGTAGCCAGTAACCAGTGAAGTTGCACAGGGATCAGTGCTTGGCTCCTAGCTATTCCACAATACATAATAATGATTTAGATGAGGGCACTAAATGTAATATCTTCAAGTTTATATACAACACAAAGCTGGCTTGGAATGTGAACTGTAAGGCGAATGTAGAGAGGGAAGGCTACAGACTAGTGGTATTACTGCTAGACTACTAATCCAGAGACCCAACTAATGTTCTGGGGACTTGGGTTCAAACCCCACCTTGACAGATGGTGAAATTTGAATTTAGAGTCATAGAGATGTACAGAATGGAAACAGACCCTTTGGTCCAACCCGTCTATGCCAATCAGCTATCCCAACCCAACCTGGTCCCACCTGCCAGCACCCGGCCTATATCCCTCCAAACCCTTCCTATTCATATACCCATCCAAATGCCTGTTAAATGTTGCAATTGTACCAGCCTCCACCACTTCCTCTGGCAGCTCATTCCATACACATACCACCCTCTGTGTGAAAAGATTGCCCCTTAGATCTCTTTTATTTCTTTCCCCTCTCATCCTAAACCTATGCCCTCTAGTTCTGGACTCCCCGACCCCAGGGAAAAGACTTTGCCTATTTACCCTATTCATGCCCCTCGTAATTTTGTAAACCTCATTCCAACAGTGGCCGAACCAATATCCTGTACAGCTGCAACATGACCTCCCAACTCCTGTACTCAATACTCTGACCAATAAAGGAAAGCATACCAAACGCCTTCTTCACTATCCTATCTACCTGCGACTCCACTTTCAAGGAGCCATGAACCTGCACTCCAAGGTCTCTTTGTTCAGCAACACTCCCTAGGACCTTACCATTAATTATACAAGTCCTGCTAAGATTTGCTTTCCCAAAATGTAGCACCTCGCATTTATGTGAATTAAACTGCATCTGCCACATCCCAGCCCATTGGCCCATTTGGTCAAGTTCCTGTTGTAATCTGAGGTAACCCTCTTCGCTGTCCACTTCACCTCCACTGTACCTCTTATGCTCGCATCAAAATCATTTATGTAAATGACAAAAAGTAGAGGACCCAGCACCGATCCTTGTGGCACTCCACTGGTCACAGGCCTCCAGTCTGAAAAACAACCCTCCACCACCACTCTCTGTCATCTACCTTTGGGCCAGTTCTGTATCCACATGGCTAGTTCTCCCTGTATTCTGTGAGATCTAACCTTGCTAAACAGTCTCCTATGGGGAACCTTGTCGAACGCCTTACTGAAGTCTATATAGATCACATCTACCACTCTGCCCTAATGAATCCTCTTTGTTACTTCTTCAAAAAACTCAATCAAGTTTATGAGATATGTTTTTCCATGCACCAAGCCATGTTGACTATCCATAATCAGTCCTTGCCTTTCCAAATACATGCACATCCTGTCCCTCAGGATTCCCTCCAACAACTTGCCCACCATCGACGTCAGGCTCATCGGTCTATAGTTCCCTGGCTTGTCCTTACCACCCTTATACAGTGGGACCACGTTTGCCAACCTCCAGTCTTCCAGCACCTCACCTGTGACTATCGATGATACAAATATCTCAGCAAGAGGTCCAGCAATCACTTCTCTAGCTTCCCACAGAGTTCTAGGGGACACCTGATGAGGTCCTGGGGATTTATCCACCTTTACCCGTTTCAAGGCATCCAGAACTTGCTCCTCTGTAAAATGGACATTTTTCAAGATGTCACCATCTATTTCCTGACAGCCTATATCTTCCATATCCTTTTCCACAATAAAATACTCATTTAGTATCTCGCCCATTTTCTGCAGGTCCACATAAAAGCCGCCTTGCTGATCTTGGAGGGGCCCTATTCTCTCCCTCGTTACCCTTTTGTCCTTAATGTATTTGTAAAAACTCTTGGGATTCTCCTTAATTCTACTTCCCAAAGCTATCTCATGTCCCCTTTTTGTCCTCCTGATTTCCCGCTTAAGTATACTCCTATTTCCTTCTAAGGATTTACTCGTTCTATCCTGTCTATACCTTACATATGCTTCCTTCTTTTTCTTAACCAAACCCTCAATTTCTTTAGTCATCTGACATTCCCTATAACTATCAGCCTTTCCTTTCACCCTAACAGGAATATACTTTCTCTGGATTCTCGTAATCTCATTTCTGAAGGCTTCCCATTTTCCAGCCGTCCCTTTACCTGCGAACATCTGTCCCCTATCAGCTTTCGAAAGTTCTTGCCTAATACTATCAAAATTGGCCTTTCTCCAATTTAGAACTTCAACATTTAGATCTGGTCTGTCCTATTTCATCATTATTTTAAATCTAATAGAATTATGGTCGCTGGCCCCAAAGTGCTTCCCCACTGACACCTCAGTCACCTGCCCTGCCTTATTTCCCAAGAGTAAGTCAAGTTTGCACCTTCTCTAATAGATACATTCACATACTGAATCAGAAAATTGTCTTGTACACACTTAACAAATTCTTCTCCATCTAAACCCTTAACACTAAGGCAGCCCCAGTCTATGTTTGGAAAGTTAAAATCCCCTCCCATAACCACCCTATTATTCTTACAGATAGCTGAGATCTCCTTACAAGTTTGTTTCTCAATTTCCCTCTGACTATTAGGGGGTCTATAATACAATCCCAATAAGGTTATCATCTCTTTCTTATTTCTCAGTTCCACCCAAATACCTTCCCTGGATGTATTTCCGGGAATATCCTCCTATAATGCTATCCCTTATCAAAACTGCCACTCCCCCTCCTCTCTTGCCTCCCTTTCTATTCTTCCTGTAGCATTTGTATTCTGGAACATTAAGCTGTCAGTCCTGCCCATCCCTGAGGCATGTTTCTGTAATTGCTATGATATCCCAGTCCCATGTTCCTAGCCATGAATTCTGAATGACAAGTCTGCTTAAGACCACAAAACTGTTATGTTTGTCAGAAAAATCCATGTGGATCACTAATTCCTTTTAGAAAAGAAACTGCAGTCCTTACCTAGTCTGCCTACATGTGACTCATGACCCACAGCAATATTTTGACTCTTAATTTCTCTCTTGGCAACTATGGATATGCAATAACTACTGGCCTAGCCAGTGGCACCCACATCCTCTGAGTGAATTAAAAAAGATGCTTCATTGTGATTTGGACCGAATGGGCAAATGCATGGAAGATGCAATATAATGGGAGTAAAATATGAGGTGAACCATTTTGGTTACAAATATAGGAAGGCAGATAATTATTTGAACCGCAATAGATTTGGAAAGGGAGAGGTGCAACAAGACCTGAGAGTTCTTGCACACCAGTCACTGTAAGCAAGCATGCAGGTGCTGTCCATGGTGAGGAAGATAAATTGAATGTTGGCCACCAGAGTGGGAGAATCCAAGTGCAGGGGCAGAAATGTCTCACTGCAATTGTATGGGGACTTGATGAGACCACGTCTGGAGTACTGTGTGCAATTTTGGTCTCCTTATCTGAGGATGTACTGGCTATAGAGAGAGTGCATAAAAGGTTTACCAGACTCATTCATGGGATGGCAATACTAATGTACAAAGGGAGACTTATCGGTTAGGACAGTACTCACTTCAGTTAAAAGAATGAGAGGAGTTGTCATAGAAATATATAAATTTCCAACAGGACTAGATAAGGTGAATGCGAGGAAGGATGTCCTTGATGACTACAGACAGTGAAGAACCAGGGGTCACATTGTAAGGATACTGGGTAGGCCATTAAGGACTGAGGTGAGGAGAAATGTCTTCACCCAGACACTGGAGGACTCCCAAATCCCTCTAAGCTACTTTTTTGCATTGAAATAATGTACCGTTTTTCTATTCTTCTTGATAAAGAACAAAACCTCACACTTCATCATATTGTATTTCACCTGCTAAGAGTTTGCCCACTCACTTAATTTGTCTAAGATCACTTTGTAGACTCCGTATCAGCCTCACTCCTTGCAATCCCACCTCTTCTTGTGTAATCAGCAAACGTGGCTATAGTACATTCACTTTCCTCTTCCACGTCATTAACACGTATTGTAAATAATCTTGGCCCCAGCACTGATCCTTGTAGTATTAGTTACAGGCTGCAATCCAGATAATGTGCCCTTTATCCTAGCTCACTGTCTCTGATTAATTCAGCAATTGTCTATCCATGCTAGTGTACTATTCCCAGCACCATGGACTCTTATACTAAGTGGCCTCGATTTGGTAAAGGAAATTGCAACAAAAAAGTTATATACTTTTTAATGACCACCGTATGAAGACCGCCATATGAATTTTGCCCTCAGTACACTGTATAAGTATGAAATTATATCACTGCTTCTTCCAATTTATGTGAATAATTTATTTGTCACAGGATTTTATTAATGCTTGCAGCATTCTGATAGAACTATCAATGAATTATCTCTGTGTAAATTTTTCATGAGAATATATGTCATACTTAAAGATCAAGAGCAACAGCAAAGGCTTTAGTGCAAAGTTACTTATTATCAATTGATATAATAGAACTTGAGTGTTGCTGAAGAAACAGATTTATCAAAACTTTTCATCTTGCACTCATCAGGACAATTCACAGTATGTACTAATATAAAGGAAGACATATCTAATGGATGACAGGAGAGTGCTGCCTGGTGAGAAAGTGGACTCTGATTTCAAGTGACGGAGATGATTAAGCCCGAATATCTGCTTCTTGAAATAGTAAAAATAGTATCCCATCAAAATCCCTTTAAGTCTTTCACTGAACCATTTTTAATTATTAATCCCATATGAAGATTTGAAAATTGTTACGAACTCTCAGTGAGACCTGGAAGAAGAAAGTACAAGGGGTCTGTTACAGCAGAGCTATAAACCCCCAAAATTCCAGCTTGTGACCCAACTTGGGGTCCTGCAACTCCCCAGCAAACTTCTGGAAGCCCTGGTTTAATCAATAATGTTTAACTTTAACATTTAACCATCAACATTTTCCTCTTAACACCCACTTAACTCCCTCAAAGTCTCTTTGGCCAAAGTATCAATCATCAACATGTTTAGCCCTTTTCCAGGATGAGTAGGACAGATGAACTCCACATGGTTCTCCTTAGATGGGAAATACGACGGCAGATTTATGGTCCAGCCTTTATCGACTATCACAATGTAAAGTTCATGTCTGTACTTCCTCACTGTCATGAACTTACAATTAGTCTTGAGTGGATGATCACATCTCTGGAGGCACAGCATGAATTGCCTGTTCCTTAGATAGTGAGACTGCCATGCAAATATATATTTCTCGAGAGACAGCCTTTCTGAAAATTCACATTGGCAGAAGAATAAAGTGTTCTGGCATGTACAGTCAAGTCATCAATTATGCACAACTGTCACTGGTATCTTGGCAGACACATCTTGCTCAGGAGATAAAATATTTAGAAATTCCTGCAATTACTGTTTCAAGCAAAGAAATGGGCTAAACTGTGAACTCAACAAAATCATCTTCTTTTCAGAAATAGGAGAAATCAGCTGGGCAGTCCATCCAGCAGGCTTCTTGTCTCCAGTGTCTACAGTGACTTTTCAACACAGTCTTTTAAAGAAATCATGACAGGTATTTCTGCAAAATGAAAAGTAATCAATTTGTAGATTGGGTTGGGATATCTGGTCGGCATGGAAGGGTTGGACCGAAGGGTCTGTTTCCATGCTGTACATCTCTATGACCCTAATCCTTCAAAACTTAAATCATCCAAGAAATATTTAATATGATGTTGCTTCATAACACTTCTACCCTTTAAAAAATGAAAAACTATTTTTAAAAGCTATCATTATAATGTGTGGACAAATTAAAATTTTAGAAAATTCTGACACATTCACAAAAGCATTCTCATTTGCTTGTTCCATGTAACCTATGCAAATATCGCTGATACCTTCACTGTACTTAAATGCTTCAAACAAAGTTGCCTCCTTAACAAAGCATCTGCACTTATATTATCTTTTCCTGCAATGTGAACAATCTTTATGTGCTAAGGCTATGATAGCAAACTCCATTGGAATAATCTGGCTTTTTAAAACATTTTTTCCACAGCTGGGAGGTTATGTTTGGCACATTCTAATGTCTCTCTGCTGCTGTGATGGATATACAGGTAAATTTCAAAATGTTTAAGAGCCAGTGAAATCCCAAGGTTTTTTATCTACCATTGAATATCTTATTTGGTAGCATTTTAGCGTTATTGGTAAAAATATTCTACTGACTTTGCCATGCCTACCCATCTTCTTGTTAGAAAATAGCACCCACTCCCAGATCATTAGCACTAACTGCTACTTTGAAGGACTTAGTGAAATCTGATGCAGTCAAACTGGTTCATTGATCAAAATGGCTTTCAACTTCTCAAAAGATACCAGGCACTCTCCTGATCACCCCTGGTGCTCACCTTCCACCCTACCAACCTTCGCATAAACCAAATCATCCGCCGACATTTCCGCCACCTCCAAAAAGACCCCACCACCAGGGATATATTTCCCTCCCCACCCCTTTCCGCCTTCCGCAAAGACCGTTCCCTCTGTGACTACCTGGTCAGGCCCACACCCCCCTACAACCCACCCTCCCATCCTGGCACTTTCCCCTGCCACCGCAGGAATTGCAAAACCTGCGCCCACACCTCCTCCCTCACCTCCATCCAAGGCCCCAAAGGAGCCTTCCACATCCATCAAAGTTTTACCTGCACATCCACTGATATCATTTATTGTATCCGTTGCTCCCGATGCGGTCTCCTCTACATTTGGGAGACTTGGCGCCTCCTAGCAGCGCTTTAGGGAACATCTCCGGGACACCCGCACCAATGAACCACACTGCCCAGTGGCCCAACATTTCAACTCCCCCTCCCACTCTGCCGAGGACATGGAGGTCCTGGGCCTCCTTCACTGCCGCTCCCTCACCACCAGACGCCTGGAGGAAGAACGCCTCACCTTCCCCTCGGAACACTTCAACCCCAGGGCATCAATGTGGACTTCAACAGTTTCCTCATTTCCCCTTCCCCCACCTCACCCAAGCTCTAAACTTCCAGCTCAGCACTCTCCCCATGACTTGTCCGGACTTGTCCTACCTGCCTATCTCCTTTTCCACCTATCCACTCCACTCTCTCCTCCCTGACCTATCACCTTCATCCCCTCCCCCACTCACCCATTGTACTCTATGCTACTTTCTGCCCATCCCCACCCTCCTCTAGCTTATCTCTCCACGCTTCGGGATCACTGCCTTTGTTCCTCATGAAGGGCTTTTGCCCGAAACGTCGATTTCGAAGCTCCTCGGATGCTGCCTGAACTGCTGTGCTCTTCCAGCACCACTGATCCAGACTCTCCTGATCACGCAACCTTGAATGTCACAAAGTAGATCACTTTTGTGCAGTTTGCTGGAAGCTGCAGGATTGGATACAAAGTGAAAGGAGCCCTGACTGCAAGTACAACAAACCAAGATATAGCTCTGATACAGATGTGAGTCCAAGTGGGAGCACTGCAATGTGTGCGGGGAAAGTAACCAGGGTGCCTGCTTAAGAGTTACAATATCTTGTCAAAAGGAAAAGTACTGCCTCTTTCTAAAATTGAATCAACTAAACTTACTTGAAGATATAGTTACTCAAACTCTTTTGTTGGGGAAAGACATGACTTTTCCACTAGAGTCCGACATGAGTTCCAAAGATCCAGTAAATGGTATTAGTGGGAAATAAATTCCTGCACTATTGCATTGAGTGCACCTAGAAAGCTGAAAAGAATGGGATCTCTACTTTGTACAAACTCCTTTGCCAGGTTGAGACCACATTCATCTGTTCCAGATTGTGACAGAAGGCTATCTGGCAGATCTGTGAAGGTATGAAGCACCTCAGAGTGTATTACCACTTATATGCTGTCCCATTTAAGTCTTCAACTGATTCCTCTGCTGCAAAATATATCTGTGCCATTGCTGTCTGATGAGTCGTGACACAGCTATGGATTGAAAAATGGAGAAGTAGAAGGAAAGTATAATGCTAGGATGGCATCTTAGGGCAAGCAGAGTCACAGAGTCCAAACACAGAACAAATGGTCTAAAATATTTTGTACTCCAGTATGTTCCTTGCTGCTGCCTGACCCTGCTGTGCTTTTCCAGCACCACTCTAATCTTGACTCTGATCTCCAGTATCTGCAGTCCTCTCATTCGCCCTGTTCCTTGTTGCTGCTTTGTTTGCATTGTATGTGCTGTATCCTCGTGCAGTAAGATAGCAGAGGTGAGTCATCAGCCAGATGCATTTGCAAGAATGTGTTGAGATCCAGAGCCAGTCTCTGTGTTCTCATGTTCGTGCAAAACTGGCAGAAACAGCTGAAAATGACACAACTGTGACCATGAAAACAGCCACTGACCAAGATGATCCTGGAATCATGGTGATATACTAACAGGATGCTGATGTAGTGGTAACTCTTAGAATTATGGAACATCACCGTGTTCACATTTGAAGCCCCCAGAGCCACAGCATGTGCACACTGAAAATGCTAGTAGGGAAAATTCAATAGATCTCTCCTCCTACTTCTCTTCAGTCAGTGAGAAAAACAATGGAAATTCTCTCCTCTGCATCCCGAAGCGATGATGGATGGTAACCTGAGATGGTGTTGATGTCATCTACCCCTGCCTGGAAGGATCCACTTGAGGGCAACAACGAACCTTAATGGCCCTTGGCAGTACTATCCTAGCCCTGCTATGCAGCTGTAAGTTGACAGGAGGTGGCACCACCCTACCTTGACCATCCCATAGTGAAACTCAGGTGCCTCACAAATTGCTCCTGAGCTGATGTAGTGATTGAAGGGTAACAACTCTAGGTTAGTGGTCTACTGAAAGTCTTCTCCCCCTTTCCCAGTGTTTTTCCTGTTGTTGTCTGAGTTCCAATTTCACATGATGCTGTAACCCAATACAGCCTGAAACTATAGACTCATTAACTACAACAGATTTTCTCCTAGCAGAGCAGAAAACCTTTCCAATGTTCTTGTAAGCATCTACTATGACTCCTCTGAAGATTCAAAAAACTAGTCCTCCAAGATCTTCCTTCCTTGGAAAGGTCCTTCAAGAATGCAGCCCAGTTTTACGATGTCTGCATGAGCAAAAGTAAATCATAAACTCCTCAATGCATGTTCAGTTAGGAGTGACTATGAGAGGGCCTGAACTAGGTGTGCGTTATCAATGAACAGTTTGTGTACAATCATCCTTCAAAGCAGTTGGGCCATTGCTTCTGGAGTATGCACCATTTGCTTTTGCTAGCAGCCTGTCAGTCAAAGCATGCTTTACAGCTAAAGTTGACTGAAGTATTTCTGTTGTCATTATTTCTCTGTATAGAGGCCAACTCTGCAGCCAGTGTGAGTTGTGTATTTGGCTTTTTTGAATTGCTGCTCTTTTTGATGTTTCTCCTGTCATTCAAATTGTTCTGTCATCATTTAGTTAACAAGAAAATACTAAGTGATTTATTTTAACTTCCCCGGAAGATTGTAAGCACGTACTTCTAGTCTTCAATCACCATCCTGCCCCTCTTTACCTTGCTCTCTTTTCAACTGTTGCAGCCGTGAGAACCTCAGGACTGACAAAGAAATGAATGAGAACAGCCAAAGCCAATAAGAAAATATTCTGGACAAATACTCAACCAATCTGTACCAGTTTGACATTGTTCAGCAGCTTTTAAATCTCCAAGATCTGTCTTTTTTTCTCCTTCATCAGTGTTTGTATTTTCAACTGTTATACTCTGGTCAACTATTATGCTCTTGTCTTTAGAATTCCATTTTCAGAGCCCTTCTCATTGACAAAATTACAGTATTAAGAATGAATGGCAATGTCCATTACATTACTATTTCCATGCTCCAAAACCATTCTTATTTTCATCCTGAACAGCATACTTTCTTTTCCTAAGATATGTGACAATGGTAAAAGTAAGTTGCAGAGCCAGAGTGAGAGAGACTTTGCCAGGGTGAGACTGAGACAGAGTGAGTAACTGGAAATTTGGCTCCAAGTGGAAATTCAAGTCAGAGAGGAAAAGGTGTGCTTTAATTAAGGATAATGCAAGAAATAGAGTCTCCAGTGAGAGGTGAGTAGGAGAAGAAATAAGGTGTAGATCATGAAGCCTACCTGCACTGAGACCAATGGCAATGTGACATCACAAAGTAGGGAAAGTATCTGATTGGTGATTAGAATTGGTCAGTCTTTTCAATATGTAAAGTGAAGACTGGAGACTTAGTATGTGTTTAAGTGTCTAGTCTTTATTTCTCTCTGCTTTCTGAGAACAAGTTTAAGTTTTCATGATAAGTCCATACTTATTCTAAAGATAACAGTTTTTGAGTTATATGATGGCAAGGTAGAAGGGCTGAGCCTGTTGCAGATATATACATCTACATGCAATGTCACCGACTACACAAACTTGAGCTCCCACTTTTGGAAACTGAGAAGTGGCTGGAGCACTGTTGTGCAACTTCAAGATAGAGGACTACATGTATAGCACATATAGATAGGCGGCCACACTGCAGGTGAGAAGTGTGCATGCAGAGAGACAATGGGTAACTGACGCGTAGTCTAAGAAAATCAGGCAGATAGTGCAGGAGTCATGAGTCTAATGTGCTTGCCAATTGGTATTCCATTTTGGAAACTGGAGAGGGTTCCTCAGGAGTGTGCAGCCAGAACCAAGCTCAAGACATCACAGGTGAATCAGCTGTACAGTGGTGGAGAAAGAAGAGTGGAAAAATGATAGTCATGAGGGATTCTGCACTCAGGAGATCAGACAGGCCTTTCTGTGGGAGTAAACGTGACTCGAGGATGGTGTGCTGCCTCCCTAGTGCCAAGGTCGAAGATGATATGGAGCAGCTGCAGGATATCCTTCTGGTTGACAGGGATCAGCCATAAGTTATGTCTCACGTGGGTACCAACAACATACGTAGGAAGAGAAATGAGTTGCTGAAGGCAGATTTAATGGAGTTAGAAGCAATTAAAAAGCAGGATCTCAAGAAGATGAATCTCAAGATTACTTCCCAGTGTCATGTACTAGTGAGCATAAAAACAGGAGGCTTGATCATTTGAATATGGGCTGGGGAACTGGTGTTGGAGGGAGGGTTTCAAATTTCTAAGGAATTGGAACCAGATCTGTGGTAGATGGAACCTGTACAAGCTGGATAGATTGCACATTAACAGGACAGGGACTGATATCCTTGCAGGAAGATTTGCTAGGTATAAATCAGGAGATGAGAAAAACATATAACATAGAAACACAGTTATCATGGGTGACTTCAATCTACGTATGGACTGAGCAAACCAATTGAGCATCAAAGCTGTGAAGAATGAGTGTCTAGAATACATTAGGGGCACTTTCTAGAGCAGCATGTTGAGGAGTCAACTAGAGGACATGCTATTTTAGATTTAGTATAGTATGATAAAAAGGGGTTCATTGACAATCTTATTGTAAAAGAATCTTTAGGGATGAGTGACAATAATATGATGGAATTTTACATTATGTTTGAAAGTGAGGTAGTTCATTCTGAAGTAATGGTGCTAAATTTGCATAAGGGTAATTATGAAGACATATGATGCAAATTGGTTAAACTGGATTGGGAAAATACACTATACTTGATTATACATAGGCAATGAATTATCTGTAAAAGCTATTCCATGGCTTACAGCAACTATACATTCCTTCAAGGTACAAAAATTAAAAAGGTCAGTCAACTGTGGCTAATGAAAGAAGTTCAGGATTATTTAAAATTATATTGACAAACTTGTTGGATGTTTTTGAAGACGTTTCTAACAAAGTAAATTAAGGAAAGCCAATGGATGCAGCATCCTTAGACTTTTAGAAAGATTTTGTTGGAAGTCTCACACAGCACATTGGATAGGCAGTAATGTACTAGCATGGACTAATTATTGACTAACAGAGAGAAGGAATAAATCTCACATTGACAGGCCGTGAGTATGAAAAGGATTTGGGCCCCAGCTGTTCCCAATACATATCAATGATTTGTAGAAGGGTACTAAATTTAGCATTTTCAGATTTGAAGCTAATGCAAATCTAAGTGGGAATGAATTATGCGGAAGATGTAAAGTGGCTTCATGGGGATTTGGACAAGCTTCATGTACAGTTAAGAACATAGCCGATGGAATATAATATGGAACAATGTGAGGGTATCCACCTTGGCAAAAAAAAAACGATATGCAGAGTATTTCTTAAATGATAAGAGGTTGCAAAGTGTAGAGGTACAAAGGGATATCTTTGTCAATAACTAATGGAAGGCCAATGTGCAGATGCATTAAGTTATTAGGAAGCATAATGGAGTGTTAGCCTTTAGCACAACAGAGTGTGAGTACAGGAGCAATGAAGTCTTCCTTCAGTTGCTTAGGAGCTTGGTAAGACTACATCTATGTGTATGCTTGATCTTTTTATCACAGGAAAAAATATTTCTGCCTTAGTGAGAGTGCAACAAAGGTTCATCAGACTTGTTTCCAGATTGGAAGGAATGTCTGATAAAGAAACACTGGACAAACTGGGCCTGCATTCTCCAGAGTTTCAAAGAATGTGAGGTGATCTCATTAAAATCTACAAAATACCTGAATGTATAGATGGGCTAGATGCAGGTAAGATGTTTCCCTAGATTGGGGAGTCTAAAGCCACGGGTACAATTTAAAAATAAGGCAGGCACCACTTAGATCTGAGATGGGAAGAAATTATTTTACTCAGAAATTAGTGACTCTCTGGAATTCTCTCCAAAAGAGAGCTGTGGAGGCTCATTCTTTCAGTATATTTAAGGCAGAGATTGATAGATTTCCAATTACCAGGAATCTACACGGTTGTAGGATGGAGTGAGTAAAAGGCATTGAAATGTTTGTCCAGCCATGGTTGTACTTCTGAATACTTTGAAGTGTATGGTAAAATAGGGCAAAGTCAGTATGGTTTCAACAAGGGGTGGTCATGCCTGACAAATCTGCTAGACTTCTTTGAGGAAGTAATGAGCAGGTTAGACCAAGGAAAGCCAATGGATGTTATCTACCTCGACTTCAAGAAGGCCTTTGACAAGGTGCTACACAGGATGCTGCTGAGTAAGATAGGGTCCATGGAGTTAGAGGAAGGTGCAAGCATAGATAGAAGATTGGTTATCTGGCAGAAAGCAGAGAGTGGGGATAAAAGGGCCTTTCTCAGACTGGCAGCCGGTGACGACTGGTGTTCCGCAAGGCTCAGTGTTGCGACCACAACTTTTCACTTTATGCATTAAAGATCTAGATGAAGGAACTTCGGGCATTCTGGCTACATTTGCAGACAAGACAAAGATAGGTGGAGAGGTAGGTAGTATTTAGGAGACAGGGAGACTGCAGAATGATTTGGCCAGGTTAGGAGACTGGGTAAAGAAGTGGCACATGGAGTGCGACATGAGAAAGTGTGAGTTCATGCACTTTGGTAAGAAGAATAGAAGCATGGACTACTTTCTAAATGGGGAGAAAATTCTGAAGTCTGAAGTGCAAAGTGATTTGGGAGTTCTAGTCCAGGATTCTCTCAAGGTAAACTTGCAGGTTGAGTCAGTAGTTAGGAAGGCAAATGCAACATTGGCATTTATTTTAAGGACTTGAAGATAAAAGCAGGGATGTATTTCTGAGGCTCTATAATGCTCTAGTCAGACCACATTTGGAGTACAATTTTGGGCTCCATAGCTCAGGAAGGATGGACTGGCCCGAAGCGGGTTCAGAGGATGTTCACGAGAATGCTCCCAGGAATGAAAAGCTTAACACTTGAGGAACGTTTTGAGGACTCTGGGTCGAGACTCGATGAAGTTTAGAAGGATGAGAGGAGATGTAATTGAAACTTCCAGAACACTGAATGGCCTGGACAGTGTGAACTTTTGGAAGATGCTTGCATTGGTAGGAGAGACTAGGACCCGAGGGCACAGACTGAGAGTAAAGGGAAGACCTTTTAGAATGGAGATAAGGAGAAATGTCTTCAGCCAGAGAGTGGTGAATCTATGGAATTCATTGCCACAGAAGGTTGTGGAGGCCAGGTCATTGAGTATAGTTAAGATGGAGATAGATAGGTTCTTGATCGTCAAAGGGATCAAGGGTTATGGGAAGAAAGCAGGTGAATGGGGTTGAGAAACTTATCAGCCATGATTGAATGGCGGAGTAGATTCCTGGCTGAATGGCCTAATTTCTGCTCCTATGTCTTATGGTCTTACAATATTGGACAGCAGGGCAGGTTTGACAGGCTGAATGGCCTATTCCAGTTCCTATTTTCCCATGATAGAACCATTTTGTAATTTCAGATTCTATTTATGAATTTTCAATTTCATCCTAATGTGAACGTACAATGTACTATTTTGACAATTAAGATATGAAAGGATCTTGATTTTGGCTATCTGTTTAAGTTATTCCAGGGAAAAGTCATTCCGTTTCTATTTGACTTTCTTTGTCCTTATGCATTCCTTTACTGTATGCCATTTATTTTCACAAACTAAACGATGGACAACAAAATAGCTTGATAACTATTCACACAATAACATTCAAAAATCTTTCCCTGTAAAGATGTTGTCACATTGCCCTAGGATCATAGCCTTGAAAACATTGAACTCCAGAAGGTTCTCATATATGTTTCATGGAATTTGCACAAATTTGTGGCGCAGTCACTTCCCAAGTCTTTCTTCAGTTCAAATGGTCTTAAAAATAGTAACACAACAGAGCAAAGCAAATTTCACAAAAAACAAAGACTAACAGAGCAAACATGAAATTTATCTTCAGCTAGGACGACCTGAATAACTAGCTTAGGTACTGATATTAATTTGACTTGGGTGTCACTCTGTATTCATGGAATTCAAGAATGCAATTGTCTTCTCTTAAACACTGTCTAAAAATATGTCCCTTTGTGCAAGAAGCAGCAAACAGCAGAAATCTTCCAGTGTCCGAATTATTGGAAATATACGGAATCTCCAATGCATTGACTCTTTGAGAATTACCCAGAAAATTTGAACTTCTGACAGGTGAGTCCCTAGCTCCCTGAGATGCTCCATAAATCTCTCCAACTCTTTAGATTTCAAAGACAGTTGTAATTTTTTTCCCTGGATAGTTATCTAAGAAATACTAGAAATAAAATTCCTGGTATACCTCCAGGATAACCACAAACTGAACCCCTAACTACCTAAAATACTGACACCCACTTCACTACCCAATTCCCTAGCCACCTGACTCCCTCACCCTGATCACTCAACTCCAATTCTGAGTCCAACTCTCCTGACAATCTGGAACTGAAAACCTTTCCTAATCCAAACCACCAAGCCAGTTCACCTGCCCTGCCATTGTATGTAGATACCACCCTACTCACCTGCACCCTTGTAATCCAGCAAAATGCCACTCTACCTTTTCTATCTGCCATCCTATTCAGCTGCCACCCTGCCACTCAACCCATTTAAGTCACCCAACTACTCACCTTATCCTCCCTACTCAGTTACACACCAATGCATTGAGCCAATGATATTTACACCTTATGTTCCACAGTAGTTTCCTTCGCTGTAATTAAACAACTGGGTCCCTCCATTTTAATGAAAACTTACAGAAAGGCTAATACCTTTACAGCTGGAAGAATGTTATTTGTTAATTGTTTCCACATTTTGAAGAATAAAATTATAAACTTACAGTCTCTCTTGGATCAGTTTCTCTGTAAACCAATGTAACAGTCATCAACAGGTACCCTAGTATTTGAACAGGACAGCTTGGGTCCTTCAGATTTAAAATGACGTCAATTGGCCTGGAAAAAAACAAAAGTTGGATACATTGTAATTAAGAAGATCAGACAAAGTTCACAAAATCCTACAAAAAGATTGGTATTTGGTTAAACTTTAAATAAAAAATACTTGTTATTGATGATTTCTTGACATCTCTGTATACTTCTGTTTATATTCTCCTAAAGTGGCACAAAAATTGTTTCACCACAATTTAAGGAGAAATATTTATGGTCATTTGGTAATACAAAATGTGAGTAATGTTGAGAAAAGTACCTTTTATCCAAGTTTTTCAACTTGTACATATTGGGACATTTTGCAAGAAATACAAATTCAAGGGCAAAACCAATATTTTACTGCATGAGAAGAAACGCCGATAGATTGGTTAGTGGACTCTGATTAGCAGAGCTGTTGCCATGGAGAATGCTGATTAATTAATGTTGATTGACAGTTAAGAAACAGTCTTTTTAAAATTATGAACCAGATAGTCTTATATGTAGCTTCAAGTGTGTAAGTACAATACACTGAGAGCCCAAGCAATAGCACTAAATTGGGTGTCAGCATAATTCCTTACGCATTCAGGGTTATCCAGCAAATGTGGATCGTAGAATCACATCTAATATCAAGGATAATATTGCAAATTTCAGAAATGCTGACTAATTGGGTATGTTCATATCTTGTTTGGTACAAACAGCTGAAGGGACATACTGTTGATATGACCTGCCAATCTTTTGGAAACATGCTTACCTACAAGACATCCCTTGGCTGCAGTGTGTACTGATGTACTAAGGATAAATTGAAATCATATCTCCTTTTTGCTGAAAAAAGCCACTAAGTAGGACAGAGGAACAAAATTGTGGTGGGAATACCATCATCTTCAGGTTTCCCTTCAAATAACATGCCATTCTGACATCCTGGCCTATGTCATTGCTCTTTCATTGTTAAGGACATTGTGAGATTTCCAAATGAACACCATCGTGAGATCAGCAGCATCATAAAGACTTCAGTAATTAAAGAAGGAAGCCCACTCCCATCATTTTCATTGAGAAACTAAGGATGGATAAAGAACATGGCCTTGATAGTGATGCCAGAGAACACCTAGTGTTTTAAAATTATTAATTTTCTCACTTTTTGCATCTGGTACCAATAGGTAGTAAGAACGTTCAATATATTGGCCCGAATACTCTGAAGGATTGTAATCACAGTCGGATTATCACTCAATCATATTTCTTTCCATTAGCAACGAGCTACACGTTTCTAGCCAGGAATCCTAATCCTACTCCTTCATAAATGTGGATCAGACATAAAATGAACATGGTTCTCAGGTAGTGCAGATAGTTGGGGAAGTTAAACCACTCCCTCTCTAGCAGCATTCAGTCTACTGTGTTCTGAGATTTAAGCGTCAGTGGCATGGCCAGACAGCTACTGTGTTAAGGTAGGTAAGGTAAGTCTGGGGCTTAGGGTGCCAAGTGGAGAGGTTATCAGGTTGCCAGGTGAGTAGAGGTGTAGTTAAGTAGGTAGGGTGTCAGGTAAGAAGGATGGAAGGGTGGCAGGTAAATGCTCGGAGTGTACCATGGGGTTAGTACTGGTGGAGGTGACGTTGGGACTGGCAATGGCCAAGGCGTCTGGTATCAAAGCCAGCAGTGGGTGAGAGTTGTTCAGTTGGATGGCAGTGGTGTAGGATAATGTCAGGGATGGAAGGTGAGGGAATGTGTGTCAGATTTCACGGGTTCATGTTGGGGGGAAGGAAGTTATTCGTGACAACAGGTGTTCAGGTCAGTGGTAGGAGAATGGAGGAGCTGACAGACAGGAGGGGTGAGGAGGGGCTGAAAGTGTAGTTCAAGCGTCTAATCAGGAAATGGTTTTCAGGGGTTGGAGGGTTATAAGAGATGGGGGGAGGCATAGTTCGAGCTGCGTGTGGTATGTTGGAAGTTTAATAGTTATAGGAGTTCAACTGGGTTTTATTGTCATTTATTTCCTGGGTAAGTATTACCTTAATGGAAGCAAAAGTTACTAAATTCTCTGATGATAAGGAGCTATTTTGTCAGGTTTTAGATGTCGGGAGAACTACCAATCAGAACCTTCAATTTCCTCAGACTTTTCCTGTTCCCACTCCAGGAGTAGTGTGGTGGAGGCAGATTCAATCATGGCTTTCAAAAGCAAATTGGATCATTATCCACAGACGAAAATGTGCTCAGTTACGGGGTGAGGCAGGGAAGTGGCACTAGGTGATTTGCTCCTTCGACAGTCTTGAGACATTTGAGAGAAGTTCAAAATGCTATATGCTGTAACCATTCTGTGATTCTGAGATTATTCTGATGGAAAGATTGACTGATATCCAGAGGAAAATATAGAAGAGACTGCATGTTATCTAAGCTCTTAAATAAGTTGGCACACCAACATGAATTAATCCTAGCAGAAAATGATCTACATGAATGAACAAATCCATTTTGACTTTCTTCTCCATACAGAGTGCTGATTACACAAATGAACAGGATACAACTAAATAAAATTATGATGATTGTTTTTAAAATTTGTTACCTGTTTAATTCCAAGTTAGTCAGATCCAGGTAGGCTGAGCCCATGAAGTCATCTTGTAATGCAAAGTCATAATCAAACACCTAAAAGGAAGAACCCATGGTTAAAATTTGATGCTAACAAGTTATAAGAAAAATAAAACATGATGACTTTGTGTTTCCACTCAGTTGTGTTGTTTTTTTCAATGCAATTTGCTCAATACTAGTGTAATTAGCACAAGGGATTGCAGATCGTTTGCATTCATTTTAAAAGCCACCAATAAAACTCAAAATGGTCTTAAGGTAAATTTAATTGTAAGCATTTGCAGCACTTTGTGGAGCCTCCACAAATTAAGGTGGATCTGTGGGCCATAATCATACTGTTTGTTTTGAATGACTTCATTTTTAAAAAATTTATTAAGACACAAAGTACTATACACCAATACAACTAGAAAATAGTCCTGTACATTATCTAAAATTCACTTGTACTAATTTTAAATTGGGTTACTAACAGGTTTTGAACTAAAATCATCCCCCTTTCCTGAAAAGCAGTTCACAGCTGCATGAATAAACAAGTTACAATCCATCATCTTAAATAGCACAGTGTTGGTTGAGGTCAGATTTTTCATTCAGAGTTATGCAAATAAAGTTGGAACAGAAATTTGGAATAATAAATAACACACTTCTGTCCCTATCACGGTTCTGAAACAGCCCCTAGTGCAAACCACAAATGATATCATATGCTATGACACTCAAATAAAAGCAAAATACAGTGGATGCTGGAAATCTGAAACAAACACAGAGAATTCTGATGAAACTCTGCAGATCTGGCAGCACAGATGGAGAGAGAAACAGTTAATGTTTTGAGTCCGGTATTCTTAAGACCTGGAGTTTATGACAATACTGGCAAGGTCAGAACTCAGATTGAAACCTGGCTTGATAGTTCATAAGTTTTATTTTTACAGAGTTTGGTTACTAGGAGAAAGTAAGAACTGCAGATGCTGGAAATCAGAGTCGTGAGTGTGGTGCTGGAAAAGCACAGCATGTCAGGCAGCATCCGAGGAGCAGGAGAATCAATGTTTTGGGCATTAGCCCTTCATCAGGAATTATGCCGTGATGAAGGGCTTATGCCTGAAATGTCGATTCTCCTGCTCCTCGATGATGCCTGACTTGCTGTGCTTTTCCAGCATCACACTCTTAATATAGTTTGGTTACTATCATGATCAGCCACTGAGCATACTTGCAAGAGGCTGTTAGTGTTCTTTTAATAAAAGAATACAGGCTTTTTTCACACAACAGAGAAAAGCAAAACTAAAGATGTCAATTCATAAAGGTCTTAATATAAATAGCCAAAAAAACCCAGCTTTTTCCTCAACAATACCATTCTAGTTGTCACACTGAATTATCGATCCAAACTTAAACTGTTTAATTTCTTACTCAACTGACAAGGTTGCAAGATTTCCTTTTGGAAATTTTATATGCATTCACCAGATGTGATTCTCTCTGTTTCTTTCTCTTCACAATCCACATGGATATCATTGACTTTTCCAAACTGAATTTCAAGAAAATCTTTGAATGCTTAAATTGTGAAAATGGATTTAAGACTTCTTTCTAGGTCTGAAAACCTGGACTGTCACAAACTAAATTCCCTTCCCTTCTGGTATGGAAGTATTCTCAACTGAAAGTGTGCCCTGGTATATTAAAAGTTTAACATTGTAAACATTCCATCAACTTTCCAGGTGGTTTATCTCGACATTTAGCTTAAGTTACGTGCTTTCTTGGAAATTATAGTTGAACTCACAGTTCAAAAATGACCTCTTATAAAGGTCACCTTCACAGTACTAAAATCAAAACCAATTTACTTCTACTAACAATCCAAATTGCCACATGATAATAACATTTTATAAAGCCTTTTTTATAGATTCCACACATAAGTCCAGAACACCTAATTTTACTTCCCTTCCAACTGCCTCAACTATTCCAATGCCTCTTGGTCAGCAGATGAGGATACATTTTCTGCATCGATTATCAGGGCAGCACAGTGGCACAGTGGGTAGCACTGCTGCCTCACAGCGCCAGAGACCCAGGTTCAATTCCTGCCTCAGGCAACTGTGTTTGTGGAGTTTGCACATTCTCCCCGTGTCTGCGTGGGTTTCCTCAGGGTGCTCTGGTTTCCTCCCATGGTTCAAAAGAAAATGAGCAGGTTAGGTGAATTGGCCATGCTAAATTGCCCATAGTGTTAGGTGAAGGGGTAAATGTAAGGGAATGGGTCTGGGTGGGTTTTTCATCGGAGGGTCGGTGTGGACTTGTTGGGCCGAAGGGCCTGTTTTCACACTGTAAGTAATCTAATCTATAGCAAAAAGTGCAACCATTGCCTTTGATACAGAATCTGATCCCATGTCATTGATTTCATTCCCCTAGCATAGCACTAGCTGGGGTTTGCGTACTGCCACTGGGCATATTTTGTATAGAGTGTTTGGTGGTAGTAAGGATGCCCAGCACACGTATTTCGTAGCCAACTTTGAAGTATAAGAGACCATAAGAGCATATGACATAGGAGCAGAAAATAGGCCATTCAGCCCATCAGATCTGGTCCACCATTCAATCATGGCTGATAAGTTTCTCAAGGAGGAGAAAGTGAGGACAGCAGGTGCTGGAGTATCAGAGTTGAGAGTGTGGCGCTGGAAAAGCACAGCAGGTCAGGCAGCATCCGAGGAGCAGGATAATCGACGTTTCAGGCATAAGCCCTTCTCAGGAATGAGGTTAATCAGCCGCATTCAATTCTCCTGCTCCTCAGATGCTGCCTGACCTGCTGTGTTTTTCCAGCACTACATTCTTGACTCGGATAAGTTTCTCAACCCCATTCTCCTGTTTTTTCCCTGTAACCCTTGATCCCTTGATACTCAAGATCCTATCTAGCTCAGTCTTAAATATCTTCAATAACATGGCCTCCACAGCCTTCTGTGGCAGTGAATTCCATATATTCACTGTTGTCTGGCTGAAGAAGTTTCTCCTTATTTCTGTTCTAAAAGATCTTCTCTTTATTCTAAGACTGTGCCCTCTGGTCCCAGTCTCTCCTATCAATGGAAACATCATCCCAATATCTAATCTGTCCAGGCCATTCAGTGTTCTGTATGGTTCAATTAGATCCCACCCCCCCTTCATCCTTCTAACTTCATCATTGTTTGCTGCTATAACCCTCACTGCTGGTTGTGTCATCTTGAGAATCAACAATTCCACATTTTCCTGGTTACTCTTCTATCATCCACAAACGTCAGATTATTCAAAACTACCACACATGTTACAAGTTCAATAGCAAGTCCCATTCACTCATCACTCCACTGGTCTCTGACTTTTACTGGCTTCCAGTCCAGTCCATCTACACCTTGATTTATATTATTTCACCATGTGTCTAATCCCTTCATCAGCTTGTCCTTTCCTATCTTCGGGAGAAAGTGAGGTCTTCGGGAGAAAGATTCGCAGTAACTCTTTGGGAACGTTGCATTCCTCTGCCCAGTGGCCTCTTGATCATCCCCCAACTTCACTGCTTCATCACCGACAATCACGACTTTGAGCTCTGAAATTCCCCCCCTTGTTTCCTCCACTGAGTTATTGTTTACCTGCACTATTCTTTTTTCAATGTGAGTCCTGACTTAGTCTGTCCACAGTCTCCTGTTGGTGCCCCCTCCCCCAATTGCATCCAGTCTCTTTATCCTAAGGAATGACAATGACATGTCTCACAAGTTCCCTCTGCCGTGAAGGGGCAGGGAAGAAGGCAGTGATGCCAGTTACTGATAGGGAACTCTTTACACACAATGTATAATTCCTATCTGTAATTAAAACTGAAATTCAAGTCTGCCAAACAGAGTTGGTCCAGAGGTTCTCAATAACATAGAAAGCCACCAGAGAAAGCTGACAGATTACTCACCAGGCACAGTTGAGGGAATAACTGATTTGGAATTCTCAATGAGTTCCTATTGCCTAACAGTCAAAGATTTAAATCAAAATCAATTCTACGCTTTATGACATCTTAAGCAAAGCTTGAAGTACTGTGTGACTGGCCAATGTTCTGTCCATCATTGTCTGCAGCCAACGTGACCACCAAAGTGTTGCTTGCCGAATGATTGTGTCTGTGACTTGACATGACTGTGTACTTGTAATATAAATGATAATACTGTAAACAACGTGAATTTATCTTTAAAATATAGAGATACAAAACCTTACAAGGCATCCACCAGATGTCAAATGAATGCTTTTGTTGAATGACTAAAAGCAGACTAAATTCAAAATAGCAGACTGCCCGATGTGTAACCTCATCTAGAAATACAAAATGAGATACTTATAATTTAAAAGTATATCACAGGGAAATCCTGCATAAATAACTCCATTTTGAATAAACAATGATTCAAAGTTAATATAGTAGCCATTTGCTTTGACTGTGATAAGACAAGCTACGAGACACCATTGTGACAGAATTCCATGAATGACACCATTCAAGAGGGGAGGTTCTCAACAGGGAGTTAGAAAAAGGCAAACTAGTTCAGACTGCTGTAATGAACCAGGCAAAAGTGAGGACTGCAGATACTGGAAACCAGAGTGTAGATCAGAGTGGTGCTGGAAAAGCATAGCAGGTCAGGCAGCATCCAAGGAGCAGGAGAATCGACGTTTCGGGCATGAGTCCTTCTTCAGGAGCATCCCAGGAGCAGGAATATTGATGTTTTGGGCAAAAGCCCTTCACCAGTAATGAACCAGGCTACCAATGGTCACAAACTACAGTGCCT
Source organism: Chiloscyllium plagiosum (assembly GCF_004010195.1). Taxonomy (NCBI): domain Eukaryota; kingdom Metazoa; phylum Chordata; class Chondrichthyes; order Orectolobiformes; family Hemiscylliidae; genus Chiloscyllium; species Chiloscyllium plagiosum. The sequence goes on from NC_057711.1 coordinate 51,603,025, forward strand.
TAAAAGAGAAAGCAAAAGGAACCTTCACGTCATCCCCGAGCATATTCTGCTCAGTCTGTCCGTGAAAGAAAAGCTGCCACTGTTCAGCTGCAATCGTTGTCACTTCTGCTGAATGTTGAGTTCAAGAATTCATTACCTTCAACTCAGAAAGAGAAACCTTCAAGCCAGCCAAGAGTGTAATGATAACACCACACCTGACTTGCATCTTTATAACAGTGCTTTTCTATAATTATTTTGAAATTTTGGCTATACTTTAACGAATAATGTTACCAGCTTGCCTTAGTAGCTTTCAGCAATAATTGTGTGCTAATCTAACCATTGATCTTGTATAAGACTAACGTCTTACTTTTAGTTATTTTTGAAATGGAAGACTCAAAAGAACTAAGAAGTGACTAATGAACGATACAAATTTGCAGTTCCAAGACCACTCCTCCAACATGCTTACATATTATTGTGCATTATTTGAAAATTTAGTAAACAACTCATAAAGCAGACTTAGAGTCATAGAGTCATAGAGGTGTACAGCATGGAAACAGACCCTTCGGTTCAACCCATCCATGTTGACCAGATATCCCAACCCAATCTAGTACCACCTGCCAGCACCCGGCCTATATCCCTCCAAACCCTTCTTATTCATATACCCATCCAAATGCCTGTTAAATGTTGCAATTGTACCAGCCTCCACCACTTCCTCTGGCAGCTCATTCCATACACGTACCACCCTCTGTGTGAAAACGTTGCCCTGTAGATCTCTTTTATATCTTTCCCGTCTCACCCTAAAACCTAGGCCCTCGAGTTCTGGACTCCCCGACCCTAAGAAATAGACTTTGCCTATTTACCCTATCCATGCCCCTCATAATTTAGTAAACATCTATAAGGTCACCCCTCAGCCTC
>NC_057711.1:51604872-51609255 GCF_004010195.1 Chiloscyllium plagiosum
TTTCAAGACATCCAGCACTTCCTCCTCTGTGATATGGACATTTTTCAAGAGGTCACCATCTATTTCCCTACAGTCTATATCTTCCATATCCTTTTCTACAGTAAATACTGATGCAAAATACTCATTTAGTATCTCCCTCATTTTCTGCGGCTTCACACAAAGGCCACCTTGCTGATTTTTGAGGGGCCTATTCTCTCCCTAGTTACCCTTTTGTCCTTAATGTATTTGTAAAAACCCTTTGGATTCTCCTTAACTCTATTTGCCAAAGCTATCTCATGTCCCCTTTTTGCCCTCCTAATTTCCCTCTTAAGTATACTCCTACTTCCTTTATACTCTTCTAAGGATTCACACAATCTATCCTGTCTATACCTAACATATGCTTCCTTCGTTTTTTTTAACCAAACCCTCAATTTCTTTAGTCATCCAACATTCCCTAAATCTACCAGCCTTTCCTTTCACCCGAACAGGAATATACTTTCTCTGGATTCTCATTATCTCACTTCTGAAGGCTTCCCATTTTCCAGCCGTCCCTTTACCTGCGAACATCTGCCCCCAATCAGCTTTCGAAAGTTCTTGCCTAATACCATCAGAATTGGCCTTTCTCCAATTTAGAACTTCAACTTTTCGATCTGGTCCATCCTGTTCCATCATTATTTTAAATCTAATAGAATTATGGTCGCTGGCCCCAAAGTGCTCCCCCACTGACACCTCAGTCACCTGCCCTGCCTTATTTCCTAAGAGTAGGTCAAGTTTTGCACCTTCTCTCGTAGGTACATCCACATACTGAATCAGAAAATTGTCTTGTACGCATTTAACAAATTCCTCTCCATCTGAACCCTTAACACTATGGCAATCCCAGTCTATGTTTGGAAAGTTAAAATCCCCTCCCATAACCACCGATTATTCTTACCGATAGCTGAGATCTCCTTATAAGTTTGTTTCTCAATTTCCCTCTGATGATTAGGGGGTCTATAATGCAATCCCAATAAGACGATCATCCCTTTCTTATTTCTCAGTTCCACCCAAATAACTTCCCTGGATGTATTTCTGGGAATATCCTCCCTCAGCACAGCTGTAATGCTCTCCCTTATCAAAAATGCCACTCCCCCTTCTTCTCTTGCCTCCTTTTCTATCCTTCCTGTAGCATTTGTATCCTGGAACATTAAGCTGCCAGTCCTGCCCATCCCTGAGCTATGTTGCTGTAATTGCTATGATATCTCAGTCCCATGTTCCTAACCATGCCCTGAGTTCATCTGCCTTCCCTGTTCGGCCCCTTGCATTGAAATAAATGCAGTTTAATTTATTAATCCTACCTTGTCCCTGCCTGCCCTGACTGTTTGACTCGCTTCTGTTCTCAACTGTACCAGTCTCAGATTGATCTCTTTCCTCACTATCTCCCTGGATCCCACCCCACCCCCCCACCTTACTAGTTTAAATCCTCCCGAGCAGCTCTAGCAAATTTCACTGCCAGTATATTAGTCCCCTTCTAATTTAGGTGCAATCTGTCCTTCTTTTACAGGTCACTTATACCCCAAAAGAGATCCCAATGATCCAAAAATGTGAATCCTTCTCCCACACACCAGCTCCTCAGCCATGCATTCATCTGCTCTATCCTCCTATTCCTGCCCTCACTAGCCCTTAGCACTGGGAGTAATCCAGATATTACTACAATCGAGGACCTCCTTTTTAAATTCCTGCCTAACTCTCTGTAATCTCCCTTCAGAATCTCAACCTTTTCCCTTCCTATGTCCTTGGTTCCAATGTGAACAATGACCTCCTGCTGGCCCCTCTCCCCCATGAGAACATTCTGCACCGTCTTTGAAATATCCTTGATCCTGGCACCAGGGAAGCAACACACCATTCTCCTTTTTCGCTGCTGGCCACAGAAATGTCTGTCTGTACCTCTGATTAGAGAATCCCCTAACACAATTGATCTCTTGGAAGATAACGGACCCCTTGTTGCATTCGAGCCAGTCTCAATACCAGAAACTTGGCTGTTTGTGCTATGTTTCCCTAAGAATTCATCACCCCCTACATTTTCCAAAACAGGGGGTTTGAAATGGGTATATCCACAAAAAACTCCTGCACTAGGTGCCTACCTCTCTTACCTTTCCTGGAGTTAACTCATCTATGTGACTGTATCTGAGACTTTCCCCCCCTTCCTATAACTGCCTTGAGGTATTTTTGAGGTATCGGATATAGGAACCAAGAGAGAATATTCATTTTAATCCAGGCTATATGGCCAAGCCATGATATGGACAGTCCCTCCTGTTGCTGCAAGCCCTGCTTTATCGTCTTAAACAGCTGTACAAAGTTAGCTCCATGCAGCTGCCAGAAGCGAGGAGTAATAAAAATTCCTAAATAGAGAAAAGTTTTCTGTGACCATCAAAAGGGAAATTCCATCCTGCCCTCCATCTTCGGTACCTCCACCAACTGTCCCATGGGGATTACTTCTGATTTTGTGAAATTTATCCTATATCCCGAAAAGCTACCGAGTAATTTAATTTTTTGTATTAACTGCGTTATGGACTTTTCTGGGTTAGCTAGAAACAGAAGGACATGATCTGCATTGAAAGTGATTTTGTGATCCCCAATTCCCACCTTTGGTGCCCTTATTTCAGTGTCTTTTCGAATAGCCTCCGCCAGTGGTTCAAGTACCAAGGTGAACAGTAGCAGCGATATGGGATATCCCTGTCGGCTGCCCCTCTCCACATCAAAATTACTCAACCCCATTTGTAATAACAGCCATCTTAGGGGCTTTATATAACACTGCCACCCATCTCGCAAAGGCCTCTCCTAGACCAAAACAATGTAGAACAGCAAAGAGATATGACCATTCCACCCGATCAAAAGCCTTTTCTGCATCTAGGGAGACCACCAAACCTGGAATAGCCCTCTGTTGACATAGTCGCACCATATTCAATACCCCGGCTGATATTATTAGAGGAGCTGTGGCCCCTGATAAAACCCATCTGGTCCTCTTTTATACTAACAGGCAACACCTTCTCCAGTCTCAAAGCCAACACCTTTGATAAAATTTTATTTCATCAAAGGCCTTCCTTTCCTTTATTGCAGCCCCGGAGGAGTCATGAAAAAAACATTATTTTTGAGCCTTTATAAGCCAAAGCCGGCGGATCCTGTCCCAGTCTTCTGGCTGTTTCAATTATTAAATGCTTTTCCTTGTACTGCTGGAGTCACACTAGGACCGGGCAGGGGTGCTGAGCTGGCCTGGACCTGCGCCCGCTCCACACCTACACAGCCTGACTCAATCCCCAGGCCTAGCAGCACCAGGAGCCATCCCTTGAGGAATTCAGTAAGATTTTCTCCTTCCTTCCTGTTCAGATAAGCCCAAAATTCGTAAGGATTTTCTCCGACCTCTATTTTCAAGATCATCTACCTGTTCCTGCAGCACCCAAACCTGGCCTCCTAGAGTTCGAACCTGCCCCTCGGAGCTCTCCGTTGCGGCCTCAGAGCCTGTGGTCCTTTGTTCCACAGCTTCAAAGCGCTGATCCAAGGTCCAGATTTCCTGCTCATGCTTTGCCAGCATGGCAATAATTGGTTCTAGCGCTCCCTCGATCTTTACACAGAGTATTGTAAACTCTGTGAGTGGATGCTGCTGCTCCATTGGACTCAAGGGCATCACCACAGGAGTTGAGGTAACGGCTCCACGTGTGCCCTACATAGTAGGGGAGTGCCCTGCTTACTGCACTCCCCTCAATCCTTTTCCCTTGGATGCCTTCATATCAGCACCAGACCTTCTAACTTTTAATTTAAAGGGGCTCTAGGTACTCTACCAGCTTCAAGCTACCGACTTTCTCCAGGAGTGACTAGGTGGGGGGTGGGGGGTGGTGGTAATAGGAGCCCACCTTGTCCAGGGTATGACACACAGCCTAACACAGCAGACTGTTCAGACTGCTGCCATCTTGAATCTCACAACCTTCCTATGTGCCAGATATGACTCCAACCAGTGGAGAGCTTGCCCCCAATGCCTATTGATTCTGGTTTTGCTAGAGCTCTTTGATGTCACACTCAGTGGAATGTAGCCTTGATACTGTCTGCAGCAAGTGGTAAAGGGATCAATAAGGGAAAATAATCATCTACTTTTCCTTGTCTACACCAATCCACCTGTCGCAGTTTTGTTGGTCTATGATTTGTCACCTCATGGTCCCACCTTCATATTGAGAATATATTCCATTGTTCAGAGAAAAGGTCACTTGACCTGAGACATTAACTTTGATTTTTCTCCTCAGATGCTACCAGGCCTGCTCAGCTTTTCCAGCAATTTCTGTCTTTGTTTCTGATTTATAGCATCTGCAGTTCTTTCAGGGAGTACATTCCACTGTGCTGTGTGGAACCATTACCATGCTAAATGGTACAGCCTTC
>NC_057711.1:51609755-51647045 GCF_004010195.1 Chiloscyllium plagiosum
CTCTCCCTCTTACCCTGGACTGAACTCTCTCCTGTACTCATTCTGTATGGTAACTGAGTAGTGATTAACATTGCCGTTCCTCTGCTACTGTTTGCTTTTTCCTCTCTTTCCCCATCCCATATTCCAGTTCTGTCAGAATTTCCTCACAGTAATAGACATAGTCGTGAACCCTGCAGAGAATGTTGTGTCTCTCAATTTCATCCTTAAAATGTGCAAGATCTGTAATTCACATTCACTAAACTTTTCAATGGTGACTTAAAGAGCTCCACTTCCAATGAAAGTATATTCCTCCTTAAATAAGTAGAACAAAATACACAATGGTCTTGGTTCAGTCTCGACAGTCTCCTGTATGGTTTTAGTAAGACTTCCCTACTTTTATACTGCAATCCATTTTTGTCTTCCAAATTACTTGCTGTACCTTAATGTTAACCTGTTGTGATTCATGTATAAGGGCACCTAAATACCTTTCTACCATTTAAATAATATGCTGCTTTATATTCTGTCTGACAAATTTGATAATCTCACAATATTGCACAGTAAATGATCTATATCACTTTGCAGACTCATTGTATCTTCCACATATTCCATCAATATTCTACCATCAACAGCAGATTTATCATTCTCTTCATCCAAATCATAGAGCTGTAGAGTCATACAGCACAGAAACAGACCCTTCGGTCTAACTCGTCCACGCCGACCATATATCGTGACCCAATCTCATTTGCCAGCATTTGCCCCATAACTCTTTAAACCCTTCCTGTTTATGTACATTTTCAGACGCCTTTTAAATATTGTAATTATTGCATCACTTCCTCTGGCAGCTTGTTCCATCCACGTGCCACCGTCTGCATGAAACATTTATCCCTCCGGTCCTTTTTAAATCTTTCCAATCTCATCTAAAACCTATGCCCTCCAGCTTTGTATTTCTCCACCCTAGGAAAATCTCTTAATGGTACTCATACAGATTCCATGCAGGCACTAGATTACACCATCTCCTCCCACTTGGTCAGCCTGGGACAAAATGACATTATTGCCATGGGAATGTTGTAGGTGGTGTCCCTGCTTCACCATCACACCCTCAATTAATGTCTAAGCTGCTGCTAGGAGAGGAACTTGCAGAAGTCACCAATGGAGGTCAATAACGAGACAGGTTATCAATACAGTTTAGTTTTGAGATAATTTAATAACTTAACAAAGAAAATGCTCACATGCAAAACAATTATTATTCCATAAACAAAAATAGAAATTGCTGGAAAAGCTCAGCAGGTCTAGCAGCATCTGTGCAGAGAAATCAGAGTTAACGTTTTGGGTCGAGTGACCCTACCTCAGAACCTGACCGGAAACATTAACTCTGATTTCCGTCCACAAATGCAGCCAGACCTGCTGAGCTTTTCCAGCAATTTCTATGTTTGTTTCTGATTTACAGCATTCACAGCTCTTTCAGATTTTAATTATTATTCTATTCCTGGACTGAAGCAATACAGGATTCCAGAAACAACCTTCTGGTAAACATAGAGGGCAGTGATGAGTTTGTGAGTATCTTGAGCAAAGGTAATGAATCCCAACATTCCTCGTTCAATGAGAGTTTGTGTTCAGATACGTGGCAGATGTAGAAGATTTCTGTGACTCATATTTGCATATGAAAACTATGTGCTGAAATGATCCAAACTCACTCTAAGGATCAAAGGTCTTGCCCATGAGCTTTCACATTAGTGATTTTAAAAGTTTTAACTGGAACCTACCTCAGTGCTTGATATATAGTCTACATATTAAGGCATTCTTGGGGTTAATTTTCTTTGAGCTTTATGATTCAATTTCATAGAAACCCTACAGTGCAGAAGCCATTTGGCCCATGGAGTCCACGCTGACCCTCCAAAGAGCCAGACTCGTTCCCCCTCCCCCACCCCCCACCAACCCTGCGTTTCATGTGGCTGATTCACCTAATCTACAAATCCCTACGGACTATGGACAATTTATATGCACATTTTTGGACTGTGGGAGGAAACTGGAACATCTAGAGGAAACCCACACAGACACGAGGAGAACATGCGGGCTCCACACGGACAGTTGCCAAAGGGTGGAAATGAACCTCCATCCCTTTGTGCTGCAATGCAGCGTTGCTAACCACCGAACCACCATGCTGCTCATAATTTGTCAAGAGATAAAACAAAAACAGCGCATGAAAAAACCAAGCAGGTCATATAGCTTTCAGGAAGTGAAGTTTAAAGTATAACAACATTGTGTACTGAAAAAAAGAAGTCTTGTGGGTTCCAAGTATTCTATTAAGCATTGATCACCCTTCCTGTGTCATCTTCCCGTGTTGTGTGTGAACACTGTTCAGTCTCCACAGTTTTAATGAGTGACTGCGATGAAGATGTATTTGAAGACACAAAACGTCTTAGAAAACGAGGACTGTTCGGAACTTGAACAACAAATTTCACACTTTGATGGTTTTGAGGTGCGTATCTTAAAGTATATTTTTAAGTCGGCACTTTTTGCTTGACTATTTTTTATACTCATTCTTAGGACGTGAGAATCAACAATAAGGTCAGAGTTGTTTGTCATTCCGAATTGCCTTTGAATCTCAACAGTCCATGTGGTGTAACTACTCCCTAAGTACTGTTGGGAGGGAGTCAGAAGATTTTGATCAGCAACTGTAAAACAACAGCAATGTTGTTCCATTCAGTATAATGTGTGACCTGGAGGGGAACTTGAAGGTGGTATTTTTCCAAAGGCCCACTGCCTTTGTCTTTGCATGTAGGAGAAGTTATGATTTTGAAAAGTGTTTTCACAGGAGTCTTGGTGAGTTGCTGCATTCTATCTTTTAGATGGTACACATTGCTACTACTGTATGTTGGTGGTGGAGAGAGGAAATATTGAACATAATGTATGAGGTCGTGATCAAAGGGACTGCTTTGTTTTGGATGCTGTCTTCCTGTATGTTGTTGGAGCCGCACTCATTCAGACAATTGAAGAATATTCCATCCCACAGCTGACTTGTGTTTAGTAAATAGTGGACAGTGGGCAGAATTAGGAGGTGAGGTACCTACTGCAGAATTCACAGCTCTTGTAGTCATGTGTCTGGTCAGTTCAATCTCTGGTCAATCACAACCTTAGGATGTTGACAGAGAAGGTTCCAGCAATAATATTGCCATTGAATCTCAAGTGGAGATGATTAGATTCATTCTTACTGGCCAGTGCTTGGCACTTATGTGATGCTAATGTACTTATCATCCTAATCCTAAATGTTGTCCAGGTCTTGCTACATGTGGGCATGCATTGCTTTAATACCTGAATGGTATTGAATATTTATTTAGTCAGGAGCAAACATCCCTAATTCTGACCTTCGTTGGAGGAAAGGTTATTAAAAAACTGAAGCAAATGAAAAATGTTGAAATTGCTTTGTGGTGCAATTAATTTTGAAATAAAACTTTGCATAGACATTAAATTCCAGTAAGAAGCAAAATATTGCAAATGTGGAAAATCTGTTACAAAACAGGAAATAATTCATCTCAGTGAGTTTTTAAAAATTAATGAATGGAGTGATGGACTTTTTAATAATCCATCGTTAGTTACCCTTTGGATTTAGATTGAGGCTTGAATTTTATTGTTACGTATACTCGAGTACAGTGTGCAATTTCACCGGACATGGCACTATCTTAGGTATCAAGTACTTAGGTACAAAGCAGTAAATGAAACAAAGTTAAAAAAGTTAAGCATTACCTTCGTACATTAGGTAGAAAAATAAACAAATAAGGTAATAATTAACATTAAAGTCCTTCTTAATATAAACTAGAAAAATAAAGGAATAAAGTTAAACGTTCAACAGTCTTTGAGTCCTCTGCTTAGTTTGCTCTCCAGGAGACCTCAGTTGCCTGGTCTTGAAGCCCGCTGTAGATACTGGGGGGGGGGGAATCTCCATCACCACGCATTCTTCCCACATTGGGCCGTGATGCCTTTACTGCTGCTGCTGAAGCAGCTGCCACCTCCCCACTCTCCTCCTGCTGTCTCTGGAAAATGCCTGAACAGGACCCACTCGCATGTCAAGATACTGCCACATTGGCCGAGCGACTGGCCCGATACACTGCCACAGGCCGCTGAAAGATTATCACAGGTCGAGCTGAGCCAATAGGATGCCTCCCTGGTTCTGCGCTGAAGCTGGGAATGAAGAAAAGAAGACAAAAAAAACCACCAAGAGAGAAAAAAAAGTAAAAGAAAAGAGAAAAAAGCAAGAAAGAAATAGATGGAGCGGATGAGCTCTGGTTGAAGTGTCCCACTGTGCCCTACTCACCCTCCTTATTTGTGGCTTTAGATGGTGGACAGGCTTTGGAAAATCAGGAATTGACTTACTCAGCATTTATGTGGATAGTCAAGTTCAGTTTCTAATTAATGGTAATCCCCAGAATGTTGTTAGTGGTGGATTCAGTGATGATAATTCAATCACTTTACACAACAGTTTCTTTCTTTAATGAAGGTGACATCAGTTTTTTTTTCTGTAATACCTGCATAAAGTTAACATTTTGTGCATTTAGAGTCATGCATTCTAAACGTCTCTCTGCTTCAAAGTGCATTTAGTCTGAACATATATGGTGCTTCTTCTTTTTCTATTTGTACCCAGCACTCTCCCCGCTTTACCACCTTTTCTTCCTTTCTATTTCTATATACAAGTCTCCATCCACTTGCCAATTTAGTTTAAACCTTCTACAAGCTCATACGCCCAGTCCTGTTGAGATGCCTCTCATCATTTTTGAAGAGGTGTCTCTTGTCCTAAAACTGGTCCCAATGCCTAAACTCTGCTGTACTTCCCCCTGCATTTTTGTTTAAACTATGCATTGATTCATCTGATCTTCTTTTTCCTACTCATATTTATGCATGAGAAAAATAGTAATCCAGAGATTACTATTTTAGGGCAGCACAGTGGCTCAATAGTTAGCACTACTGCCTAACAGTGTCAGGGACCTGGGTTTGATTCCAACATTGGGTGACTGTCTGTGTGGAGTTTGCACATTCTCCCCGTATCTGCGTGGATTTGCACTGGTTTCCTCCCACAATCCAGAGATGTGCAGATTAGGTGAATTGGCCATGCTGAATTACCCATGGTGTTCAGGGATGTGTAGGTTAGGTGCATTAGTCAGGGGTAAATATAGGGCAGGGAATGTGTCTGGGTGGGTTATTCTTTTGAAGGGCAGTATGGACTTGTTGGACTGAAGAGCCTGTTTCCACGCTGTAGGGGTTCTAATTCTAAAAAAAAGCTATCTTAGAAGTGTTCTATCTTAACTTTATCACCAACTCCTGAAAGTCTTACCATAAAGTTGTAAATGAGTGAAAGGTTTAATACTTAAGTGTGATATAAGCATCATCCACTGTGATTACACCATTTGGATTTTTGGATAGAACAGATTAGGATCTCAAAGGGGTGAGACCTAAGATCTGGTCCTCTGCAAAGAATCTGTAACAATGTTGACTATATCAAAGTAAGCTGTAACAAATTGTTCAAATGTAATAACCTGTATCTTGTTGACGACAAGAGATTTTCTAGATAATCCTTGAAGTAGTTTTTCCCAACCACATTAGACCAAATGCACCCAGTACTTCCCTCCACTTAAAAATCATGGTGGCAGCAACCTTCATTGTGACTAGCACTTCATATGGTGCAGTGAGCTGGTATGCCCAGACAACACATAGAACCTCAATACCTGTCTTCTCCACTTACTAACACTAACATTCAGCATCACTCTGGCTCAGTTCTTTCCCCAATGCAACATTTGCAATGTCTCTGAATTGCCCTTTTCTCTGTTACAATGGAGGCAACACACCAGGATGGACTCACAATGAAGGTTATAGAAACAAGTGTCAGTGCCCCTAACAATGGAATCACTATAATGGATGCATTGCTGCCATGTTGTTACCACCTGTAGAACTCTTTATTCAGGCTTTGGAGTGCACTGTTTCAAGGCATTGTCAATCCTAGGAGTCTGCAATACAGAGTTCAGTTTTTTCATTGGCATATACCCTGAAGACTGCTGTACTTCCTCCCTCTTCCAGATGGCAATCCATCTGCAGTCTTGAATTCTTACTGTCTGTGGGATGACTTCTGAAAGTATGATCCTGGAAACTCACAGTTAGTCTGTTGCTCTGCAACTACCCCTCAAATGCAGAAACTCTCAGCTGAAGCTCAAATTGTTCGGGACAGTTCCGAGACACATGGCCCCATTAGCCACGTAGAGTGTCCTGAAGTTCATACACGGCATGGGAATTATAAGGAACTCAGGTTCTCATCCATGATTGAAAATAATCTATTCAATATTTTCAATTCTAATTAGTATTTTGCTTAAGGCCTTAAAATTATTTTAATGTCTCAACACCTCAGCTCTTAGATTCATCGTGTCCCATCAATTCCTCTCCATTTAAACTACAACTTTTGAAAAAACACAGATTAGAATACTTTTCTTCGCTCACCAGATTTCTCGAGTTTAATATTCTGGATAAGCAGAACTCTGTAGCACTGAACTTCTTGAAATCCTATTACATTTATACGTACAAAAATTTCAAAAACATGAGTAAGGTCCTGTTGGTGGTACTTGTTAGACTAACGACTCTCCTAATTAAGTAACTGGGCCTAAATAAATGTTTCTGGAAAGCAAACAACTTGATCACCAAAAAATTGTGAAAGAAACAAGTTCGGATTTGGTTCAAGCTAAATGTTAAATACAAAACTTAATTAAATTTTAGAAAGAGATAAGTCATTAACATGTACACATTCAGCAATTTCTCTAAATTCAGCGCATTGTAGAAGTACTCTGGCGAATTAGATTCTGTGCTACAGTTTAATTGAGCATGATTGAGAGAAGATACCCATTAAACAACCCGAATTTTGATGTATGACCGACATGAAGTGTAACAAATGCCCTGTAGCAAGTGATTAAGCTAATACAGCATGCACATCACTAAATAGTATTTGGACAAAAATTCTAATGTTATGTTTTTGAGATTGTTGTTAGTTATCAAAAAATACATAATATACATATATATATAAAACGCATAAAATTGAAGTTATGTGAATGTCTGAAAATTCAAAACCTAGCAATTTTTTATGGACATCTTTCCTCAATTAGAAGTACAGAATGTACTAATGCCAGTGTAGTTTTGCTGTGTGTGGTGAATTGAGACATGCATAAGTCTAGGGAATTGCTTGTGGTCAAAGGCAATAATATACAGTAATATGTTCTTTTTAAAAAGCTAACCATAATTGCAAATGATTCAAAGTATCCCTTACATTTTTAAGGGGCACTTATGATATATTTTCCTTTTGTGGCACAGTAATACTTTTATCATGACTTTTTTTTGGGAAACATTAAGCCATAGCAAAATCATAATTTGAAGTAAGAGGTAACAAAGTGAATATAGGCATGGTTCCAATTTGCAAAATATCGTCATTGTGTTAGCAGTATGTACCACGTACGAGAAGTACAGCAATGATTCTCTCGGTCACCTTTGACAGCTCCTTCCAATCTGCAACTTCTATAACCTACACAGTCAAACGAGGCAGAAACACTGGATTTCCACTACCTGCAACTTCTTCTTCAAGCCGTTTAACATCCTAATTTAGAATTATATTGCCAAACTTTTACTGTCGCTACTGAGTCAGCATCCTAGAACTCCCTTCAGCACAGCACAGTGGGAGTGACCTAAACCACATGGACTTTACTAGTTTGAGAAGACAACTCATCACTCCCTTCTCAATGGCCATTAAGGATGGACAATAAATGCTGATCTAGCCAGCAATGCCCACATCCCATGAATATATAAAATAATTCCAAACTTTAAAACCACAATAAGCAGACTGTTGCATAGAGAAGTTCTATTTTTCTTAAGCAAAAACGAAAGAAGCTAATCTTCTGACTCATATGTCTGTTTTGCAAAATGTGGAATATGAATTACAATTCTTTTAAATGCAACTTTTTTTCTTTCCATTTCAGTGGCTCTACAAGACATGAGGAGTTAAAATGGGCCACACAACATCAGTTTTAACCTCTGCTCGTAATCATTAGGCTTATAAATACCATGTTAGAAGTGTATACATAGCTCTGAGTAGAACTGAGCCACCAGCATTTTTGGAAAAGGACAAACATGAGGCACCCCATTTTTTAATAAAATCTGGGGTTTGCTTTAACGTAATTGTAAGACTCAGGTCAATTACAATTAAATTCCTACATTGGGATAGCTAATCAAAAGGGACTTTCAGCTTAGACTAGCACCAATACGTGCCTCGCATGAAGTTGTTTTCACAAGTCTCTTAGACTTTGTTAGGTTTACCACAATAAACACAAAATAATAATGAAAAAGAAGCAGAAAGCACTAGAAAAACTCAATAGGTCTGGCAGTCTGTGGAAAGAGAAAATAATAATATTTTGAGTCCAGTACGACTCTTCTTCCAGAATTTCCGAAGTAGTGTCCCTGAAGAAACATCGTATTGGACTCAAAATGTTAACACCATTTCTCTTTCTACTCAGATGCAGCCAGATCTACTAAATTTCTCCATCATTTTCTGCTCTTACTTCATATTTTCAACATCCACAATATGTTTGAAGCCAAAATAATGACACTGAGCAAAAGGCAGAGGTCAGCAATCATGTTTACATTGGAACACCAATCTTCAGCTTTTAGTTTAACTATCTTTTGATTGAAGCGTATTTGCTGTTTTGGTTTTGGCTTGATGTTGATACATACTTAGTGTTTTACAGATACTTATTTCATTCACTTTTCTCAGCTTGCCCCAATATTAAAATAAGTAAAACCCCTCTTTCGTCCAACTGATTGTTCCATAATAACTAACTGCCCTTCAATGTTGGCACATATCTTTGTCATTCGGGGGGAGCTCCAGTTTAGTGCTTTTCTGACTCAATTAGTACTTTCATAAAGGTTAAGACAGCAGGTTATAAGCATAAACAGAATAAACATTGCTGCTTATTCATCCACAGTGACAACTTACTTAGATTAATGTGTACTCATCTCGTTTCACAGTTGCTTGACCAGATAGCAGCATATTTATAACCTTTACGAGTTAAAAAAGGCTAAGAACTTACCTTTGGTTATCTGAAATATAACAACTTTAAGACAAAAAAGTGGGTTGTATTTGCAATTTTTATTATTTCTTGCTTCTGGAAATCAGCTGAGCTTATCCATTATGTTTTGTGGTTATTTTATACAATTCAGTTTAACTGATACATTTAAAGGATATGACAATTAAATTCTAACAATACTATAACAATATATAAACTTAATCTTATACTTTACACATTCCTGAACCAAGCATTGGTTTATTTGCATATTTGCACCGCTGGGACACCCGGACCAACCAACCCAACCACCCTGTAGCTCAACATTTCAATTCCCCCTCCCACTCCACCAAGGATATGCAGGTCTTTGGACTCCTCCATCGTCAGACCACAGCGAAATGACGGTTGGAGGAAGAACGCCTCATCTTCCGGCTAGGAACCCTCCAACCACAAGGGATGAACTCGGATTTCACCAGTTTCCTCATTTCCCCTCCCCCCAGCCTGTCTCAGTCAAATCCATCAAATTCAGCACCGCCTTCCTAACCTGCAATCTTCTTCCCGACCTCTCCGCCCCCACCCCAATCTGTCCTATCACCCTCACCTTGACCTCGTTTCACCTATCACATTTCCGACGCCCCTCCCCCAAGTCCCTCCTCCCTACCTTTTATCTTAGCCTGCTAGACAAACTTTCCTCATTCCTGAAGAAGGGCTAATGCCCGAAACGTCAATTCTCCTGTTCCCTGGATGCTGCCTGACCTGCTGCGCTTTTCCAGCAACACATTTCCAGCAGGTATTTACTACACTCACAACCTAATCTTCCTCATTTTTCTGAAGCTGAGATGAAGTTTGAGCTCCTGATATGCAGACACGAGAATCTCTTTCAGTACACGTCCCAGAGAACATCACAGTGAATGTCGCAGGTGATGTGATTTCCTTTTGTTCTTGATGCTGATGCTGAACAAAACAGCCCTTACTGGGAATTGAGCCCGGGCCGCAGTGGTAAAAGTGCCAATTCAGAATCATGACAAGACCAGGAACGAGTACGGCGGTCAGACCCATGGAGAGTGACGCGACTCAAACGTGTTGGATGCGGTCTTTGCAGAAACAACCCACTGCAGCGGACAGCTGGAACTGACAACCGGAAGCAGCAGATACAAATCACTATAAATGCCGGAGGAAACATCACAGAAGCGCTTCACAGGAGGCTCCCAAGCACTGAGGATGTCACCTAGACAGGGGACGAAACGTCTGCAACACAAATTCCCAGCTCGGCGAACAGAACCACAACAACGAACACCCGAGCTCCAAATCTTCTCCCAAACTTTGAATATTACATAACTTCTAAAAGTTAAATACTTTCCACAATCAACATAAGATTCCCAATGTAGGCTTGTCCTATCTCCCCACTGATCCCAAATTCCAATTTCCAAGCTTGCTGGTCCTCGATCCCACTTTGATTTGATACATGAATGCAAGTGCAGCAGGCAGAGAAGAAGGCAGATGGTCTATTGGTCTTTGCATTGAGAATATTCAAGTACAGGAAAAAGGATGACTTGCTGCAGGGAAGGTAATTTGGCTATTGAGGGAATGTAACAAAATTTTACCGGGCTGATTGCTGGGATGGCAGGTTTGATATATGAAGAGAGACTGGATTGATGAGGACTATATTCATTTGAGGATCTAATAGGAACCAATAGAATTCTAGCAGGAGTTGACCAGATAAACACAGAAATAATGCTCCCCATGACTGGGGACCAGAACCAGGAGTCACAGCCTAATGATATGGATTTGTCAATTTGAAATGAGGAGAAATTTCTTCACACAGAGAATAGTGAGCCTTTGGAATTTTTGGCCTCAGAATTTGGCTTTGGAATTTGTGGTTGAGAACAAAACATTGGATGTTTTCAATAAATTATATATAGTTCTTAGACCTAAATGGATCAAAGTGTATGGAGAGAAAACGGAACTGAATACTGAGTTAGATTACCAGCCTTAATCATACTGAATGGCAAAGCAAACTTGAGGATGAGAAAGGCCTACTCCTGTTCCTTTTTCCTATATTTCTCTGAAACAAGACAGTTACAGCACTTCACAGCATCAGATTTGAAATCCTAAGATCTTTGATCCCAATCTAAACACCAATAAAACAAAATTAAAGAACATACTTGATGTTTCTTCTCATAACAACACCTGGTTCATGGGTTCCAATGTCTATTCAGTGTGCATTGGCCTCACCATTTGTACAGGTGGATGTAGAAAGTAGCACTGCACAGTAGCCTAGACGCCAAAGAGCGGTATTTTCTCAATTATAGAGTCATAGAGATGTACAGCACAGAAACAGACTCTTCAGTCCAACTTGTCCATGCCAACCAGATAATCCTAAATTAATCTAGTTTCATTTGTCAGCACATGACCCATATCTCTCTAAATTATTCCTATTCATATACCCATCCAGATGCCTTTTAAATGTTGTAATTGTATCAGCCTTCACCACTTTCTCTGGCAGCTCATTCCATACACGCACCACCCTTTGTATGAAAAAGTTTCCCCTTAGGTCCCTTTTAAATTTTTCCTCTCTCACCCAAAAGCTATGCCATCTAATTTTGGACTCCCTCACCTCAAGGAAAAGACCTTGTCTATTTATCCTATCCAGGCCCCTCATGATTTTATAATCCTCTATAAGGCCACCGCTCAACCTCAGCCTCCAGGGAATACAGCCCTAGCCTACTGAGCCTCTCCCTGTAGCTCAAACCCTCCAATCTTGGCAACATCCTTGTAAACCTTTTCTGAACCCTTGCAAGTTTCACAACATCCTTCCTATAGCAGGGAGATTAGAATTGCATGCAACATTCCAAAAATAGCCTAACCAATGTCCTGTACAGCCACAATATGACCTGGATGTAAGTTTGCTCATTGAACTGGAAGGTTCATTTTCAGATGTTTTGTCACCATCCTACGTAGGATCATCAGTGAGCCTCCAGTGAAGCACTGGTCGTATTGCCCACTTTTTATTTATGTATTTAGGTTTTCTTGGGTTGGTGATGTCATTTCCTACAGTGATGTCATTTCCCATTCTTTTTCTCAGGGGATGGTAAATAACAGCCAAGTCAATGTGTTTTTGATAGAGTTCTGGTTGGAGTGGCATGCTTCTAGGAATTCTCGCATGTGTCTCTGACTTGTCCTGGGATGGATGTGTTGTCCCAGTCGAAGTGGTGTCCTTTCTTATCTATATGAAAAGCTAGTAGTGAGAGTGGGTCATGTCTTTTTGTGGCTAGTTGATGTTCATGAATCCTGGTGGCTAGTTTCTGCCTGTTTGTCCAATGTCGTGTTTGTTTCAGTTTTTGCAAGATATTTTATAAATTACATTAGTTTTGCTTGTTGTTTGTATAGGGTCTTTCAAGTTCATTAGCTGCTGGTTTAGTGTGTTTGGTGGGCTTGTGGGCTACCATGATGCCAAGAGATCTGAGTAGTCTGGCAGTCATTTCTGAGATGTCTTTGATGTAGGGGAGCATGGCTAGAGTTTCTGGACATGTTTTGTCTGCTTGTTTGGGTTTGTTGCTGAGAAATTGGTGGACTGTGTTCATTGGTTACCCGTTCTTTTTGAATACACTGTATAGATGATTTTCCTCTGCTCTGCACAGTTCCTCTGTGCTGCAGTGTGTGGTGGCTCATTGAAATAATGTTCTAATGCAGCTCCGTTTGCGGGTGCTAGGATGATTGCTTCTGTAGTTCAGTATTTGGTCCGTATGTCTTGTTTTCCTGTAGATGCTGGTTTGAAGTTCTCCATTGGCTGTTTGCTCCTCTGTGACATCTAGAAATGGCAGTTTGTTGTCGTTTTCCTCCCCTTTAGTGAATTTTATGCTAGTAAGGGTATTATTGATGGTCTTGAAGGTTTTCTCTAATTTGTTTCGTTTAGTGATGACAAAGGTGTCATCCACGTAGTGGACCCAAGGTTTGGATTGAATGGTTGGCAGAGGTGTTTGTTTGAGTCTCTGCATTACTGCCTCTGCTAAGAACCCTGATATAGGAGATCCCATGGGTGTTCCATTGGTTTGTCTGTCGGTTTTGTTGTTGAAGTGGGTGGTAAGGCATAGGTCCACTAGCTTGATGATACTGTGCTTGCTGATGAAGTTGGTGGTGTTTGGTGTATGTGTCTTTGGTTCTTCTAATAGTGTAGTCAGTGTTTCCTTGGCCAGGTTGATGTTGATGGATGTGAATAGGGCTGTTACATCAAAGGACACCATTATTTCATCCCCTTCTGTTGTGGCGTCTTTGACGGTCTTCAGGAATTCTTGGGTGGAGTGGCTGAAGTGGTGTGAGTCTTCTACACAAAGTGTTTTAGTCTTTGGTGTAGCTCCTTGGCTAATCTGTAAATCGGTATTCCAGATAGCGAGACTATGGGTTGGGGGGGGGAGGGGGCGGCTCCTGGTTTGTGAATTTTGGGTAATCCGTAGAAGCAGATACACACTCAATACACATTAAAGGAAAGCACTAGAATGACTAAAAAAAATATTGTTATCCTACCTACAGTCAAAGGACGCTTGAAAGTCACTTTAAATCAGAGACTACGTTGAGAAAGCGAACACACTGCTTGCAGATACCAACACTTTCCAACACTTACCAACAAGTGGCGATTGACCCGACCACAACTAGAGAACTGAATCACAGCTCTACTCAAAAAACTTCAGAAAGTTTTATGTAAGAGAAATATGTAAGATTTGAAATGTAAAATTTAATAAGTAAAAATGAAACCAGACGGATCCAGCATACCGTGCTTCTACGAATTACCCAAACTTCACAATAGCTTTCGCATGAACAAACTTACCAAAGATGGAGAAGTCGTACTTCATAACTATATGATTTGTAGGAAAAGCAAAGACAATATCTGTGGTCAAAGAATAAACATAAGTCGATAGTTTGGTCTCGTGCATTTACTATAGGTCTCCTTTGAATTGCAGAGTGTAATTTAATAAATTGATCATCTGCTAAATTGCCAAGATGACAATGTTCATTCATAAATTGCACAAATGGAAATAGCCTTATGTTAAATCTTGATGACACCCTTGGACACCAATAACACAAGCACTTTTAAGCTATTATCTTCAAACACATAACCTTAGGAAAGGTAAATTGGCCTTGGAGGGAATACAATGTAGGTTGACAAGAATGATAACTGAACTTTAGAAGTTAGGTTATGAGGAGGGATTATATAAATAAGGTCTGATTTCTCTATAATTTAAAAGACAGGGTAGCATCATAGAGATGTACAGCATGGAAACAGACCCTTCGGATATCGGCCAACCAGATATCAGAGGTTCATTTTAAATCTGAGTAAACTATTTTTTTTGTTAAATAAAGGTATTAGAAGACATGGGCCAAAGGCAGCCTTGATCTCACTGATGATGAGTGGCCTACTCACGTTTTTATGTTCCTATTTGCGAATCATACATATTATAGAAAACATATTATCTGTTCAAATCATTCTTCAGATGAAATAAATTTATCCTGTCAAGGTGATTCGCAGTTCAATCCTACATTACACTTTTATTAAAAACCAAATAATAAAATTATGTCTTGCAGTGCAACTCCAATAGAGTGCAGAATTCTAAGATGTTAATTGTTAGAAGGAATCTGTGTTAGACCGTTCAATGGAAAATTCCTGAGTGTTTGTGAAAGGAAAGACTTTATCAGTTCAGAGAGACACCAGAACACATATAGCAATGGAATAAACCCTATTCGCCACAGAGTTTGCTCAGGAGTATAGTGGATCAATTAAATTACTTCAGAAGCCATTACCAATGATCTTTTCTCCACATGTATTGAATTATGCTGAGAGTAATTGTGCATATTTAGAACAAACAAATATTTAGATGTCTAAACAAGCAGCATGCACAGAAGTCCAAATGCTGATCACCCATGAAAGTTGTACACAATTGCCAATCATGACATCTCGGTCTTCAATAAATGAGATTTGAATTATAATTTTGATTTCATTTTCAGAAATACTTCATTTTCTCTACATTGGCCTTTTATAAGTCCTTAATTAGTGTTTTATAATGGGAGGGTAGTGTACAATTGTCATTTAATTTTTGTGAGTATAGTTAACTGTGACAAGAAAATGGGAGAAAGGCCACTTTCATTCTTGATTATTGATACTCATTGTTTATTTAGTTTTGTATATATCTTACATGCATCAGAAATGACCATTTATGTGCAGGGAGAAAAAAAATCTACCACTCAGTATCTTTAAGATTAGACAGTAGGATGTAGTTAGTAGTGCAAATTTTAAAAAGGATGTTATTTGATAGAATAAAGGAAATATTAAAATGGAAGAGAACACCACTTCATGGGGAAGTAATTCAACTCAAAGTATTCCAATCTCAAGCAACTCCAGCCTTCCCACTACTCTTGACTAACTCCAATTTGCCTATCGGACCAACAGATCCACGTCAGATATCATGTCACTTGCCCTTCACTCCTCCCTAGAACATCTTGACACCAAGAAGAGCTATGTAAGAATCTTCTCATTGACTACAGTTCAGCTTCAATACTACTATCCCCTCGAGACTGATTACTAAACTTAGTGATCTCAGACTAAGCCCCACTCTCTGCAACTGGATCCTCAGTTTCCTGATCTACAGGCCACAATCAGTGAAGATTGGGGACAATATTTCACCATCATTAACACTCAACACTGGAGCCCCCCAGGGGTGCATACTCAGCCTCCTATTGTACTTACTGTATACCCATGACGGCATCGTTAAATACCAGACTAATACCATTTACAAATTCACTGATGACACCACCATAGTCGGCCGAATCTTAGATGGCAATGAAACAGACTACCGACGGGAGGTGGAAGACCTGGAAAAATGGTGCATTGAGAACAACCTAGCTCTCAATTCTGGCAAAACCAAGGAACTCATTGTTGAATTTAGGCAGCATGTTACTTATGCCCCCCTACACATTAACAGCACAGAGGTGGAATGAGTGGAGAGTATCAAGCTCCTGGGAGTGGTCATCAGCAACAAGCTTCCTTGGACTCTTCATATGGACACATTGGTTACAAAGGCCCAACAACGCCTCTTCTTCCTCAGGCAGCTGAGGAAAGTTGGCATGACGGCAAACACCCTTGCCAACTTTTATAGGTGTGCTATTGATAGCATTCTGCCTGGATGTATCTCTACCTGGTATGGCAACTGTACCATTCAAGATCGGAGATGGTTACAGAGACTGGTGAACTTGGTGCAGGCAATCACAAAGGCCAATCTCCCATCTATAGAATCTATCTACCAGGTTCGCTGTCAAGGAAAGGCCGCCAGCCTTCTCAAAGATCCATTTCACCCTGGCAATGCTTTTCTACAACCTCTACCATTGGGGAGAAGGTACAGAAGCCTGAACACACGTACCAGCCGATTTGGAAACAGTTTCTACCCTACTGTTGTTAGAATACTGAATGGACTCCAGAAACTCTTAGCATTTGCCTGTACCTGTGTTTTGGTTTTGCCGCTGTTTACTTATTATTTACTATCTATGCTACTTAACTATGTGATCTGCCTGTGTTGCTCATAAGACAAAGCTTTTCACTGTGCCCCGGTACATGTGACAATAAATTCAATTCAATTCAACACAACCTTACATAACAAAGTTATAAAGATGTTTCATGATTTTAAAAAGTTGCACAACACTCTTTACCAAATTCTAGTAATGCACTTCACTTCTACCTTTGCCTGCCAAGAGCAAATCCCTTGCGTCTGTTATTTTCTGTGAAAATAAAAATACAAATTGAACTGCTTGCTGTAGATCAGCATGGTCAAAGCTTCTGTTATCCCACATTATTTCTTGCAGTTTTACTCAAACAAAGAAACATCTCCAATCAGCGTTAGATATTTGTTTTCCCACCACAGAGCTTCTGCTTCTCTGCAAACAATATTCCTTTAACAATCCAAAACTCAATCTTATTTTAAAATCAAACAACATATTCTCCCCCACATTCGCAGGACCTCATCCATCATTATCAAGAGAGACAAAAAGTGGGAGTTGGAGTATGAAGTAGAGGTTTTACTGCCACTGTACAAGGTGCTGGTGAAACCACACCTCGAGTACTGTAAGGAGGTATTTAAGGAAAGGTATCATTCTGGAATACTGTATTTAGTTCTGGTCACTCAGTTATAGGAAGAATATTAACAAGCTGGAGAGAGTTCGAAGGAGATTTATCAGGATGTTGCCAGGTATGGAAAGTTTGAGTTAGAAAGAAAGGCTGGATAGTCTGGGACCTTTTTTCATTGAAATGTAGGAGGTTGAGAGGTAATATGATAAAAGTTCATAGAATAATGAGAGGTATACAGTAGATAGAGTTAATACTACTTGTCGTTTCCCTAGGATGGGGGATTTCAAGACTATGGTGGACATTTTTTAAGATGATAGGAGAGATGTTTTAAAGATACATAAGAGTCAGTTTTTTTTTACACAGAGGGTGGTTCGCGTGTGGGATGAACTTCCTGAGAAAGTTGTGAATGCAGGCAGGTGGGACTAGTTTAGCTTGGGATTATCTTTGGTGTGGATTGGTTGGACTGAAGGGTCTGTTTCCTTGCTGTATGACGCTATTCAATAGGATAATCCCTGGAGGATTGTCTTATGAACAAAGGCTAAACAAGTTGGGACTCTACTCACTGGAGTTTAGAAGAATGAGAAGTGGTCTCATTAAAACAACAGATTCTTAAGGGGCTTGACAGGGACAATGGTAAGAGGATGTTTCCCCTCATGGCGAATCTGGGACCAGAGGGTATAGTCTCAGAATAAAGGGCATCAATTTAAGACTGGGATTTGGAGGAATTTCTTCTCTCAAAGGGTTGTGTGATTTAGAACTCTTTGCCATAGTCCCACCTGCCTGCTCCTGACCAATATCTCTCCAAATCTTTCCTATGCATGCTTCTACCAAAATGTCTTTTAAATGTTGTAACTGCAGCCGCATCCATCACTTTCTCAGGAAGCTCATTCCACAAGCAAACCACCCTCAGTGTAAAAACATTTGGAACTCTTTGCCACAGAGAGCTGTGAGGGCAGAGTCCCTGTGTTTATTTAAAGCTGAGATAAATCAATTCTTGATCAGTAGAGAAATCAACGGTTATGGGAAAAAGGCAGGAAAGTGGATATGAGGAATGTCAGATCAGCCATGATCCTATTGAATGCTCCTATGTATGCTCCTATTTTCTGTAATTTTTAGTATCAGTTGGCTGAGTAAAGTCTCATCCTCCTTCAGCTGCAATTGCCTTTTAACATTGCTAAAGAGGTCATACCTTTAATTGGATTCACACACTTAGCTGCAAAAAGAGCTTCTTTCAAACTTTGCTTGTTTTTAATGAGAGGAAGTAAGATTGATGAGGGACATAATTCAGACATTTATAACATGGCCCAATGTTGATGTGAATGGTTTAATTACCAGCAATTTTAATTGGAGAATGAGAGGACAAGATCATACTCTTGGTAAGTTTCATAAGGGACTGAAGGTTCAAACAGTAGTCCTCTATTATTAGGGGACTTAAAGAATTATTAGGAGATTATCAAATTATCCATGATCTCATTGAGTAGTGGAGTGAACTTGATAGACAAAGTAGCTTTCTTCTGCTCCTGCAACTTATGGTCTATGAGCAGTGGAAATACATAGTTGACTCTCATCAAAAGTGTAAATGGTGCATTGATCAACATCTGTACGAACAAGCTGGTAAATATCTAGTTGAGAACGGAATGTAAGGCATTAATTGGATAAACTACAGAACAGCAAATAAGTATTTGACATAACATATCTTCATAGTTTGTGGATTAATCTAACAAAGTTAAATTGTTGCATTGCAAAATCTGGAGTTTCACCTTGTTTACCTTTGGGGTTAAGAAGGAACTACACTGACCTTTATTCCCTTGCAACTTATGCTTATTCACACTTAGGTTACATTTTTAGATGTCCTAACAGTGAAAATAGTTTATGGTAAAGTGAATGACAGGATCGATGAGTCAAAGAATTTTAGCTCTAACTAGTAACCGTTTAATGAACAGATTTGTAGAGCAGCAAATTGATGTACCATTTCTTTGTTTCAAACTTTATTAGCTCAGAAGAAAGCAGACTGTGTGTTGTAAAAGTCACACTGTCTTTAGACAGTCTTATTGGTTAGTTTGAACAGCACCATCCAAAGTGTGATGTTCAAAGTGACCAAATGGATACTTGAAGGAGACTGAATTTGATCTCCTGTTCCCTCAACCCCACTCCCATGCGTTGCTGACCACCCAATCTTCCTATGTCAGCTGATATTGTTCATGGCTCTCTCTCCTCAGATATTGTACATTCATCCTTCAAATCTCTTCTCATCATCCCTCCCTCCACACATTACTCTTCACCTTCCATCCTTGCAAACTGTCCATCTCCAAATTCCCTTTCTTTTCCTTGACTGTGTTTTCCAAATCCATGGACACGTTTCCCAGAGTTCTGGATTTAAATGACTTTCATTACGTTTTCACCCTTACCAAGTACAGAAACTGCATATTTAAAACTAACAAAGAATATTCAGTGTGACTATGACAAAGATAAACTGCCCCTTCTCAAGCTTCAAACCTGCCCATTGCCTTTTACACCCTCCATCATTGTCCAGACTGCTGTTGCCTGGTTCCATTCTTATCTGAGTCAATCCAGTAAGAGAATCATGTGCAATGTTTCTCTCCCTGCTTCAATACCATTATCTCTGGTGTCCTCCAAAGAGGTCCTCAGTCCTATCTCTTATCCACAAACTACCCCTTGGCAAAATCATTCAAAAACCTGGCATCAGTTTCTGTATATACACTGACAACATTCAGTGACACATCACCACCACTGTCTCTCTAGCCATCCTGTTTATCTGATATCCATTACTGGATAAGCAGAAATTTCCTCCAAGTAAATATTTGGAATATGGATGACATTCTCCTCAGTCCTAATCAAAAACTCTGTGCTTATCTACTAACTCCATTCCACTCCCTGGCTCAACCAGCTTGTTCGCATTCTCACTGTAAGATTTCACCTGAAAGTGAATTTCTGACAGCATATCAGTGATCTCACTAAAACTGCCTGTTCCTATCTTTACACGCTACCCCAGCCTCAATTTATCTTCCACTACTGAAGCCCTCAAATCTTTTTAGGTAGAAACTTAACTTTACTATTATACTTTAGGCCTGCCTTTCATCTTCCATCTCCTCCAAACTTGAACAAATTCAGGAGTTTGCTAGATGGAACCTATCTTGTACCGAGTCCTGTTCACTCATTATCCTGTCTTTACTTACCTGCTTTGGATCTGAGTCAAGATAACCTCCAATTTAAAATCCTATCTTTGTTTTCAAATCACTCCTTGGCATTGGCTCCTCACTAATCTCTGTAATTTTGTCCAGTCCTGTAACCCTCACAAGTATATGTCTCCTCAAATTCAGGTCCTTGAACTTTTCTTGAAACTTCTCCAGTGGCTGTGCCTTTGGTTGATAAGTCCTAAACTTTTTTCTTTCCCTGAACATCTCTGCCTTGACCCTTATTTTATTTTTCTTCAAAATGGTTCTCATCATCCCTCCCTCCACACATTACTCTTCACCTGTCCATCCTTGCAAACTGTCCATCTCCAAATTCCCTTTCTTGTTGACAAAAGTGTTGATCATCTGATGAAAACCTCCTATTGCTATTTAGTGTCAAATTTTATTTACAGTCATGAGGTGATGGTCCAAGATTTAATTCTCCTCTGCTGGATTCAGCAGACTTTCTGTTCACCCACTCGCCCCTTCTCACACTGTAATCTTACCAGTGGCAGGGTCTTGTGTTATCCTTGTGTCCTCCAGCTAATAAATGCCCTTAACTAGGCTATTAACAGGCAGCAGGAAAGGACAATGCAAGCCCAGAAAATTTGCAAGTGCAAGTTGGTAGTTGGTGAGGGATATGAGATGGTGTTTAAATCAGCCCCTCAAGGTCTAAGTCCCTCCAAGCTTTCCCCTCTACTTTTCTAGTCCAGTCTCACCATCTCCACCCTCACCCCAACACCCAACCAAACAAGTTTGGTCCCAGCCAGACAGCAGAATCAGCTGACATTAAAGATCCATCACTACACACCTTTCTCTTGGTCTCACTATCAATGGTGGCCATCACTCTAGTAACTCTGCTGCTATCGGCTTCTGTTTGGCTGGCAGCTCTCTGAGGCAGGACTGCTGATTATTGAGGGCCAGAATCCTGCCTTAACTCAATAATGGACTAATCAGCTGTTTATGTCCTGCAGGGCAGCCATTAGGCTCATGAGTGGGTTAGCCTCATTTTAGCTGAGAGGATGTTGACTACGATGTCCCATTAAATCCAATCCAGAGTGTTATTTCAGCACAGAAGATAGTTATTCAGATCATAAAGTGCTTGTTGGGATTTGAAGAGCAAACCCTTTCCCCACCCCTTCTCAGTAGCTCTATAATGTTATTTTTCTGTACAATTTCCTTGATTATCTGCCCTTCCACCACCCTCGTGCACAGTCAGTTCCAGCTAATTACCACTCACTGCATAAAACTGCTCTTCCTCAAATCTCCCTCTGGATCTCTTACTCATTCTCCTAAACCAATGCCCCTGCTTTGTCTACATGATTTAAAGCTGCCATAATATTGTACTCATCCATACTGCCACATCTATAATTTTTACATTTTGAAATTTTATTCTGTATCCAGTCATTTTAATATTTACAATTTTCTGTTCTCATGGCAATCTTCTTTTCAAGCTGAAACTGACTCCCACCCACCAACCCCCCACAAACCCCTCCTCCTGTTCCATGAGCATTGGTTTTGTCAACCAGTCTTTTTATGTGATACTTAATCAAGCATTTCTTTTGGATGACATTCACTGCATTCCTTTCATCCACCTTCTCTGGTAATTCATGAAAAAAAATTTAATGAGTCAACCACGAATAGCTTGTTACAAATCCTTGCTGGCTTCTCTTAGTTATCTCAAACTTCACTAAGTGCTTGTTGATTTTCCCCCAAATTATTATTTATAAAACCTGGTTATATTATTTATGAAACCTGTTTCTAATACCAGTGATGTGAAATTGATCACTTTAAATTACTAGAATTGTCCTTGCACCCTTTCTTAAGAATATTACTATGAAGCATCTCGGAAATACATTAAAGTCCTTACATAAATAAAAGTTTCTTTTGTTTAATTCTGTGAATTAACTCCACTTAGATATCATGATGCACTCCTGATATAATATATTCTAAATATTAATCTAGTTTTCTTGAGATAAGATCAAGTAGACATTAGTCACTTCATCATTAGGGAATTCTCTGAGAGGGAAATCAAATCTGCTCAAAACTAATCCTGAGCTTATCTTCATGTATTGGGTGCCTAAACGACATGAGCAAATTCCTTTCTCAGTGCTCTGGAGAATTAGGAAATAACCCTTATTATTCATATCATAAAGGATAGCAAAAGGGAAAAAGAGTTGCTAATGTGAATGTTGGTTTCTTGGAAGATGAAACCGGATAGTTAATAGTGGGGAACACTGAGATGGCAAAGACGTTGAACCAGTTTTCAGAGGCAATAGATATGGCACAATTTAGTACAGTCAACATCGATAGGGAAAAGGTACTAAGCAAACTGTTAGGTTTGAGGATACCCAAGTCCCTCAGGCCTGATGGCCTACATCCTAGCATATTAAAGGAAGTGGCAGTGGAGATAGTAGATCCCTGATTACAATATTCCAAAATTACCTGGACATGGGAAAGGTTCCAGTGGATTGGAAAATGGCTAATGTAATGCTCTTATTTAAAAAGAAGAGAGATAAAATGTGGGAAATTACAGGCCAGTTAATTTAACAGATGTTGTTGGGAAAGTGTGAGAATCAATTATCAAGGAAGCACTATCAGGACACCTAGAAAGTCAAAAACGTTATCCATCAGATCCGGCATGATTTTAAAAAGGGCAAATCATGTTTGACTAATTTGCTAGAATTCTTCAATGAAGCAACAAGCAAAGTGGATAATGGGGATACTGCAGATGTAATTTCTCTGGATGTCCGAAAGGCATTTGATAAGGTGCCACACAAAATGTTAAATCACAAAGATGGATCATTTGGGATTAAGAGGAATTTATTAGCCTGGATAGATGACCGGCTGGTGGACAGAAGACAGAGAGTCGGGATAAATGTTTTTTTTTGGATGGCATGTTGTAACTAGTGGGGTGCAAACAGGGTTTGGTCCTTGGGCCCCAACTATTTACAATCTATATTAATGACTTGAATACAGGGATAGAAGGCTTTATAGCCAAATTTGTGGACAATGCAAAAATAGGCGGGATGGCACATTGCAATGAGGAAATAAGAACCTTACAAATGGATATAGATAGGTTGGGAGAGTGGGTCAAATGTGGCAGATGGAGGTTAACGTGAATGCATGGGAGGTCAAGCATTTGGGTCAGAAGAATGGGAAGGCAATCTATAATCTAAATGGGAAGAGACTTCAGGGTGCTCCAGTACAGAGGGACTTGGGTGTCTTTATGTATGAGTCACAGAAAATTAACATGCAGGTACAACAGATAATAAACAAAGTGAATGGAATGTTGGCTTTTAAAGCTAAGGGAATAGAATATAAAGGTAAGGAAGTATTATTGCAACTATACAAGATATTGGAGAGACCACATTTGGAGTATTGTGCGCAGTTTTGGTTCCCTTTTTGAGGAAAGATCTAGTGGCATTGGAGGCAATTCAGAGGAGGTTCACTAGGTTGATCCCAGAGATGAAGGGTTTGTCATATAAAGAGAATTTGAACAGTTTCGGCCTATAATCACAGGAACTTAGAAGTAATGAAGGGAGTTCAAATTGAGAGATTCAAGATGATAAAAGGTGTGGAGTGGATGCTTCCTCTTATGGGCATGCTAGGACAAGAGATCATAGGCTTAGGATAAGGGATATCAAGTTTAAAACAGAGTTGAGGAGAAGCTACTTCTCCCAAAGGGTTGTGAATGTGTGGAATTAGCTACTCCAAAGTGCAGTGGATGCTGGAACAGTGAGTAAATTTAGGGAGGAGTTAGACAGATTTTTAATTGATAATGGGTTGAAGGGTTATGGAGAGAAGGCAGGAAAATGGGGGTGAGGAGCAGATAGCCATGGTCAAATGGCAGAGCAGACTTGATAGGCTGAATGGCTTAATTCTGCTCCTATATCTTAAGAACTTATTTCCATATTGTTAGAGTTCATGTATTGTTAGAGTTCATGGACATTCATGATAGCAGCTATGAGTTCAGTTGCTATTTGTATTCTTATCAAACAGCTGTTATTTACATTTTATGGTTAATTTCTATCATTATCATTTGGGGTCTGTTTCTGAAAATGTCCATGTCTTAAGCACTGTTTGGATAGAATGGAAGTGTGCTCAAAGCATGAGTATTTGCAAAGTAATTAAAAACATTCTCATGTCTTTGCAGAAACAAGGTTTCTCTTTCACAAAATCTAGGTTTAAATCTACTTAAGCATTGAAATAAGCCATCACTTTAATGTTGTGCCTTTGTAAGTTACAAACAAGCACTTTCTTGTGATGCATGACTAACTTTGATATTAGTTGCCCTGAGTGGCAGCTGTGGTAAAATTTCCTCAACAGCCATTTCAACAGTCCACACACTTGGTGGTTTAAGATAACGTTGAATGCTGAAAAGTAGACATTATAAAATAATTAGGCACTTGCTTTGCAAGATGGTACAGTGCTTAACTAGCTTCATGCACTGTATTATGATTTGATGGGAATTTGATTGGCATATAGTAAACCTTTGTTTCAGTTTGGCTTTGTGAAAGGTACAGAAAAAATTAGAAAATCAGGAGAGCCATTCAAATAATGGTTATTTAACTCCCACCCACAGGCCTGTTGCAGAATGTCATTGGCACAGGTTTGCATCAGTCAGCTCTCAAACTGGTATATTATAACACAGTAACAATTAAAGGTGAGATTGTATAAAGGAATAAAAATTAATTATTCAAGTTTATTCATCTTGTTTGACACATAAAAGTTATTGAATCACATAATCATATAATGACTTTTCCACCCTCTGTACAAGTGTTTTGGTAGGAGAACCACAATTGACCCCACTCCCACTTCTCTTTAATCATCATACGCTGTGGGCAGACTTTATGCTACTCTGTGAAGTGGGCTTTGAGGAGGAAGAGGAAAGGTCAGCAGTGAGGTAGTTGAATAGGTTGCTTGTCACCTTCTACACAATTGGTTAGGGGCTAGGAAAAATGAGGATAACCTCCCCACAATTGAGGCCATTAAGGGCCACATCATGTGCCACAGGTACTATGGATTGGCACCCTAGTAAAAGCTGGTGCCTCGTGTTTGTGGTGAGTGGCCAAAAGTCTCCTGAAAACAAACATCTTATGGCCAATGGCAGGCCACCTAATGCCAGGTGCCGCCCTGCCTTTGCAACAAAATGTCTCTTTCAATGGGGCCAGGCACCAAAATATTAATTTCAGGTCTACTTCCTCCTTTTATAATTTTTAAGATGCATTTCAACCTCATTTTCCTGATCTTTGGTCATCCAGTTCCGGGAGGGGCAGTAGATCAGACCTTTATGGGTCTGGCAAATGTCCAGGCAGTGGGTGCTGGAGGGGATTGTTGCACCTGACTGCATCCTGTCTTCCATGGTCTCATCCAGGCCCATGTGTCCTCTGAGAGGGAGCATGCAGTTTGACTTGCTGGTGACTTCCTGCCTTCTGTGACTGAGGGACATTGTAGAGACTGGGGTGCATCACCATCCATTTAACTTTAAGTTTCCTTTTAGATTTTAAAGTTTGTTATGATGCGACATTGGCATTTCACTGCTAATTTTGTTTCTTTTTGCCACATGATTATTTTTAAATTATGCAAAAGAAGATCGTTGGCATAGAGATGTTTCCTGGATGGACTGCTGCTGCTTTCCCTTGTCTACAATCCAGACATACTCTGGCATTTCATTGTATTATCTGATGGTGATGGAGGTCCCCATTTTGATGCTTAAATGAGCTTTCATTAAATTGTTTGGTTGCAATTAAGTCCCATATGCCTAATGTTTGGGTACGTGGTGCTGAGAAGGTCAGGAAGTTCAGAGAACCTCCATGTGGGTCTGGTCAAGTATTCCACCAACAGGTCCAGGCAGTGAGCCGTGGAGGAAGCCATTGCTTTTGACTATCTGTCTCTTTTCTGTGATAACCATCGTGTCAGTGACCATGCACTGAGACAGGGTGCATGTGGTGTCCACCAGTATGCTTAGGCCTCTGCAAACAGTGGACATCATGGAGGAGGGGGGTATATCATCACTCACTTCACCTCCGTGCCTCCCCACCCCCAATCCTAAAATGATGCTTCACTTATAATTTGTAAGTTCCTTTGGAATTACTTTTTACAAAGTCCCTTATTGGCTGACATTTCCATCTGTGCTGAATTTGGCTTATGTGTTTACATTTTAAAACAATAGAAGAAAGGATTGGTGTCAGCGCTCAACCTCAACCACTAGAGTAGATGGTGTGTTCTATCACTTTGTTATTGATTGATAATACACTGATGGAGCAGAAGTTCATCTGGTTAAATCAGACCTGCATTGTGTAGACAATACAGGGGATATTCCAGTTTGATGGGTACATACCAGTTTTGTACCAATACTTGGACAATTTGGCTGTAGTTGTTGACACAGGTTTCAGTTGGACTGCTAAGAAGCTGAAGGGGTTCCATTCATTCAGTGATTTTTTGACCCTTCTTTGAGTGAATTGAATCGGGTGAAGATTGAGGTGTTTGATGGTCAGTTTTAGTGTCCATTATAATCTTTTGTGGAGTATATGAAAGAGCTATTTAAATGTGCACTTCCTTAAATTCCTTTGCCAAGGAATTCCTTTGCATGCATAATGACTTAGAGTCATAGAGTCATAGAGGTGTACAGCATGGAAACAGACCCTTCAGTCCAACCTGTCCATGCTGACCAGATATCCCAACCCAATCTAGTCCCACCTGCCAGCACCTGGCCCATATCCCTCCAAACCCTTCCTATTCATATGCCCATCCAAATGCCTCTTAAATGTTGCAATTGTACCAGCCTCCACTACATCCTCTGGAGCTCATTCCATACACGTACCACCCTCTGCATGAAAACGTTGCCCCTTAGGTCTCTTTTATATCTTTCCCCTTTCACCCTAAACCTATGCCCTGGACTCCCCGACCCAAGGGAAAAGACTTTGCCTATTTATCCTATCCATGCCTCTCATTATTTTGTAAACCTCTATAAGATCACCCCTCAGCCTCCAACGCTCCAAGGAAAACAGCCCCAGCCTGTTCAACCTCTCCCTATAGCTCAAATCCTCCAACCCTGGCAACATCCTAGTAAAGCTTTTCTGAACCCTTTCAAGTTTCACAACATCTTTTCGATAGGAAGGAGACCAGAATTGCATGCAATATTCCAACAGTGGCCTAACCAATGTCCTGTACAGCCGCAAGATGACCTCCCAACTCCTGTACTCAATACTCTGACGAATAAAGGAAAGCATCCCAAACACCTTCTTCACTATCCTATCTGCCTGTGACTCCACTTTCAAGGAGCTATGAACCTGCACTCCAAGGTCTCTTTGTTCAGCAACACTCCCTGGGACCTTACCATTAAGTGTGTAAGTCCTGCTAAGATTTGCTTTTCCAAAATGCAGCACCTTGCATTTATCTGAATTAAGCTCCATCTGCCACTTCTCAGCCCATTGGCCCATCTGGTCAAGATCTTGTTGTAATCTGAGGTAACCCTCTTCGCTGTCCACTACACCTCCAATTTTGGTGTCATCTGCAAACTTACTAACTGTACCTCTTATGCTCACATCCAAGTCATCTATGTAAATGACAAAAAGTAGAGGAACCAGCACCGATCCTTGTGGCACTCCACTGGTCACAGGCCTCCAGTCTGAAAAACAACCCTCCACCACCACCCTCTGTCTTCTACCTTTGAGCCAGTTCTGTATCCAAATGGCTAGTTCTCCCTGTATTCTGTGAGATCTAACCTTGCTAACCTGGGGAACCTTGTTGAACGCCTTACTGAAGTCCATATAGATCACATCTACTGCTCTGCCCTCATCAATCTTCTTTGTTACTTCTTCAAAAAACTCAATCAAGTTTGTGAGACATGATTTCCCATGCACAAAGCCATGTTGACTATCCCTAATCAGTCCTTGCCTTTCCAAATACATGTACATCCTGACCCTCAGTATTCCCTCCAACAACTTGCCCACCACTGAGGTCAGGCTCACCGGTCTATAGTTCCCTGGCTTGTCTTTATCACCCTTCTTAAACAGTGTCACCATGTTAGCAAAGCTCCAGTCTTCCGGCACCTCACCTGTGACTATCGATGATACAAATATCTCAGCAAGAGGCCCAGCAATCACTTCTCTAGCTTCCCACAGAGTTCTCGGATACACCTGATCAGGTCCTGGAGATTTATCCACCTTTAACCGTTTCAAGACATCCAGCACTTCCTCCTCTGTAATCTGGACATTTACAAGATGTCACCATCTATTTCCCTACAGTCTGTATCTTCCATAACCTTTTCCACAGTAAATACTGATGCAACATATTCATGTAATATCTCCCCCACTTCTGAAGGCATCCCATTTTCCAGCCGCCCCTTTACCTGTGAACATCTGCCTCCAATCGGCTTTCGAAATTTCTTGCCAAATACCGTTAAAATTGGCCTTTCTCCAATTTAGAACTTCAACTTTTAGATCAAGTCTATCCTTTTCCATCACTATTTTAAAACAAATAGAATTACGGTCGCTGACCCCAAAGTGCTTCCCCAGACAGCTCAGTCACCTGCCCTGCCTTATTTCCCAAGAGTAGGTCAAGTTTTGCACCTTCTCTCGTAGGTACATCCACATACTGAATCCGAAAATTGTCTTGTATGCACTTAAGAAATTCCTCTCCATCTAAACCTTTAACACTATGGCAGTCCCAGTCTATGTTTGGAAAGTTAAAATCCCCTACCATAAGTACCCTATTATTCTTACAGATAACTGAGATCTCCTTACAAGTTTGTTTCTCAATTTCTCTCTGACTATTGGGGGTTCTATAATACAATCCCAATAAGGTGATCATCCCTTTCTTATTTCTCAGTTCCACCCAAATAACTTCCCTGGATGTATTTCTGGGAATATCCTCCCTCAGCACAGCTGTAATGCTCTCCCTTAACAAAAATGCCACTCCCCCTCCTCTCTTGCCTCCCTTTCTATCCTTCCTGTAGCATTTGTATCCTGGAACATTAAGCTGCCAGTCCTGCCCATCTCTGAGCCATGCTGCTGTAATTGCTATGATATCCCAGTCCCATGTTCCTAACCATGCCCTGAGTTCATCTGCCTTCCCTGTTAGGCCCCTTGCATTGAAATAAATGCAGTTTTATTTATTAGTCCTACCTTGTCCCTGCCTGCCCTGACTGTTTGACTCACTTCTGTTCTCAACTGTACCAGTCTCAGATTGATCTCTTTCCTCACTATCTCCCTGGGTCCCACCCCCCCCCCCCCCCACCTTACTAGTTTAAATCCTCCCAAGCAGTTCTAGCAAATTTCCCTGCCAGTATATTAGTCCCCTTCTAATTTAGGTGCAATCTGTCCTTCTTGTACAGGTCACTTACACCCCAAAAAAGATTCCAATGATCCAAAAATGTGAATCCTTCTCCCATACACCAGCTCCTCATCTGCTCTATCCTCCTATTTCTGCCCTCACTAGCTCGTAGCACTGGGAGTAATCCAGATATTACTACCCTTGAGGACCTCCTTTTTAAATTTCTGCCTAACTCTCTATAATCTCTCTTCAGAATCTCGACCTTTTCCCTTCCTATATCGTTGGTTCCAATGTGGACAATGACCTCTTGCTGGCTCCTCTCCCCCGTGAGAACATTCTGCACCCTCTCTGAGACATCCTTGATCCTGGCACCAGGGAAACAACACACCATTCTGCTTTTTCTCTGCTGGCCACCGAAACATCTGTCTGTACCTTGGACTGCAGAATCCCCTAACACAATTGATCTCTTGGAAGCTGATGTACCCCTCGTTGCATTCGAGCCAGTCTCAATACCAGAAACTTGGCTGTTCGTGCTACATTCCCCTGAGAATCCATCACCCCTTCCATTTTCCAAAACAGTATACCTGTTTGAAATGGGTATATCCACAAAAGACTCCTGCTCTAGGTGTCGACCTCTCTTACCCTTCCTGGAGTTAACCCATCTATGTGACTGTATCTGAGACTTCCCCCCCTTCCTATAACCGCCATCCATCACACACTGTTGCTGTTGCAAGTTCCTCAACACTTCTATCTGTGTCTCCAACCGATCCACTCGATCTGATACGATTCGCATCCAACAGCACTTATGGCAGATATAATCCGCAGTAACCCTTAAACTCTCTTTAAACTCCCAATCTGACAAGAAGTACATATCACTGCAAAGGCCATTTTTGCTCCTTCACAATCTACAGACCCAGAAAATAACACTGTCTTATTCCCCTACAAAATACTGCACCACGTTAAATTAATAGCTGTGGCTTATATTTAAGTTTAATCAAGAGACTTATCTCCAAAAATATATAATCAAGAAAGAACGAACTGTAGTCACTAATACAGCATTTCTCTTGGACAGACTTAAAAGAACAATTAACTTATCTGATTCTGTGTTGTGAATTCGCCCAAACCGATTCCTCCAAGATTAGTTGTGAAATTCACTGTTTGTTTTTTCCCAGATGCACTCTGATGTCCAGTGACATATGAACTCAAAAACAGCAAAAGCAGTAACTGTGTAGGTTTTCTCTCTCTCTCTCTGTCTCCTGCACTGTCCTTACCATGTGCTTCCTTTGTCTGCTCTTCTCCCTTTTAAACTGCTGTTGTTTTGACTTTTTTTTCCAAAGTTCCAAAACAATGCAACAGCATATAAAACAGTAATTGACTTGAAGGGACCAATTGCGCGTAGCCTGAGTTGAAACTTTCAGGTTGCTGTGGACCTCGTTTTCACATGTCTGACAGTAAAACTATTTAGGAGTCAGGAAGTGGCAAAGATATAGCAATTATTGAGTAGTTCAGACTGAAGATGGTGGCAAAGTCTTGTCTTTCATGCTTATACTGGGTTCCACCTTTGTGAAGGGAATGTCCATGAGCTTCTTTCTCCTGTTGTTTTTTAGTTTGACATTCCTGTTCCAAGTCTGGGTGTGGCAGGATTGCAGAGTGATGTTTTTACCTGTTGGCAGTGTAATTAGTTCCAGCCATTACAGGCTACTTTTGTGTCAAGCATACATTTATTGGGTCCTGTGTCTTAACTTCATCAAGATGTTGTCTATGACATGCTCTACACTCATCATTGAACCAGGATGTGATTTAATGGTAATGGTAGAGGGAAGTATATTTGGGCCCTGAGATTACAGATTGTGATGAAATCTAATTCAGCTGTTGATAATGTCCGACCCTGTCTTCATGGATGCCGAGTTGCCTGGAGCAGCAGGAGGCTGGAAGAACACAGCAAGCCAGACAGCATCCGGAAATGGAGAAGTCGACGTTTCGGGTATAACCATCTTCAGGGCTGGGGGTGGGTGTGGGGGGAGCTGCAGATAAAGGGGGAGCTGGGGGCAGGGTGGTGAAGTGGGCATAGGTGAAGACAGATAGTGGGTACGACCTGGTTGGTCAATGGGAGATATGAATCTGGTTTGTGGCAGGGAGCAGTGGAAGGGATGAGGAGGGGTTGGGAATGGAGTTGGGGGTGGGAAGGGAGGCTGTTTGAAATTGGTGAACTCAATGTTGAGTCCTCCGGCTGTACAGCACAACCACAAAGAATTTACAATCCTATGTCCTGCATTATTTGTGTGTCTCTTTCCTATCCTCAGTCTATCAGCTGCTGGACCCTCTTTCATGGTTTTGTTTATTATAAACTCAACTGTTCCAATGCTCTCCTAGTTGCCCTCTCACCTTCCACCCTCTGTATGTTAATATGTATCAAGTCCTATTCACCCATCACTCCTGTGTTGATCCAGCCTTCAAGTCTGGCTTTGTCTTGATCTAAAAATTCTCAACCTTCTGTTCAACTTCCTTTATAAACTCACCCTACTCCATTTTTGTAACCCCTTTCAGATATGCAACCCTCTGAGGTACCTGCGGTCTGCTAATTCCAGGCTCTTGTTGTCTCCAATTCCCATTGCCCTTCCATTGATAGTCCTCCTTTGGCAGGCTGGAGCCTAAGCCATAGAATTCCCTTGTTAAATGTTGCCAACTCTCCATGTTTCTCTTCCTCCTCCTTAAGTCATTTATTAAAGCCTACCTCAATACATATTCAAACAGCTCTTTATTTGACTTGTGTCAGACTTTATCTGATAACACTCCTTTGATGCACTTTGGAATATTTCATTATATATTAAATTGGTGTTACATTATTGTCATTTGTTTTACTTTTGACACACCGAGTAAGTTTATCATTCACTGTATTTACTTGGCAGAATGGGTCACTGAGTTGTGAAAGCCCAGTCAATTTTTATTTCTTTGGAAATTTATCCAACTGGATCAACAATGTGAGGGAGTCTTTTTTTAAAGGTCATAAAACTTCTGACACGCTTGTGGTTTTGAATTTGTCACCATGATTGTAAAAGGGAACATTCCACTGAGGAATTGTCTGCAAATGACATACACACAGTATATTCTGTTTAATGAAGCATACACATTAGCTTCCTTTGTGTTGTGTTGTTACTGAGCCCCTTGACTTGTTGAGTATTTGCATTGTTTCTTGCTTTGACTTCATATTGGTGTCACAACAATTGGGGCAAATGAAATGAATTAGCTTAGTTTAATTTAGTAGCACCTGACTGCGGACACTAATGCTCTTTAAATGTTAGTGTCATTGTTTCTTCATCAGGGAGAAAGATTGCTGTAATATTTTCTGTGTATTGTGAAGGCCATTTCTATCCTGTCGAAAGCTGCAGCACACTGATGTAGTGACACATTAATAACTCAGTTCTAACATGTCATTAATATTTACTTGACAAAATTAGGTAAGGTTTCACATTAATCAATCAACCCTTGGAGAAATAATGGAATTATGTCCATAATGTATTTTGAACTGTGAGGGGCTCAAGATGTTAGAAGAAAAGCTGTGATTTGAATTTTTTTTAGTAAAAGGCCTTTATTATCTGAATTGTAGCTGACTCCTTTCCAAATGAGATACTGCTTGTGTATGAAAATTACTGGCTAGTGAGTCCACATCTTAACTACTATCTTAGGTTAATCACCATAACTAAGCAATATTTTCCACAGCAATTTTCTTCTTTCACCATCATCCCCCTATTCTGCCCATCAGGCAGAAGATACAGAAGCCTGAATACACGCACCAGGTTCAACAACAGCTCCTTCCTCATCGTCATTAGACTGATGAAAGGACAGTCTGGCCTCAAATGATGCTGATCTTGTTAATGTTGATATTGCCTCGCTGATACCCTGTGCAATGTAACATACATGCCTCTAAGTCTTTTTGATTTGTACATTTTTGATGCTGTGATGTGCCTGTACTGCTCTTAAACAAAGTT
Source organism: Chiloscyllium plagiosum (assembly GCF_004010195.1). Lineage (NCBI taxonomy): Eukaryota > Metazoa > Chordata > Chondrichthyes > Orectolobiformes > Hemiscylliidae > Chiloscyllium > Chiloscyllium plagiosum. Next base: position 51,643,387 of record NC_057711.1, read on the forward strand.
TTTCACTGTACTTTGATACACGTGACAATAAATAAACAAATAAATAAATCAAGAAAGGGCTCAGAAGAGATTTACCAGGGTGCTGCCAGAAAGGTTTGTGTTATAAAGGATGGATAGGTTGGAACTTTTACACTAGAGCACTGGAGATTGAGAAGTAACTTTATCGAGGTTTATAAAATCAGAAGGGGTATAGGTAGGGTTAATAGTAGAAGTCTATTCCCTCGGATGGGGATTTCAGTACTGGGGGCATATTTTTAAGGTGAGAGGAGAGATTTAAAAAAGATATGAAGGGCACATGTTTTACAAAGAGGATAGTTCGCATGTGTAATAAACTTCCTGAGGAAGTGGTTGATGCGGCACATCTACAACATTTAAACAACATTTAGATAAGTGCTTGAATAGGAAAGGTTTGAAGGCATATGGGCCCAGTGCAGGAAGGTGGGACTAGTTTAGTTTAGGATTATGTACGGCATGGACTGTTTGGACTGAAGGGTCTGATTCTATGCTGTATGAGTCTACATACAAATGGCATGTAAAAGCAGTGGAAATAGGAATGCTGGTCATGGTAAAATTCCAGATCCACTCTTGCGGTCTCCTCTACATTGGGGAGACTGGGCACCTTCTAGCAGAGCGCTTTAGGGAACATCTCCGGGACACCTGCACCAATCAACCACACCGCCCCGTGGCCCAACATTTCAACTCCCCCTCCCACTCTGCCGAGGACATGGAGGTCCTGGACCTCCTTCACTGCCGGTCCCTCACCAACAGACGCCTGGAGGAAGAACGCCTCATCTTCCGCCTCGGAACACTTCAACCCCAGGGCATCAATGTGGACTTCAACAGTTTCCTCATTTCCCCTTCCCCCACCTCACCCTAGTTCCAACTCAGCACTGTCCCCATGACTTGTCCAGACTTGTCCTAAACTGCCTACCTCCTTTTCCACCTATCCACTCCACCCTCTCCTCCCTGACCTATCACCTTCATCCCCTCCCCCACTCACCTATTGTACTCTATGCTACTTTCTCCCCACCCCCACCCTCCTTTGCTTATCTCTCCACGCTTCAGGCTCACTGTCTTTATTCCTGATGAAAGGCTTTTGCCCGAAACGTCGATTTCGAAGCTCCTTGGATGCTGCCTGAACTGCTGTGCTCTTCCAGCACTACTAATCCTGAATCTGGTTTCCAGCATCTGCAGTCATTGTTTTTACCTCTTACACCAAATTGAAGTCATATTAGATCTAAAGCTCGTTGAGGAGTCTGAAAATTGAGTGTGCGTGTGATACCTGAAGTTGGGTGAACAAGCAGGAAGATCAAGATTTGTATTCAGCCACAAAGCAAGAAAACTAGCATATGGAAGATAAAAGCAGTTGGGTTGAAAATAAGATTCCAGCACCCACAGACAAAATGAAATGCAGAGTTTCACAACTCTCTCTTTTCATTAATCCAGCTGCAGCAGTCTGTTTTCCCATGGGGGGGAAAAAATAAAAGATAACCCTAAGTCACATTCTCCTATGCAAATCTCATGTGAAACTGACTAGGTTTTCCATTAGCTGTATTCCTCTGGTAGAGGACGTTAGTGTTAGAGCCAAATATGATGATACAATGTACTACTTTCAATTGGTTGTGAGGGTTGGGTTCAATGAGTCTGATTTTGGGAAGGTGTTGGGAGAACACAAAGTGGTCTATGGCCTATGATCGAAGTACGCATTTCATTGCCACAGTCAAGATAAAGAAGAATGGACAGCTTACATTGTTTTAGGGCCACACCAGTGCCTTGTGCACATTTAGGAACAGTAAGTGACGAGATGAACAGGTGAGAATGGGGTTGATTAAGGATATGGCTGCATTCAGATTTGTGATTAGAAACAAACAGTTATCAAGGTGATGGAAAATGATACTCACTGCTGTCTGCCAGTGAAGATGTTTTCTAATTTAACAAATGGAAAGGTGTTCAGTAGAATAGATTTGTCAAATGCATATTTCCAATTAGAATTAACTGGCAAAGACAAGGAACCCCTTACCATTCATACACAAAGGGTTTTTAGTTTAGTATCTCTTAATTCCTACTTATCATGTGTTTATTATTTATGTATATCAGACATTTATTTAACACTGCTTGGATCCTTTAAACATTGGCATCTTCCACTTAGATTTTAGCAGGTAAAATTAAAATTAACTGTTTCGTTACTCTCATTATTTACACACTTCTTTCTCACTATTTCCTCTTGATTTATCTTTTTTAACCACCTCCTTTCCCCTTTGCCACAAGTTTCCACTCTCATCAAATTCCCATTAACATATTCTTTAATAAGTCACTCCATTTGACATATTCACCTAAATTTGACTAAACCGTGTGCTTAAAATTCTAAACTTTATTAGCCGGATGACTTATCTAAAGAGAGAGCACAATGTACATAATATTTTACCCTACTCCCTAAAAACAAAAACTTAGCAACAGGAGTTAAGAAAGGTAGAAGTTCATGGATTAACACTCATGAGGACTGGCCTGGGGAAATAAAATTCCAGCATATGTATCAGTAGCTACGTTTTGTTGCTTTTTCCCATCAAAACATCCCAAAAAATCTCATAAGAGCTGCATTATTACTCTGTTGACTTTAGGACATTTGAGGAAAATGCACTCAAATTTTGTGCATGACAACAGTGACTAAATCGAATTTAATAGACCATGAGTTACCAAAAGCAAATTAAATGCACAAATATTTGCCACCTTTATACTGTATTTCTGTGATTTATTTTTACATAAATGTAAACCTATTTATTTTAATTTATTACGTAAAACAATGCATGCAAAATTTTAATACATTTTACAGTCTAAATTTTAATACCTGCATCAGATATGTCGAGTTCTATAAAACTGCTCTAGAAATTGAGACGGTCATTCTGGGTGGAAGGGTTCCCTGGGTTTTAGGCAAGGTGATCCTGGAATGAATGTGGAACTTACCAGAAATAGAGGCAGACTGCACGGAAGTACGTTGGTGTCCTGCACTGTGTTGAAGTAATTACAAAGGTTCTGTTTTAAAAAAAAGCCCTCAACATTCACCTCTCAACCCATTCATCCTACACTTCATATTGGATGTTAGACTCCTACTTCACTAAAAGTACAGATAAGTGAGGCAGCTCTTATTAGTAACTCCCAAGAGCCAAGAACATAGAACATAGAACAGGCCCTTCGGCCCACGATGTTGTGCCGAACATTTGTCCTAGCTTAAGCACCTATCCATGTACCTATCCAATTGCCGCTTAAAGGTCACCAATGATTCTGACTCTGCCACTCCCACAGGCAGCGCATTCCATGCCCCCACCACTCTCTGGGTAAAGAACCTACCCCTGACATTCCCCCTATACCTTCCACCCTTCACCTTAAATTTATGTCCCCTTGTAACACTCTGTTGTACCCAGGGAAAAAGTCTCTGACTATCTACTCTATCTATTCCCCTGATCATCTTATAAGCCTCTATCAAGTCACCTCTCATCCTTCGCCGTTCCAATGAGAAAAGGCCTAGCACTCTCAACCTATCCTCGTACGACCTATTCCCCATTCCAGGCAACATCCTGGTAAATCTTCTCTGCACCCTCTCCAAAGCTCCCACATCTTTCCTAAAGTGAGGCGACCAGAACAGCACACAGTACTCCAAATGT
>NC_057711.1:51648540-51659755 GCF_004010195.1 Chiloscyllium plagiosum
CCACCAAAGATTTTTCATGCCCTCTCTTAGCTCTCCTAATCCCTTTCTTCAGCTCCCTCCTGGCTATCCTGTATCCCTCCAATGCTCTGTCTGAACCTTGTTTCCTCAACCTTATGTAAGCCTCCTTCTTCCTCCATACAAGACATTCAGCCTCCCTTGTCAACCAAGGTTCCCTCACACGACCATCTCTTTCCTGCCTGACAGGTACATACATATCAAGGACACGTCGTATCTGTTCCTTGAAAAAGTTCCACATTTCAACGACATCCTTCCCTGACAGACTATGCTCCCAACTTATGCTCCTCAGATCTTGTCTTGCAGCATCGTATTTACCCTCCCCCCAATTGTAAAACCTACCCTGTTGGACGCACCTATCTCTCTCCATAACCAAGGTGAAAGTCACAGAATTGTGGTCACCATCACCAAAATGCTCACCCACTGTCAAGCCCATCACTTGTCCCGGTTCGTTACCAAGTACCAAATCCAATATGGCCTCCCCTCTGGTCGGACAATCTACATACTGAGTTAGAAAAGCTTCCTGGACACACTGTACAAACACCGCCCCGTCCAATCTACTTGATCTAAAGAGCTTCCAATCAACATTTGGGAAATTGAAATCACCCATGACTACTACCCTGTGTCTTCTGCACCTTTCCAAAATCTGTTTCCCAATCTGTTTCTCCACATCTCTGCTGCTATTGGGGGGCCTATAGTAAACACCCAACAAGGTGACTGCTCCTTTCCTATTTCTGATTTCAGCCCATACTATCTCCAAAGGCAGATTCCCCTCGAACTGCCTTTCTGCAGCCGTTATACCATTTCTAATTAGCAACGCCAACCGCCCTCCTTTTTTACTACCCTCCCTAATCTTACTGAAACATCTGTAACCGGGAACCTCCAACAACCATTCCTGTCCCTGTTCTATCCACATTTCCATGATGGCCACAACATTGTAGTCCCAAGTACCGATCCATGCATTAAGTTCACCCACCTTAATTCTGATACTCCTTGCGTTGAAGTATACACACTTGAACCCATCTCTGTGTCTGCAAGTATTCCCTGTCAGTGCTACTTTCTCCACAGCCTACCTACATTCTTGGACATCCTGAAAAACAGCTAACCTACTTGCTGGACTACAAGTCCGGATCTCATCCCCCTGCCAAATTAATTTAAACCCCCCCCTGAAGAGTGCTAGCAAACCTACCTCCCAGGATATTGGTACCCTTCTGGTTCAGGTGCAACCCGTCCTGCTTGTACAGGTCCCACCTCACCCAGAATGTAGTCCAATTGTCCAAATACCTGAAGCCCTCCCTCCTACACCATCCTTGCAGTCATGTGTTCAACTGCACTCTCTCCCAATTCCTTGCCTCACTGTCACGTGGCACCAGCAACAACCCAGAGATGACGACTCTGTCCGTCCTAGCTTTTAGCTTCCAGCCTAACTCCCTGAGCTCCTGAATGACATCCCCACCCCTCTTCCTACCTATGTCATTGGTTCCAATGTGCACCACGACTTCTGGCTGCACACTCTCCCCCTTAAGGATTCTGAAGACACGGTCCGAGACGTCTCGGACCCTGGCACCCGGGAGGCAACAAAACATCCACAGAACCGCCTGACTGTCCCTCTAACTATAGAGTCTCCTATAACTAGCGCTCTCCTCCTCTCCCCCTTTCTCTTCTGAGCCTCAGAGCTGGACCTCGTGCCAGAGACCTGGTCACTGCAGCTTACCCCTTCAGGGCCGTCCCCTCCAACAGTATCCAAAGCGGTATATTTATTGTTGAGGGGAACGACCACAGGGGATCCCTGCACTGCCTGCTTCCTCCCCTTCCCACCTCTAACTGTTACCCAGCTACCTCTGTTCTCTGGCGTAACTATGTTCCTGTAGCTTCTATCTATCACCCTCTCAGCCACTCGAATAATCCTCAGTTCATCCAACTCCAGTTCCAGTTCCCTAACTCGTTCTGTGAGGAGCTTGAGCTGGCCGCACTTCCTGCAGATGAAGTTGGCAGAAGTATCGGTGGTCATCCCTACCTCAAACATCCTGCAGGAGGAACATTCCACTGCCTGCGCTGCCATAACTCTACACTTAGTCTCCAAAACAAGAACACTAAGTAGCTTACCTGTTCAGCCGACTGAGTCCTTTTTTTAGGTTAGAGGAGAGGGAGGGTGGGAGACACTACACGTTCTCCACTCAAATAACAATTTAGATCCTGCTCCCATTTCTAACCCATGCAGGAATGGCAGAAGCTGGATTCACTGGTAAGTCTTTGGAATTTGGAGAAAGCTTCTGCTATTGTTTTTGTGTAGGCTGAGACCCTTTGTGTGTAAATTTAGGGCTTGCTGTTTGTCATTCATTGTTGCTAATCAACATTGTTACTTTAGCAGCCAAATTTCAGTAACCACTTTACATAATGAGGGGTGTTCTTGGAGCAAGGTGCACATTTTCAATTTACAATAAATGTTATTCACCACTTACCTTATGTGTAGTACTATTTAACTAGCACTCTTAAATGCAATTTTTGCTGTGGTAACTGTTTTCCCTTACCAAACTCTAAAGTAAATAAAATGTACAGTGTACATTTTCTCTTTGCATAAGTGAGCTTCATGATTTTCCCCACATAGTATCAGGTTATCATTAAAAAAGAGGATAGAGCAACTGTGAGATGAAACTGACAAGAATACTTGTTGTCCAAAAGAGCCAAACCCTGAAAATCGACTTTCCAAATATGTGCATAGCGCTGATGAACAGACAGCAACAAATATTATTTTCCTGGATACTGAAAGGATGCTTCTTTTTAAATTGTTTTTTATTCACTCATGGTTTGTGGCTGTCAGTAGCTGGGGCAACATTTATTGACCATCTCTCGTTGCCCTAGTGAATGGTGTTGATAAGCTGCCTTCACAAACTGCTGCAATCCATTTGTTGTAGTTAGACCCACACTGCTGTGAGGGAGGAAGTTCCAGGATGTTTGACCCTGCAACAGTGAAAGAAGAGCAAGATAATTCCAAGTCAGGATGGTGAGAAGCTTAAAAGGGAAATTGTAGGTGGTGGTGTTCACATGTATCTGTTGCCCTTGTCCTTCTAGATGGTAGTGGTCATGGGTTTGGAAGAGCCTCAAGGCATATCTAAAGTGTATGTTGCAAATGATACACACTGCTGCTATTGAGCATGGGTGTTGCAGGGACTGAATTTGGATGTGGGCTGCTTAATCCTGGGATGATATCAAGTGTTTTAGTGTTGTTGGATCTGCAATCATTCAGGCAAGTGCGGAGTATTCCATTCCACTCCTGATTTTAGTCTTAGAGTATTAGATAGACTGGAACTAGCAGATACAATTTAATAATAGCGGGTCTCCCATTGAAAACTGAGCTGAAGAATTTTTCCCTCAAGTGGCCTTGAGTCTTGGGAACTCTACTCCCCAGAGTGGGTCTGGGTCATTGAATATTTTAAAGGCACGGATAGATTGGTTCTTCATTGACAAGGCAGTCACAAGTTATTGGGGTGAGGTAGGAGGGTGTAACTAAGGTCACAGTCCGATAAGTTGCAATGAGATACTGAATAACAAAGAGGGACAAACAGCCTATTCTTTCTGCTAATTCAGTTTATATGTTTGTTCTTCAATTTTGAATGCAATATAGTAATAATAATAACAGGTGGATGCAAAGCCTTACATTGAGGATTGTCTTCTACTTCCGTATTAAAAAAGCCAGCATATTTGTTTTTAATGTCTTACAAGATCCATTTACAGTGCTTAAGATTCTCTTCATATGTTGAATCATCATTTCAGATGCACCATTGCATCAGAGCACCAAGCAGAGACTATTGGTTTTCTGTGTGGGAGGGCAGTCTGGACAGAAAGCACTACTGAATTACTCACGCTCACCTCTGCATACTCAGCTTTAGTTCTGCACTACAGTGGAAAGGTGCATACTGTGGGGTCACTGATAAAAGAAAAAATGTGAAAAGATGAATGCAGAAAAATATCTCTGGCTTCAAAGTAATATGTTTTCTGTCAAGGTCTCAATAGTAGGCTTTTAATTGACTCCTTTCACATTTTCTTTGCACAGGGGAATCAAGTACTTAGATCAAGTAATATAGATCTCCCTTCAGCAGACACAGGAATGTACCAGCTGAATATTCTGCTGAAGAGCGGTCACAATCTAGCAATACGTGATCGTGGAGGTAAGAAATATTAATATAATCTACTAGTTGCTCTAAAATATTAATCTACTGCAGAATGTAAAGCTAATACAACATTTGATTAAAATTCTGCTGTGACTAGCAGCAAACATTTAATGATGTGCAATAGCCACAATTCAACATAAGTGATGTTTCTGAGAGAGTTCAAAATTGACATAATATTATTTTTAGGTTCGTGACTGATACTGTTGGTGTAAAGTCTCACATTTCTGTATGTTGAAGTCTTTGTGTAAATCCTACTGTTTGCAATATTAATTGTCAATATTACAGTTAAAACTGCAGCATTTATTCATGATAGGATGTTCTTTTTTTTTATAAAACAACAGTTTGTTTATTCAAAAAGAACTTGGGGGAATCATTTTTGATTTATAAAAGATTTTTACTGGAATGTTTCAAAAAAAAGTTTCAAAGAATACTCAAAAGGAAGTAAATTCTTCCAGATTTATCTTTGAGAATAAAATTGAATTGCAGCTATCAATATTCTTGAATACAGCAACTAAACAAAGAAGGTTAGATTGCTTGCCTCACTATCTGTATGTTAAATATTACTCAAGTGCAGTGCAGAACGAGGAATCTGCGAAGGAGGGTATCAGGGTGTTAATACCTCTCATTCTGCCAAGGCATTGCTTAAAACCTAACTATCCTGTATTTATTTCACTGTTGCAGGATCAATATCCCATGTAGGTTTTAAGTTATCTTTTTGGAAATTATGCTAAGACTTTTGAATGTTGTGCAATTCTCTGCTTATTAACTCGACTCTCTTGAGTAACCCTAGACGTCAACCAAAGCAGTTATCAGTTTGATGACGGAAGAATAAGAAGGCTGGGTATTCTGAATATCAGCATTCCTCTTGGATTTCAATTAGTTACTAATCCCCTCCATCTAAAAATTATAAAAGTCTAATCACATTACCTCAAACTTAGTATTGCGCTATTGAGTTGATGCCATATTATCTAATTCCACTTCTTTAAAAATATCTGCCAAAGGTTTCAACTTGATTGCACTCACTACTTGCAGTGACCATTAAAATATGACTCAGAAGATTATCATGACAGTGTCAATAAAGACAATAATTAGAACCTTTTCCTATTTGAGGATTATTTAAATAACTTTGACTTTACTCTTCTATGATCTCATTTCTGTTTATGGAAGCCATGATGTAGAGGAACCTGTGTTGGACCGGAGTGGACAAAGTTAAAAATCACACAACCCCAGGTTATGTTCCAATAGGTTTATTTGGAAGCACTAGCTTTTGGAGAACTGCTCCTTCATCAGGTAGTTGTGGAGCAGGACCATAAATTCTGAATGATAAAGGAGCAGTACTCTGAAAGCTAGTGCTTCCAAATAAACCTGATGGACTATAACCTGGTGTTGTGTGATTTTTAACTTTGTTTATGGAAGGTAGGTCAATCTTATGGAATAACAATAGCCACATCTTTACTTAATGTTAGAATTTTACATTTAGTCCCAAATATGTTTCAAACTGCACCATCTGGTTCCTTGTAGCACATAGTTATTCAACCCTGCCATCAATCTAGAACACCAACTGATTTCATCCAGTTACTGATGTCAAAACAAAGTGTCTTTTTTTCATAGTGAATGAAATTTTATTGTTTCCTGGGAGTAGGATGGCAAACATGTGCCAAGATGGTGCACATCACTTACAATCTAGAGTTGTTATTCTATCAGCAGTGAGGGAAGACATTGGCTGCCTCATCCACCTTTAATTCAGTTGAGGCTTTTAAGTCACTAATCTCTTCCCACCACCACTGGTATTTTACAAACAGCAGTCCCGTTGCCGGATGAGAGTGTGGTCCTTCCTTTTCAGGCACACTGCACCCAAAGGTGCCCTTCATGTGGCGTTGCCACACTCCGGTGGACTTTACCCCCAAATCTTTCAATCTCAGCCTCCCATCCCCCTTTCCTGAGGCAGCTAGCCTAAGTCATGTAGAAGCATTAGACTGGCTGTGTGGACCCAAAAGTTGTTGAATCACGAGGACCATATGAGATGTAACCATGAGATGTAAGAGAAGTGAGCATGGAAATTGCAGAGACACTGAGCATGATTTCCCAATCTTTCTTGAATTTGAAGTTGTTGCCAGAGGACTGGTGAATTGCAATGTTACGCCCTTTCTCACTAAATGTTGTGAAGGGAAGCCTAGCAACCACAGGCCATTCAGTTTAACGTTAATAAATAAATTATGTTGGGACAAAATTAATCATTACTTGGGCAAATGTGGGTAGTTAAGGAAAGTAAGCAGGATTTCTAAGGGAAAATTGTGTTCCTGTTACTTGTATGTGTTTTTTCATGAAATAACAGAGAGGATTGATAAAGGCAATATTGTCCATATGGTCTACATATATTTCCAATATTCACTTGTTAAAGTGTCATAATTGACTTGTGAGTAACATTAGGAGTTACAGAATAAAAGGAACAGTTGTGTCGCCATAGTCTTACCAGACCATAGGGACTACTCACTCATTAGAGAGAGAAGTGATTGCTGGTGAGTTGACCTGAGGGCCACCAAACCTCAGGCAAGGGAGAGGCTGAGAAGTCCTTCATGATAACCTCAAATTGGTGATGGGAATTGAACCCACGCTGTTGTCATCACTCTGCTCTGAAAGGCAACCAAGCAAAATCAATCCCTAAAAGGAACAGTAGTAACACTTCTATAAAATTGGCTGAGGAAGCAAATAGTAATATTGAATGAATTCTTTTCAGATTGAAGAAATGTTCACAGTTGACTTCACTGGAAATTAGTGTTAGACCCCTTCTCTTCCTTATATATATTAATGATATGGAAGTGCTGGTTTTTGACAGGGGTGGACAAAGTCAAAAATCACATGGTATCAAGCTATAGTCCAACAGGTTTCAAATTAACCAGTTGGATTATAACCTGGTATTATGTGATGTTGATTGAATATATGATAATGACTTTTGTATATAGGGCATAATTTCAAACTGTGCAAATGGTAAAATAAAAAGCAAGCATGTTAACAATGATTAGGACAGCATAGAACTTCAAAAGGACAGAGATAGGCTGATGGCATGGGAGGGCAAATAGCAGATGGAATTTAATGCAGAGATTTGTGAAGTGATTCATTTCAGTAAGAAGAACTCAGAGAGGGAGACAATATTAAATAAATTCAACACACATAACTCAACAATGTACAGCAAAGAAGAGACTTAATTTAAGTTGTGAAATGCAACAAAGTACTCAACTTTTAACACCAATATGCCTGCCATTAATCTTATATAAATAGAAGCTCACCATCAGCCTTCACATGAATTTCAAATAAATTGCTGCATTATACATTTAAAGCAAACTAAACATACTATAGAGGGTTTGCTTATGACTGGCAATGTTTGGACCCTTTTAATAATTATACTTTAGTTATTCACCTATATTGCCACACAACCACTGAAGTCCAAAAAGGAACTATTAAAACTGTAGAGTCTTATTCCTGAAAATGGTAGTATATTGTTCTTAGAGGATTTTAAAATTTTGATATTTGTTCAACTTAGCTTCCTGTGACTTTGTCTTCTCTCTCTTCATGTCATTTTTCTTCCCCTCCATTTAATTTTATATCTGCACCTAATGTAACTGGATTTCACTGTTTCCTTTTTCATCTTTGCCTCCCCTTATATCTCAGAGGTAAGGAGATACAGACTGCTGATACTTTATTTGGTGCCCTATTGCCCATTAGTTGCTTGTACACAGCAATGTTTTTCTTCTTTCATGGGATCTGGGTATTGCTCGGAATGAACTAAGTGGCTTTGTGTGCTATTCAGAGGGCAGTTAAGAGTCAAGCATATTATAATACTGGAGTCACATGTCGGCATAAGTGAACCAAATGCGTTTTATTCTGGCAACCAATGATAGTTATCATTACTCAGATCAATTGTAATAACGAAATTTAAATTCCAGCATGGCAGGATTTGTACTCATATCGTCTGAGTATTAGCTTGGGTCTCCAGAATACTGATCTAGTGACATTACCACTACTCCATCATCTTCCCTAATTTGTGGCACAAAGATGATTTGAGCTGAAGGGTGAGGAAAAAGATTCTAACAAAAAGAACTGAATTCTGGGCCATTGAGGCAAATGTTTTTTTTCAGTTGTCGTGTCTAATTGTCATCCTCATATGTGATATATTGTATATAAAGTCTTTTATTACATTTTAAGCACCTAGTTAAGTCAAGGGATATATGTTTTAAAAAACAAATGATACATCTGTTTAATGTCTTTGTCTAGTTAAAATGAAGACAAGGATGAAAACCAGGCTTCAAATTTGAACTGTTTGGCATTGGGTAAAAATTCCAATATTGAAATTGTCATTAATATAAACCAATTTCAATATTGAGTACCTCAGGTAATTTGAAGTGAAAAATGAGCTAATTAATCATCCTTGATATATTTGGCTCATTAATTATCTCAGTTAACTTATTTTGAGTTTTTTTTAGGATAATGTTATTTCAATAGATATTAATTTTGTTGTCAGGTCTCTAAGTAATAGTGTTATCAATTACTCTGTTTGTAGACAGTGAAATCTGCTTCATAACATAATTTGCATATTGATCAATAGGAACAGTTTGTTACACTGCCCACTTTTACATTCATCAATCATGATGCCAATGTTATCAAAGTAAAAAATCGTTTGAACTCTTTTTCACATATCTCCACCAAATCATATCATATTTCTTTATTTGCTGAATTTAATCATTCTAGTTAGGTTTTACAATACCATAAATACTTATTACATAGGAATAATTCACATTGATGATAAGGAGAATTATTCCACTAGACCAAGATGATGTTGAAAATATCAGAGGAAGAAACAGGAGAAAAATATCATTGTTTATTTTTGCCATGAATGAATTAACATACTTCTTGCTAAATTCTTAAAATAATGAATGTAGCAATGTTTAATAATACTGTTATTGCCCTGGAGTACTCTCTTTATATGGTCCAATCTCTCTTTCTTGAGGATCATAAAACTGTGCTATGTCATTCCTCCCAAGCGGTTTCCACCTTTGCAGTAAAGGTTAATGTCTACCCATTGTTTGTGTTTTGGAAATATTCTGTCTGCCTCTTTTAGGAGTTGACATGGATTGTGGAGTGGATGGGGATAGTGTGGTGCCAGTTACAGATGTTCTTATTTTGGAACTTCCCTTCATTCTGTCTTTCAAACCCAAGTTAGTTCTCTCAATAGTTTGAAGTACTGTAAGACCTCGGTTGTTGAATTTCAAGTCAAATATACAATGGAAGTGAAAATGAATGTATTAATTCCATCCCAACATGGTAATGAGCAAAATGTCAAACTAGGATAAACACTAATCTACTATTGTTACTGTTAATAATTTATACTCTCATGATGACAACTTCAATCTTTCAGATAAAAGAATACTTTGTGCAACTGACTGTTAAAATTCTGTTCCATAGCTAATGATTGACATATCTACTCCATGAGACTTGGTAAAGTCTAAGATTCTGTCATGAGAAAGAAGTATAATTGACAGAGGATATGTATAGGTTTAAACTATTTTCTCAGATAGATGGCATAATTAACAGGAAATACTATAAACTTCAGCTATTTTATATACAGTACAATAACATTAATAACTAATTTTGTAGTTTTATAAGCACATGCATGTTTACTATGGAAATATGAAGTTGATCATAATAAAATGCTGAATACATAATTTCTTGCAGACAAATCATACTGATTGTTACTGAGAAATGATATCATATTCTCAACTTTATAGATTAGCAATAAGCACTAAACCAAATGATTTGCACTGAGCTATTTAGGATGAGGTTAAGTTTGGAAGATCATGTGCCTTACTAAAATAATTATACTGTGCTAATTACCTTTTGCCAAATCACTGATATCCTCATGCATCTATGACTTGAATGTTTTATTTCCCTGTAAATTCATACTCTATTTTGCCTCTTCTAACATTTAATGATTAGTTCATTTTTCAGAAAATCTTCAGATAAACCTCTGTTATGATCTCAGCTGATGTTAGACTGAAATCTGACTTGACAGATCTCTTTTTTAAAGTATCATTCATTCACTAAAATAAAAACACGCAGATCTGGTTTGAAAAACAAAATAGAAATTTGTCAACCAATAAAAGAAAAAGATAGAATATAATGTGGAAAAATGTGAGGGCATTCACTTTGGCAGGAAAAGTAGTAAAGCTGAATATTTTTTTAAGTGAGGAAGGTTAGAGGGAAAGTAAGTGGAATGGTAAACTTTACTTCAAAGGGAGTTGAATATAAAAATATGGATGCCTTAAAACTATACAAGGTGCTGGTCAGATCACAGCTGGAATACTGTGGACAGCTTTATCTAAGATTTACTGACTTTGGAGGCAGTGTAGAGAAGGCTCATGAAGTTGATCCTGGGTATGTAGGGATTTTCTTACGAGGAAAAGTTGAGTAGGTTGGGTTGGTACCCATTGGAGTTCAGAAGAATGAGAGGAGACCTTTTTGAAATATGTAAGATTCTCAGGGTAGGAGTGTAGAGGTTGTTTCATGTTGTGGGAGAGCCTAAGTCTGGAGGAAATAAGGAGTCACCCAATTAAGAGAGCCAAAAGAAGAACATTTTTCTGTCAGAAGGTGTTGAATCTGCATAAGACTGTCGAGCCTGGGTTATTATGAATGATATAGCAGACTCGATGGGCTAAATTGCCAACTCCTGCTCCTACATCTTATGGTCAGATGGTAAAAGGAATGAAGATAAAATAGAACAGACCAAGTTATTTATATATAAAAGAATTTGAAAGATTTTGAAACACACAACAGGTCAAGATTCTATCTTTTCCAACACCATCACTTTACTGTGCTCAATAACCAGAGAGAGTGTGTTCCTTTCTCGATCACATCTGTAATTATATTATATATAACTATTTCTTCCAATTCAATCTTGAGAACTCAATACATTTCTTTTCCTTAATTATTTTCATAACAGTGCTTAAACTTTCTAGCTTTAAATAAACCTCCTT
>NC_057711.1:51660255-51710088 GCF_004010195.1 Chiloscyllium plagiosum
CCTGCTATCGGAGCTCGCCCATTCTCTGTACCCACTGCCGGAGCCTCACCCTCCGCCTATGCCCACTGCAAAGTCTCAGCTTCTCTCCTTGTGCCTGCTATCAGAGCCTCAGCATCTTCCTATGCCCTCTATTGGAGCCTCACCCTCTTCCCGTGTCTGCTATTGGAACTTCACTCTCTCCATATGTCTGCTGTCGGACCCTCACCCTCTCCCTATGCCTGCTATTGGCGTCTCACCCTCTCTCTGTGTCTGCTATTGGAGTCTAACCCTCTCTCTGTGTCTGCTATTGGAGTCTCACCCTCTCTCTGTGCCTGCTATTGGAGTCTCACCCTCTCTCTGTGATTGCTATCGGTGCCTCACCCTCTCTCTGTGTCTGCTATTGGAGTCTCACCCTCTCTATGTGCCTGCTATCGGAAGCTCATCCTCTCTCTGTGTCTGCTGTCAGGGCTTCACCCTCTCTGTGGAGCCGTGGGGTATCCATGTCCCCACTGCTGGAACATCAGCCTCACACAGTGGGATGTGTGAAAAATAACAAATAATGGGAAATGATCAGAAAAATGGAATAGTAATCACATGAGATTTTAATATTTGTGTCAACTGGAAAGATCACTTGGGCAAAGATTGTGTTTATGGTGAATTTAGAGAATATTTCCAGGATAGTGTCTTTTATAGCAAACCTACGAGCAGATTATACTTGACCTGATATTTATTGTGCATTATGATAGGATTCTTTATACTCCTCCAAATGAAGATGACCACAGATGTCTGCAATCACAATACAATTGAATTTTGCTTATATCTTGAGGGAGAGAAGAGTGGGTCTCAGACTAATATTTAAAACCTAAAGGGCACTTGTAAGGGTATGAAGGTAGAGCTGGCTAAAGTGAACTTGCAAATTAAGTTGACAGGTGGTACAATGGCAGACATTTAAGGAGACATTTCGGGTACACAGAGTAGACATATGCCAAAGAGAAAGAAAAATTCCAGAGGACCTCTGGAGAGCAAAGCCGGTGAGTGGCATAAAAAAATTTAGATACCAATTCCCAAAATGAATTGCTCAACATTCTCCTGCAGAGAACTCCACAGATCAAGGATCTTCTTCTCATTAACTATCCCTCAGTTTGAGGATGATGTTTACTCTAACTCATGAGTTTCTTCCTTCCTTGGGTTTTCACATAACTAAGCAGGACAGCTATCAATGTGCAGGCCTTTCAGCTTATGGAGCAAGGTGTCCCATGAGGTAATGGGAACAGGAATGCAGGATCTGCTTTCTTTTCTTTCCTTGTGTGCTGTTGCTCTGCCTCATTATAAAGACGTTGCTTTTGAAACCTATTGCAGTTTGATGGACACATCAACATTTGGAAGTTGCAAGCTTCTTCTAGTCAATAAAATCACTGCTGTGTGCTTTCAGGGGAAGCTTCAGGCTGTTATTGTTGCATTTATTGTCTCTAGTTTGGAAGTAGTTTGGAACTGACACTCCTGAGACAAGTTAATCATCAATTACAATGAAATTTTGTTCACTGTGTTGTACTGCTTGATGTGCATTGCATTAACCTCTTGGGGACTTGTTTGATTTGTTATCAAAGTAAGTTTCACTTACTTTCTAGATGTATTTCACATGCACACGTTTGTGTTCTGTGCTGTACATCACTCATTTTCATTCGCTTGACTTTCATGGCAACGCGCCACTTATATTGTGTGCATTCTATTCAGAGGAGATAACACTGTAAACCAGCTGGCGAGACTGGCCACAGTTGGTGCTTCTGAAAGGGAAGGGTGGAATTTCAGCACTGAAGACAGGAGTGGAGGAAAAAAGACATGGTTATTGGCAAATAGATGTTTGATATCTTCAAACAAAATTTTCCTGATGGGGAATAATCAAACATTGGAAAGTTTAGTTGGTAAAATATCAGCTGCTTGAATCTATTTGTAACAAGAAAATGCTCAGGTGGGGCTTAAACCTAGAGATTCCGGCACAGAAAGTGTTAGTTACTGACCCACAAGATCCTATATACAAAAAATAAAGAATAAAAAGTGGAATGGACTTCACTGGAAATGAACAGTGTGAAAAGGGGAAATTGCACCAGGGAGACTACCAGAATGTTTATTCCTGCTAAAGAAATGGCAGTATTTGAATCATATAAGTAAATAGCAAACCAAACCCTGCAACTGTCAGGCAACATTTCAATAATGATTCATTGACCTCTTGCTTTGGTGGGAGAGTCAGAAAAATCCTGGGAAGAAATGCTGTCTGATGCGAAAAGACCAGTAGACCATGATGAACTGAAAGGAGTGGTGAAGGGGACGGGATGATGAACCAGGGTTAGATGCTCAAAGACAGACTAGTTACCAGAGGAACAGGGAAAAGGATATGGCTTTATTTGATTTTAAGCTGTTGCCACCTGTGAGGAAATTTTCTTTTGTTGCCAGAATATCAATGTGATCATCTTAAGTAAGTCTGTGGAAGATATGGAGCTTCAACATGATTCAGCAGGCATTTTAGATGGAAATACAAGGATAGCTGGTGATAATTGATTGATCCAATGGAAATGATGCAAGAAATGAATGGGAAAAGGCATTGATGTGATTGACGCCTACTTATTGAGTCATAGAGATCTACAGCATAGAAAAAAGTCCTTAGGTCCATCGAATCCATGCCAGTCAAATGTTGATAAACCTAGTGTGAATATTAAGGAGACAGAAGGATGCAGAACCTGAAGTAACTGTTGTTGAAAGAACAATCACCGGTGTCACAATGGGTCAATCACAGAATACTGAGAGAGGCAGAAATTGAGGCTGAACATTTGCTCCACAGAAATCCAAGGATGAAACAGTGGCAAACAATAAACATAGAGAAGAGTAGGCATGGGTTGAGTTAGAATGGGGATGCAAAGGAACCCAAAAGGGGAGAGAGAGCTGAAAGGTTGCCTGTTAGAATGATGATCAAAGGAGGACAAAGAGCCCAAGAGGAGCCAATATTAAAAAAAGAGAAATAGATGCAATGGAACTGAGTCTGAAGTAGCTGCCAAAGTGCAGGTGTGAATGAGCACAAGGGTAGTTTTAGATTACATTGATATGGTAAAAATGGGGTGAAACATACACATTTAGAAATGGATGATTTTCAAACAGCCCAAAGATGCTGAGAGTCATTTGTAGACAGCTTGGAGTTAGCAACCACTGGCCAATGTTCATGTTTGTCAGAGTCATAGTAGAGAAGGAATAACTTCAGAAGTTGTTCGATGGGTAGAATATCAACAGAAGGGCTGGTGGGGGTTGACCTGACCATAAATCACAGAAGCTTATCCCAGGGTCCATCAGAGATGTGAACTGGGCTGAAATGTTGATATTGAGTGAAGCCGGAGCAGGATTAAAACAAGTCTGTTGGTGTGAAATTCAGGTACCAAGAGCAGCTATTACAGAAATACTCTAAATGCTAGACTTGCTCAGCAGACTAGGCTGGAGACAGATAGTTTTAATTGAAATTTTAATTGAAACTCACAAAGGGGCCATTGAACATAGTTCTGAAAAAGGCTGCACATCCGAAACATTAACTAGTCAGTTGTCTTCACACATGTTACTTGACCTGCAGAGTGTTCCTCGAATTTCTTTTATTTTCTATCAGCTTTCCAGTGTACACAACATCTTGAAGTTATTAATCAGCCAGATTTCAATGGCTTCTGAATTAGAAGAACATTTCTCATGACAATAGGCAACACAGAGGGTAGAATTTCACACCTTCCATGGACCAGGCTAGGAAGCAGAGTAGCCATAAAATTGGGTGGCAAGACAGGACTACCTATCCCATCCTCTGCTGTACTTTCACCACTGGCAAGGAAGCACTGGATAACCTGACTGCCCTTATGCCAACTGAAGCCCTTAAGTGGCCAATTAATTAGTCCTGTTCTGGAGGGGAACTTCAATTGGGGAGGAAGGATCCTGTTGTCGTGGTACAAATGGGTATCAATGACATAAGTAGAATTAAGAAAAAGATTTATGCTGAGTAGATTAGTTAGCTGCAGGCTAAATTTGAAAAGCAGAACCACAAAGATAATAATCTCTGGCTTACTGTTTGAGCCAGGAACAGGTTGGCACAGGGTTAGTGAGGTCAAAAAGTTGTATGATTGACTCAATGTGGGTGCTGGCACCAGTACTGGGAAAGAGGGAGCTGTACTGTTAAGATAGTTTTTCACTTGAAGTGTGTTGATGTCTTGGTGAGTTGTTAATTAAGGCTGTAGAGAAGGCTTTAAATTAAGCACCTGGGAGATAGTCACATGAGAAGTGTTTTGGAAAGTTCAGGAGAAAGGACAAGACGACGAGTAGAAAGGTTATAGAAATGTAAGGTTGCATTGGCAAATACAATCCTAAGGACACAATAATTTTAAGTTAACATAAGAGAGTTTGTGAAGATTTATAAATTCGTGACAAATCTTGAGGCGATGAGTAAGTATATGAATGTGAGTAAAGACAAAGTGAGTGGGATAGGAATGGATAGAGAGAGTTTAGTAGTTATGGGGAATCAGAAAATAAGGTCTTTGTCAGGAAATGCAGAAAATAAAACTGAAATCCCTTTATATGAATAGGCAGACCATCCACATTAGATAGATGAACTAATGGTGTACATAGAAATAATAATTTAGATCTCATCATCATTACAGAGATATAGTTGCAAGGTGACCAATCCTAAGAAATCAATATTCCAGGGTATTAAACATTCTGAAATGACAAGCAGAATGAAACTGGATGAAGGGTGGCCCTGATAATAAACTAACTTTAAGTAACAAAGAGACAAAAGAAGATAATGAATAGCCAGGGTCAGAAATTCTGCTGGGAATACATTATAAACCTTCTTCCCCCCTCCCACCTCCACTCCCCCGCCCCCGCCCCCAGCAGTAAAAATGCATTTGGACAGAACATTAAGCAATAAATTATTAGCAAGGGAATATAATAGTGCACAATTTTAATCTTGTTATGAACTGAGCCAATCTAATTGGCAAAGAGTGCCTGGAAGATAAGTTTGTAGAATGGTTTTGTGGCAATTTCCAGAAGGACAATGTTGTGAAACCATGTCGGGCTAAAGTTACTATAGATTGAGTAATGTACAATGCGGCAGGTCTATTTAATTATGTTCTAGTCAAAGATCTATAGGATAAATAGACTGAAAAGCATAGTTTGAAATAAACAATGGCAACATTTGAAGACAAAATCAAAATGTTTAATAAAAATACATTTCACAGAAAAACTCAGTGAGAATGGTTCATCTGTGACTCACTCAGGCAGCTAAGGATTTTATTAGATTAAAATAAGAGGCGTACAAAGTTGCAAAGAATAGTAGTAACGCTGAGGATTAAGTGCGTTCAGAAAATAGCAAAGGGTCATGAAAAATTTGGTTAGAAAGGTAGGAAAGAAGTATTCAGCAGAACAAAATATTTGGGAGGCATGAAGGTTTAAAATTCAATAAATCCCCAGGATCTGATGGCCTGCATCCTAAAAGAGTTCCAAAAGAGATAGATAGTGGATGTGCTGGCTATGACTTTTCCAAATTCTTTAGATTCTGGAATAGTCCTAATAGATTCAAAATTAGTAAATGCAATACCTTTATTCAACAATGGAGGGTGAGAGCAAATAAGGAACTAATATATCAGTTAGTCAGACAACAGTTATAGTGGAAAGTACTGAAATTTATTCTTAACAATGTACTTAGAAAAGCATTGTATGATAGGAAGATGTCAATGATGGAGCCATGATAAGTGAATTATTGGTTATATTTGCCATTAATGGGAGGACCTGAGTAATTATAGCTTTAGAATCATTCGGTATAGCTTGCATCCACTTCAGTGGTATAACATTTTGATTATAGTTCAATTCCTAAAGCAATTACTGTAAATAAAGGGACATTCCCAATTAAATGATCCATAGAAAGTTTCAACGTCAACAAAACAAAATACTCTAAAATGTAAACCAAGGAAATATCCAGTGGAATTTATTTCAGTTATCAATTTAGCACTGATAACTACAGATGTAAATAACATAAGCACTGTTTCACTCACCACTAACAGTGCCCATTAATAGTGACTCACCCTCCTTTGTCTATGAAAGGTATCAAATTTCAACATGATTCAATGGCCATTTTATCCACTCCTTTGTCCAACTGTTCTTCTCTCTCTTTGGACTCTATCTGCACCTAGCATTTACTCCTTATCCCCTCCCCCCACCCTCTCTCCTGCAAACAAACTGACGTTTTCCTAGCTACCATCAGTTCTGAAAAAGGTCATTGGACTTGAAACATTAACTCTGATTTCTCTTCACAATGCTGCCAGACCTACTGAGCTTTTCCATCAACTTCTGGTTTTGTTTCTGATTTACAGCATCTGCAGTTCGTGAGCTGTTGAGATTGAAACTTGAAATAAAAATAAAAATCTCTTGATGTTTTACCTCTAAATTTATAAGTCATGCAGTAATTTCTGAACAGAAGGAGAGCATTTGGCTCAGCAAGTTCATGCTGACTTTTGGGACAGCAATCCAATAAGTCCCATTCCACTGCCCTATCCCTAAAGCCCTGCAAGTGTATTCCCGAAAGTCCCAATTCAACTTCCTTTTAAAATAATTCATCATCTTTGTTTCCACCATTCTCCTCGGTAGTAAATTACTGTACATTGTCATTTCCTGTGTAAAAAACATTCATCTCCAGCATCTTTAAAATTTGTGTCCCCAGCTGTGTATTAAAAATTGAATGAGTATTTTTCTGCACGTATCAATCTTGAACCAATGGAATTGTGGTGTCATTTATTTATGGCTTAGAGGCAGGTGTCCGAGATATTGGATTTGCACAGTACCTTCTGTATATCAGAGCGCTATCAGGCCGGTCCAAACAGCAGTTTCAAAGCTGCTGATGAAGATGAGCTAGTGCAGGCTTGTTCTGTATAATCACAACCACAAAAAATAGATTAATTGGTCATGTATTGAATTGCTATTGGCAGGATTCTAATTTGTGCAAATATGCTGCCATTAATCTACTGAATAACAGAGTTTGCACTTAACAAGTAAATTGTTCAATTTAAAGTGCTTTGGAGCTTTATAAATGAAAGTTCTTTGTACTATCAAAGTACCAGGTAATTTGTTGGTCTGATCTTTTTGGCACAAGTTAGCATATTTTGGAAGTAACATGGTTTTGTAAGTAATGGTACATGACAGCATACATTTACAAAGGGACATTGATAGATTAAGTGAGTGAATGAAATTATTGCAGTTGAATTTCAATGCTAGTAAGTGTGAGATAATACATTTTGGCCAAAATAGGGCATATTTAAATATTACTAAAATAGTAAAAAGCTAAGAACAGTGAAGAGTCTAGATAAATCCATATAAGTTTAGAGATTCTCGTTTGCAGATTATTTATCATGTAAAATTAATCAAAATGTTAAATGAAATGTTAGCCATTGTAATCAGAATGCAATGTGGTGGAAGCCAAGGTTAGATTGTATCTGGATTGTGGTATACAGCACTGGACACTACAGCTTACAAATTCCACTGACTTAAGGATGAGGATAATCATTCCATATCATGCCCGAAATGATATCTGGCACTGCCCACGCCAGAAGTGGATGGGCACCATTTTGGGCATGAGACAGCACCTAGAAAATAGAAACTTGTTTTTGTTTTCAGAATCGTACATCTTAAATTTAAAAATGATACTCTCATTCTTCCAGATGATATTTTAAATTACATATTAATAATTTACTTTGTGGATAGGAAGCCTTTACTTCCACTAGTTGAAGGGTCGGGCATAGATTTAGGGGAAGAAGTATGTCATTTAGAGAGATTCAATGGAAAATGTGATCATACAAAAGTTAGTGGGGATCTGGATGTAACTGCTTGAAAGTCTGGTAGAAGCAAAAATGCCTGATATCATTTTAGAAGCACTTGGATATACAATTGAAGTGCAATAACCTACAGAACTAGAACCAGCTGGGATTAGAGTAGTCAGATACTTGATGGTTGATGTGAGATATAGTAGGCTGTATAACCTCCTTTGGTGTTGTAAATATTTATGATGTAATTTTTCTCAAGAACTAAACTGAATCACAGAATCACAAACTTATTATGATGCAGGAGGCAGTTTTCCTACTGTGTCTACATTGGATCTCTGAGCATTTTGACTCAATACCAAACTCCTCCTGCTTCTTATTTCTCTTTAAATAATTATCTAATGCCCTCTTGAATACCTCAATTGAATCTGCTTCCTCCCCCTATCTGGGCAGTGTACCTTTAAATCAAAAGAATAGTCTCTCCATGCCACTAAACTTACAGACATCACAAAGAGACTATTAATAACCAATGCTGCTCTAGAAATAGATTCTGGCTGCCATTGGACAAATCAGCACAGCTGCAGTCTGCTTCGATGAACTTCATTCAGTGCACTGTTTTACATGTTTCAAAAGCATTTTACTTATATGTTATCACTGACAATTATTCATTATACAATTGCAGAAATGGGAATGAAATCTTTCTCAGTGGCTTACGTTTACACTTACCTTTAAGACATTCAGATGTCTTAGAGGCATGAGCTTCACAACAGAACACGGCAATTCTGTTCTATGCAGGAACCAAAGGGAATTCCATCCCTCAAACTCAGCTGCCCAGCTGGTCATTGCTATATTTAAACAATTCTGGTTAACCAAATGCTTAATACGGATGGCATGGCCTATTCTTTGACTGTAAAACTCATGACTCAGGTAGATAATCCATGTAGGCAGAGTGCATGCACTGGGAACGATGACACATATGTGATAGGACTGACTCTTGGTGTGGTGAAACACCACTTGCCTGGTTGGAAGAGCCCTGTATACCACAGCAGAGCAAGTTAAGATTTCAGTGGCTAGCTGTGTGTTGCACAAATGTGTTAACATTGGTGGGATAGCTTTTTCACAGGATTTTGATGAACAGCTCAGGAGCATGAGGCGATATAGGTATGAAAAGGAAAATAGAAGCAGTGAAGGTAACAGCTGTCTGGCTGAGCTCTCCATGCAAACTCATCTGAGTACAATACCAATAACTGCATCCAATTTCCCTGACCACAACAGTCTCTCGCCTTCCTTTTGTTTTTGAACTTCACAGCATCTGCTTGGTCACAAAGCAAAAATAAAAACCAGCACAAACTAGACGTGCCAAAACAAATTTCTAAATGAACTTAATTCCTAATGCATAAAAAAGAACACCAATCATCATCTTGCATTCTCATTGTGCCTGTCTTCTGTGTGCCCTTGCCTGGCTTGGTTCTCAATCACAGTGACCGGTTGAAGGTTGCTGACTTCCTGTGGATACAATTGGCCTTGGAAGACCTGGATATTATCTGGCCCTAAAAGACCTGGTTGCTGGCTGCTCCACCTGTGTAAGAGATGGCGGATATTGGAGTTGGCTAGCTGACAGCCAACAGCAAGGGGATCCTGGTGTAGTAGTGTAGTAGCTGATATGGTAGGAGAACTGCCTGAAAGAAGACAGCCAGATCTTGCTCCATATAGCTCCCACCAATTCTCCCACGGTGGCCCTAAGCACTCTCATTAATCTGTTAAGAGGACAGATTGTTAGACTGTTGTGATGCCCTTCAAGCCCCTTTGCACATTGTAATCCTCAAATGTAATGGCAGGGCTAGCCTGATCTTCCACTGTACAAGTTAGACTTCTGAGAGTTGCTGCACAGCTACAATGGAAGCTGCAACATTGGCCATCAGATGCTGTATAATATAGTTGCATCCACACTGGAAAGGGTGGACTCCAAGCTCTGCACAATGATCTGTTCCAAGTTAGTGCCAGACTCTACATGCTGCTTGACAATGATACAAGATTTCTCGCAGGCTACTCAAAGCACTGAATATTCTGCCAAGGATTTCTATCAGTGTTCTTATGTAAATTGTCCATCAATGTTCTCATTTGAGTCCTCTGCAGCAAAATTCTCACCTTCTAGCAATGTGGAATATCCTTTGCCCTCTTACCGTGCTGCAGGCCTGTTCTGCCCATCTCTCACCAAGATGAGATTCCATCCATGAACTATCCATTAAATTACAGGCAGTGTCAGTATCTGAGCTAGTGACTGAGTGTGAACCAAATGATGTTATACCTTTATTCTCACCGTCTTCCTCCTACACTGCCTAAGCAGCTTTCCCATCTTGGGTATCTGAAAGAAAAAATGTAAAAGAATAAGGCTTTGTTGAGGAGAAGGGATGCTTAGACGATCTGCAGCTTCCAGATCAGAAAAGAATGAAGTGATGGGGTTCGTTGGACATGAGATAGAGCATTAAGTGTAAGTACACCATCTCCTGGACCTGTGTGGATACAAGGCATGTTTCCTTATTCTCACCTCCTTGATGTAGCAATGAAAATCCTGGAACCTACACTGTCCCATTTTATCCCATTATTACTAATTACAGCATGAAGAGCTGCTAAGTCACTTCTGCTTCTGGTCTCTAACTGAAGAGTCCAACCAATCAACTGTGGTATTATTGCTGGCTAGTTCTGGAATCATTGAAATAGCAGGCGCTATCTAGTTGGTATGCTGTCTGCATTACATAGAAGAGAGTGTGTTAATCAAATTTAGTCCAGTCGATACCTGACTAAAGTGGGAGAAGGGATTTGAATCAGCAATAAATCTGAGGAGTTTATTGATGCAGTGCATTCAGCGTTAGTTTCTTGTTGAACTGTAGCTCGGAGAAAAGGAGTCACATTCATAAACTTTTACACAGTTGGCACTAGAATCATGAAGCATTTGCTAATTTAAACACATACCTTTTTTGAATTAGCAGTAGTGTAGAATACCAAATGTTACACAGGGCCACTATTTAGCACTAGGCAGGCTAAGCACATAATACAGTGACAAATGTAAAATCGTCACCACGCACATATGGACAAACACAGCAATTAGGAGTAAGAAGAGCTGTTTGGCCTCAGTCAACTCTGCCATTCAACAAGTCCATGGCTGATCTAACCATAGCCTCAACTCCAAATCCCACATTCCCCTCATAACCTTTGACTCCTTGGTTAGTCACAAATCTATCAATGTCTGTTTTAAAAGTATTTAATGACCTTTCCTCCATCAACGTCTGTTAAGGCAAGATCTAAAGATTCATGATTCACTTAGAGAAAACATTCCTCTGAACCTCTGTCTTAAATGTAGTCCCTTGGTTCTCATCTCTTCTACAATGGGAAACATCCTTTTCATGTCCACCCTGTCAGATCTCCTCAGGATCTTCTATGTTTCATAAGTTCATTTCTCATTCCTCTAAATTCCTATCAGACTTGTTTCCCAGCTCAATTAGAGAGAGTAATAAACTTAAGAATGCAGATGATGGGTTTTCAAAAGGGAAACAGAAAATGCTGGGTGCGTTCCACACATCTTTAAACATTTTTCAAAGTTCCCTTGAGTCCAAAATTGTCTCACTAGATCAGGAAGCAGTGAATTCCTCTAGTCAGGAAAATGGGGAGATAGAAAACAGGAAACGACAAGCTGGTCAGAGATGTGTTGTAGGGAAAATACTGGAATCTGTTATGAAGGAGGTTACAGTTTGGCACTTAAGCAATCTGAATGCAGTCAGGTAAAGTCAACATGGTTTTGTGGGAGGGAAATTGTGTTTAACCAATTTGTTTGGAGTCCCATGAGAAAGTAACAAGCAAAGTAGGTGACAGGAAATCTATAAATGTGGTATACTGCAATTTCCTGAAAGTATTTGACATGGTGCTGTATAAAATGTCACTACAGAGAAGAAGAGCTCATGAAGATAGAGGATCATTTATTTGCATGGGTGGAGGATTGATCAGCTAATAGGAAATGAAAAGTAGACACAAGTGCTTCATTTTTGAGTTGGAATGGTATAACACAATGTCCCTGGTGTCACTGCAAGGGTGTTAACCGTTTGCATTTGATATAAATGACTTTCTTGACAGGACCAAGAGTATGGTTGTTGAAGTTGAGGATGACACAAAGATAAGTAGGAGAATAAATTGTGAAGAGGACATGAAGAGTCCACAAAAATAGAGTTAGGTAAAGTGAGCAGGCAGAAACTTGGATATAATATGTGAAGTTGTCTTCCTTGGCAGGAGTAATTGAAAATGAGTATACCTTTTAATTGAAGAGCGTTTGCAGAAATTGCAGGTACAGAGGGACCTCAGTGTTGTGATAATATAAATCACAAATTGTTTGTATGCAGGTTCTTATGACAAGTTGCGGAGATCTGAATAGTCTCCCTTCCTTTCAATCTCCTTATTTAATTACACAAAGATTTTAGGCTTTTTGAGCATGAGGCTGTACCTCTAGTAATAATAATGCCTTACCCAATTTCTATCGAATTGGTGAGGAGCCAATTATAGACTTTTGTTGAGTGAAGGAAAGCAACTTTATTATCTGCTAACCAAAGAATAAATATATAATTTCAAGCATACATACGCACAGTTAATAAAAGGTATGGTGTTCAATACAAAAGGAACTTGGGAAGAATGTATAGTTTAATGTCCACAGGTTGTCCTTGAGGTAACAATGTTTTAATATGAGACCAGGGCTGTTTTCTTGTGTCCTCAGCAGTAGCAATTATTACAGATTTCTTTAAGTTGTCAGTAACTGAACCTTTCTGTCTAATTTTTATTGTCATCCGGTGCTTCATCCTTTGAGTGGCAGCGAGAGAGTCCTTTCTCCAATTCCACAGTCACAAATTGATTTCCCCTGCCCTGCCAGAAGCAGTTTCCTGAAATGTAGCTGCTTTATGTATTTCAGTGTCTGAGTGCATTGTTCCCCAGCTTGATAATTGGAGTTGATGACTAGTTTTTTTCAGTGATCTCTTTGGGAATTCAAAACAGTGCGAATGGATGTTCGGGCAGTTGCATGCTCCTCCTGTAGGATGTGGGAGGTAAGGGTCACCATTAGTGTCCCCACTGATTTCATCTGTGGGAAGTACACCCAACTCCAGCTCCTTGGAAACCACGTTAGGGAACTGAAGCTGGAGGTGGATGAACTTCGGCTCATTCGGGAGGCAGAGGGGGTAATAGAGAAGAGTTACAGAGAGGTAGTCTCACCTTCGGCACAGGAAAAAGGTAATGGGTTACAGTCAGGGGATGGAAAGGGGACAGGCAGACAGTGCAGGTATCCTCTGTGTCCATTACTCTTAATAATAAGTATACCGTTTTGGGTACTGTTGAGGGGACGGCCTACCAGGGGAATGCCATTGTGGCCAGGTCTCTGGCACTGAGCCTGGCTCTGTGGCTCAGAAGGGAAGGGGGGAGAATAGAAAAGGGCTAGTGGTAGGCAAGTCAATAGTTAGAGGAATGGATAGGAGATTCTGTGGTCACGAACAGGACTCCCGGAAGGTATGTTGCCTCCCAGGTGCCAGGGTCCAGGATGTCTCTGATCGTGTCTACAAGATTCTGAAGGGGGAGGGAAGCAGCCAAAGTCGTGGTGCACATTCGCATTAATGACACTTAAGAAAAGGGATGAGGATCTGATTTCAGGGAGTTAGGTTGGAAACTAAAAAGCAGGACAAGCAGTGACAGGTGCCATGTGCTAGTGAGGTGAGGAACAGGAAGCGAGTGCACCTAAACACATGGCTACAGGACTGGTGCAGGAGGGAGGGCTTCAGATACATAAGTCATTGGGGTACCTCCTGGGGAAGGTGGGACATATACATGAGGGACGGGTTGCACAACTGAAGGGGCACCAATGTCCTTGGTGGGAATTTCGATATAGCACTTTGGGAGGGTTTAAACTACTTTGGCAGGGGAATGGGAACCAGAGCTATAGATCAGAGGAGAGGGTAGTTGTTGAATGGGCAGAAATAGAATGCAGAGTGTCTGTCAGGAAGGGTACACAATTGATAGGGCAAAGGGATGGGTTAAAGTGTGTCTGTTTGAATGCAAGGAGTGTCAAGAATAAGAGTGACAAACTCAGAGCATGGATTACTACTGGAACTACGATGTTGTGGCCATGACAGAGACATGATGTCACAGAGGCAGGAAGGGTTGCTGGATATTCCAGAGTTTAGATCTTTTAAAAATAACAGGGATGGGTGTAAAACAGGAGAGGGTATAACATTGTGAATTAGAGAATGCATTACAGCTGCAGAAAAGGAGTTTGTTGAGGAGGGTTTGTCTACTGAGTCAGCATGGGTGGAAGTCAGTAACAGGAAAGGAACAGTCACTTTATTGGGTGTTTTCTATAGACCCCCCCATAGCAGCAGAGAGATGGGAGAACAGATTGGACAGCAGATCTTGGAAAGGTGCAGATCTAACGGAGTTGTTTTGGGTGACTTCAATTTCTCCAGTATTGCTTGGAATCTCCTTAGTGCAGATGGTCTGGATGGAGCCGATTTTGTCAGGTGTGTCCAGGAAGGATTCATGACTCACTATGTAGATAGGCCGACTAGGGGTGAGGCCATACTGGATTTGGTGCTCGGCAACCAGCCAGGTCAGATGTCAGACCTCTTGGTGGGAGAGCATTTTGGTGACAGTGACCACAATTGCTTCACCTTTACCATAACCATGGGGAGGGATAGGAAAAGACAATATGGGATGGTATTTAATTGGAGCAGAAGCTGTGGAGTATAAATTGGAAACAATTGTTCTATGGGCAATGCACAACAGAAATGCAGAGGCTGCATAGGGAACACTTGTTGCGAATGTTGGATAACTTTGTCTCACCGAGACAGAAAAGCAATGGTAAGGTGAAGGAGCCTTGGATGACAAGAGAAGAGGGGCTTCTTGTCAAGAGGAAGAAGGAAGCTAACTTAAGTTTGAGGAAGCAAGGATCTGGCACAGCTTTAGAGGATTACAAGATAGCTAGGAAAGAACTCAAAAATGGACTGAGGAGAGCTAAGGGGGGGCATGAAAAAGCCTTAGGGGAAAGATTAGGGAAAACCCAAAGGCATTCTACACTTACCTGAGGAATACAGAATGATCAGAGAGAGAGTAGGGCCAATCAGGGATAGTGGAGGGAACTTGTGCGTGGAGTCTGAAGAGGTAGGGGAGACCATAAATGAGTTTTTTGCTTCACTATTCACTAGAGATAGGGACCTTGTTGACAGTGGGAAACCGTGGACGGGTTAATAGGCTTGAACAGATTGATATTAAGAAAGTGAATGTGCTGGAAATTCTGGGAAGCATCAAGATAGGTAAGTCTCCAGGGCCAGACCAGATATATCCAAGGTTACTACAGGAAGCGAGGAATGAGATTGCTGCACCTCTGGCGATGATCTTTGTATCCTCACTCTCCACGAGAGATTGGAGGGAGGCGAATGTTGTTCCTTTGTTCAACAAAGGGAATACGGAAATCCCTGCGTATTACAGGCCAGTCAGTCTTATGTCTGTTGTAAGCGAGGTACTGGAAAGGATTCTGAGAGATAGGATTTATGACTATGTAGAAAAGCATAGTTTGATTAAAGATAGACAGCATGGCTTTGTTAGGGGCATGTCATGCCTCACAAGCCTCACGAGTCAAGTTGACGAAGGTAGATCAGTGGATGTGGTGTATATGGATTTCAGTAAGGCATTTAATAAGGTTCCCCATAGTAGACTCATTCAGAAATTTAGGAGGTATGGGATACAGGGAAATTTGGCTATCTGGATACAGAATTGGCTGGCCAAATGTAGACAGCGAGTGGTAGTGGATGCAAAGTGATTCAATTTGGAAGGTCGAATTTGAATGCTGAATACAGCATTAGAGACAGGATTCTTGGCACTGTGGAGGAACAGCAGGATCTTGGGTCCACTTACATAGATCTCTCAAAGTTGCTACCCAAGTTGATAGAGTTGTTAAAAAGCATAAGGTTTGTTGGCTCTTATTAACAGGGGGATTGAATTTAGGAGCCACGAGGTTTTGCTGCAGCCCTATGAAACCCTGGAAAGACCTCACTGGAATAATGTGTCCAATTCTGCTCACCTTATTACAGGAAGGATGTTGATGCTTTAGAGAAGGTGCAGAAGAGATATGCAAGGTTGCTGCCTGGATTGTTGAGCTTGTCTTATGAAGAGAGGTTGAGTGAGCTAGGGCTTTTCACACTGAAGGGAAGAAGGAAGAGAGGTGACTTGATAGAGGTGTACAAGGTAATGAGAGCATAGATAGAGTAGATGGCCAGAGACATTTGCCCAGGGCAGAAACGGCTATCATGAGGGATTATAATTTTAACATGATTGGAAGAAGGTATAGGGGAGATGTCAGAGGTAGGTTCTTTACACAAAGTGGTGGGTGTGTGGAATGCATTGCAGCAGTGGTAGAAGAGTCAGAGATATTAGGGACATTTAAGCGACTGCTGGACAAACACATGGACGGCAGTAAATTGAGGGGTGTGTATGTTGTATTGATCTTAGATTAAGATAAATGCTCAGCACAACATGGGCCGAAGGGCCTGTACTGTGCTGTAACTATTCTATGTTCTCTGTACTAATCCACCTTCAGTAATGCACGTCACCCAACCTCTTCCGAGGTTACCAGCATAACTGTAGTCTGATGTAAAATTGCTATTTTTTATTTTGTATCCTCAGATGCTGCCTAAACTGCTGAGTATCTCAGGCATTTTAATTTTTAAATCCCAAATTGTCAGTATCTGCAGCACTTTGTGTTTGTCAGTTTCTATTTCATTTTGTCTGTTTGCTGGTTATAGTATTGTTACTCACTCTTTGACACCAGTGTGTTACTTCCTGTTTCTGAGCCTATATTTACTCGAGCTGAAGACTGACCTAAGTCTCACAAGCTGCATTGAAATAATTCTGTGGTTTTGTTAGCCTTTGACTCGCTCTTCCTGTAGGGTTTGAACTGCTTGTGCAAGAAGCGTTTACTGAAAATGAAAATACAAATTAGTAATCTAAACAAAAAGATTAAGAGATTCAGAAAATAAAATGTAAAGTATATTCCAATTTAGCAGAAATTGCTGTAGGGTTTGGCATTATCAGAGTCAAGTTTGTTGAGGTAATTACCCATATTTTATTCACACTGGTCACTGCCTTGAAGTAGAACAAGAGGCAGTAACAGATAATTTAGCATAAATCTATCCTACTATTCCTAAAAGTTGCTAAAAGATCAATAATAAAAAAGTACTCTTTCTGACAGATCTCTTAGATGCATTAATCCAGTGTATCCAGTCCATTAAACCTTTGTTAAGTACCAACAAATATGAGTTAGGGGCAGGAGTAGACCACTCAGCCTGCTGAACCTGCTTTACTCATCAATGAAACTATGGCTGACATGTTTACTCCACATTCCTTCCTAAACCTGATAAATTTTCACCACCTTACTTATCAAGAATCTAATGCAAAATGAGCCATCTCACGTTTTCTCACATTATACTTTATTTGGCAGATCATTGCTCACTCCCTTAACTATCTATGTTTGCTCATTGCCTGCTTATGTCCTCTCCACAGCTTGCATTGCTACCTATTTTTGGGGCATCAGTAAATTTAGTAACCTTTCATTCCTTTATTCAAGCCATTTATATAATTTGTGTGAAGTTGAGTATTGAACCCAATGGTTCACCACATATTACATCTTGCAAACTAGAAGACCCATTCATTGCCAACGCTTTGTTTCCTGTTTACCAACTAATCTTCTATCCATGCCACCCTTACACGATCAGCTTTTAACTTCTACATTAACCTTTAATGCGAAACTTTATTAATACCTTCTTGAATTCTCAGTACAGTCCATCCATTGGTTCCTCATATGTTTCACAACATGTGGCGGCACGGTGGCACAGTGGTTAGCACTGCTGCCTCACAGCGCCAGAGACCCGGGTTCAATTCCCGCCTCAGGCGACTGACTGTGTGGAGTTTGCACGTTCTCCCCGTGTCTGCGTGGGTTTCCTCCGGGTGCTCCGGTTTCCTCCCACAGTCCAAAGATGTCCGAAGGGCCTGTTTCCACACTGTAAGTAATCTAATCTAATCTAATCTAATCTAATGTTGACATTTTAAAAGAATTCCAATTGATTAATTCTACATGATTTCCCTTTCCACAACAATCATGTTAATGACGCTTGATTAACATGACTGTTTTCAAATTTGATCATTTGCATCCAATGTTTCATTTAAACCTCTCTCTACTTCCCTACTTATGCAATTCACCAGATCCTACCTAAACAAGCTGAAAGAATGTCAAACCTGTCAGACCGCTTCAAAGGCTGACTGTTCTGGGTTCCCTTCCCTGTCTCACTTACTGTGCCCTTTTTTCCCTAACCAAATCTGAAATAAAAGCATTCAGGTAAGTCTATCTCTCCTGTCTGTAGTTCAACCTTCAGCTCACAAACTGCGAGTTGAAACAGCGCAGTCTGCAAACATTGACAGTGATATGTTTGCAGTGGATCACACTGAAACACAGGATCTCCTACATACTACGACAATGACATTTTGTCTGTTTCTTTCTCCTTGAAGTGCTTTAATTAATTTTACTTAGTTAATTTTACTATTTATAATTAATTTTAATTGTTTATTTTTGTTTTCTATATATTTCATTAACATTACCATCAGTTCCTGTATTAGGATAAACTGTGGGTGTTAAATAATCCTCATATATTGGACACTCAATAAACACTATAGAGTCATACAGCACGGAACAGACCCTTCGATTCAACTCGTTCATGCCGACCAAGTTTCCCAAACTAATCTAGTCACATTTGCCTGCACGTGGCTCATCTCCCTTTGAACCTTTCCTATTCATGTACCTATCCAAATGTCTTTTAAATGGTGTATCTGTACCTGCATCTACCACTTCCTCAGGCAGTTCATTCCATATATGAACCACAATCTTTTTTTGAAAAGGTTGCCCTTCGGGTCCCTTTTAAATTTTTATCATTTCATTTTAAAATTATGCTCTTTAGTTTTGAACTCTCTTACCCTACATAAAAGACCTTTGCTATTCACCTTGTCTCTGCCCTTCAAGATTTTATAAACCTCTGTAAGGTTACCCCTTAACCACCTACACGCCCGTGAAAAAACATCCCAGCCGATCCTGCCTCTCCTTATAACTTGAACCTTCCAGTCCTGGTAACATTCTTAAAGGTCTTTTCTTCGCTTCTCACTTTCTTTTGAAAAAAACTTGGGAGCACCTCCTTTGCTCCTTACTTAACTCCCTTAAACACCGAACTCTCAACATTGTTTAAAGATAAAAATCACACCACACCAGATTATAGTCCAACAGGTTTATTTGGAAGTACAGGTGCACAGTTCTGTATACAAAATACTGAGGACCAGCTGGTTTTCGGAATGTAGAATTTTTCAAATTTTGGAATAAGTGACAGCTTGATGGTGAAATTTTAAAAAATCTTACCGAAGGAGCAGACTCAATGAGTAAAACAGACCTTGAAACAGAATTGAGGCCTGCCAATGCTGGGCCACGCCCCCCTGTCTCATCTGAGTGACATTCATTGAGTGGGTGTCGACTTGGGTGAACTGCTTGCACGCCAAACAACCATGTTAATGAGAAAAAAAACTCACAAAAGACGTTCGGACTTTGGAGCTTTTCGGATTTCGGGATTTTGGATAAAGGGTTGTCTACCTGTACTAGGTTTTGGAGCGCTGCTCCTTCATCATGAAATTGTGGAGCAGGATCATAAGACGTGGAATTTATTGCAAAAGATCAGTGTCATGCATGCAACTGCTGTGATATATTGAACAAACCTAAATTGCTGTTAAGTCTTTCATCTTTTAGAATGGGTTGCAGGTTTAGGTCCATTAGGATGTAAGTCCCAGAACGTCTTTCAAATCACATTCTTGAGACAACTTAAAGTTTAAAAAAAAAACAGGTGATATCTCAGCTCAGACAGTGCATTAAATGTGTGAGGTGTCAGAGACATTTGGTCTCAGATCCTCGGGTGACCATCCTTCAAGGCAGTCTTCAGGATACGTAACAACAGAGTGGCCAAGCAGACGCTGAGGGGATGACCTCAACTGTGATCTTGGGTTCATGTCATACTACAAGTGACCCCAACACTATACAATCTCTCTCACTCACTCACTCACTCACTCACTCACTCACTCACTCACTCAAACACACACACATACACTTACATACTCATACACGCATGCAGACCCTCTCTCATACACACGCTGTCTCTCAGATACACACACATACACCCCCTGTGGGGCATATACATGGAAACACACTCTCACACATTCTCTGTCTCTCTCCCTCCCCTTCACATGCACGCACACATATAAGTCTATGGGGTGAATTTGCATTTGCAGTATTCTAATCGCAGATATATTTATTTTGTTCAAAAAGTGCACAATCTGCAGGCAGTCAATCCATGTAACATGTTATAAATTTCTACTTTGGAAATTGAACCAGTCTGCCGCAAAATTGGGATACAGACAGACTCTTTTGCATGTCTGTAAAGATGTCACCTTTTTTTTATAAAACCTTAACTTATCTCAAGAATGTGATTTGAAAGAAGTTCTGGGATTTACATATTAATGAACCAAAACCTGCACCCCATTCTAAAAGATGAAAAACTTAACAGCAGTCTAGGTTTGTCCTTACATAGTATCGTTTGCATGCATGAGACTGTGATCTTTTGCTATAAATTCTGTGTCTTTTGATCCTGCTCCACAACCACCTGATGAAGGAGCAGTGCTCCAAAAGCTAGTGCTTCCAAATAAACCTGTCGGACTATAACCTGGTGTTATGTGATTTTTAACTGTGTTCACCCCAGTCCAACAATGGCACCTGCACATCCTGTTTAAAGTTGCACTCACTACTAAGTTGCACTGAGATGGATCTGACACTAGGTTATCTCAGCCCCATGTGCAGAAAAAGTGGTTTAAGTGGTTTTCTCAATTAATTAAAGTCAGCTTCTCTCAAGTAGAGAGCTTGAATATGCCTGGATATGCTTACATTAAATTTAGAATTTAAACAGTAAACTATAGTGAAATATTAAATGTCAAATACAGAAAAATTAGACTTTTAGAAGGGGATTAAGAACACCTTTTCTCATCCAACTCTCAACAAGCTGTTCAAAGTCACATTCTGTAGGAGATAAAATATCATACAAATGTGTTAACTGTTTGTTCTCTAGTATCACGAGTCATAGTTTCTGACGAATAAATGGAGTAAATATCTAAACTAATATTTCTCAATATTTCTAAAAACTCCTAAGAAAAATTAAGTTATTCCTTAAATGCAGCAATTAAAATGTTAGCCTTCTTCCAAAATAGAAACTTGGCTACTTTGTTTATCAAAGGAGGCAAAAGGAAAACAAAACTTACTGTGTTATCACATTTATAACAGCAACAAAACTGCTTCATAGAATGCTTACAGAGCAGGAGACCACTTGACTTGTTTTTACTCTTTGTAGGAGTTATTCAGCTATTCCCAAAACCCAGCAGATATTTTTAGCTAGATAGAAAACAAAACAGAGAACAGTACAGCACAGTACAGGCCCTTCAGCCCTTGATGTTGTGCCAACATTTTATCCTGTTCTAAGACCAAATTATATTATATACCCTTAATTTTACTCTCATCCATGTGCCTATCCAGGAGTCGCTGAAATGTCCCTAATGTATCTGAATCAACTATCACTGTTGGCAGAGCATTTCATGCACCCACCACATTCTGTGTAAAGAACCTACCTCTGACATCTCCCCTAAAACTTTCTCCAATCACCTTAAAATCATGATAGCCATTTCCGCCCTGGGAAAATTCTATGGCTATCCACTCTATCTATGATTTGGAGATGCCGGTGTTGGACTGGGGTGTACAAAGCTAAACATCACACAACACCATGTTATAGTTCAACAGGTTTAATCAGAAGCACTAGCTTTCAGAGCACTGCTCATTCACCTGTGCTGTACAGTTCTCTGTTTTGTTTTCACACCTTTCCAAGTTGAATTCCATCTGCCTCTTCTCAGCCCAGATCTACATCCTGTCAATATGCTATTGCAAGCTATAAAAACCCTCCATACTATTCACCACTCCATCAACTTTCCTGTCAAAGGCTAACTTACCCACCCTTCCATTTCCTCATCCAAGTCATTTATAAAAATCACAGAGGTCTCAGAACAAACTCCTGCGGGATATCACTGGTCACCGAGCTCCAGGCTGAATACCTTCCATCTACTACCGCCCTCTGACTTCTATAGGCCAGCCAATTCTGTGACCAGCCAGCCAAATTTCCCTGTATCCCATGCCTCCTTACCTTCTGAATGAGCCTACCATGGGGACCCTTATCAAAAGCCTTGCTAACATTCATATACAACACATCCACTGCTCTACCTTCATCACTGTATTTTTTCACATCCTCAAAGAATTCAATAAGGCTTATGAGGCATGCTCTGCCCCTCACAAAGCCACACTGACTACCTCTAATCAAGCAATGCTTTACTGAATAATTATAAATCCTGCTCTCAGCATCCTCTCCAATATTTGCTCACCACCGATGTAGGACTGACTGGTCTGTAATTCCCATGGTTATCCTTATTCCCTTTCTTGAACAAGGGAATAACATTTGCCTGAACATCTGGAACTATTCCAGTGGACATTGAGGAAGCAAAGATCATCGCCAAAAACATAGCAATCTCTTTCCTTGCTTCCCATAGTAAACTTGGGTATATCCTGTCTGGTCCAGGGGACATATTTATCATCACATTTTTTAACATTTCTAGCACGTCCTCCTTCTTAACATCAATCTGTTTGATCATATTAGCCTGTTTTATGCTGTCCTCACAAATGATGAGGTCCCTCTCACTTGTGAATACTGAAGCAAAATATTCATTAAGCACCTCCTTGACCTCCTCTGACTCTGAGAGGTTCCCCCCTTGTCCCTGATTGGCCCTACCCTCACACTGGCCATCCCCTTGTTCCTCATGCAAATGTAGAAATCCTTGGGGTTTTCCTCAATCCTACCTGCCAAGGCTTTTTCATGCCTCCTTCTAGCTCTCCTACATCCATTCTTCAGTTTCTTCCTGGCTACCTTGTAACCCTCTAGAGCCCTGTCTGATCCTTGCTATTTCAACCTTAAGTAAGCGTCCTTCTTCCTCTTGACTAGATGTTCTACATCTCTTGTCATCCAAGGTTCCTTCACCCTACCAACCCTACCTTGCCTCAGTGGGACAAATCTATCCAGCAGTGGCAGCAAGTGTTTCCTAAGCAACCTCCACATTTCTATTGTGCATTTCCCTGAGAATATCTGTTCCCAATTTCTGCTGCACAGTTCCTGCCTAATAGCATTGCAATTTCCTCTTCACCAATTAAATACTTTTCCATATTGTCTGCTCCTATCCCTCACCATAATGATGGTATAGGTCGGGGAGTTGTGATCATTATCACCTAAATGTTTTCCCATCAAGAGATCTGACACCTGATGTGTTTCATTGCCAAGCACCAAATCCAATATGGCCTACCCCCTAGTCAATCTATCTACATATAGAGTCAGGAATCCTTCCTGGACACACCTGACAAAATCTGCTTCATCCAAACTATTTGCAGTAAGGAGGTTCCAATCAATATTAAGGATGTTGAAGTCACCCAGGACAACAACCCTATTACTTCTGCATCTTTCAAAACTCTGCTTCCCAATCTGCTCTTCATGTTTTTGTTGCTATTGGGGGTTCTGTAGAAAACTTTCAATAAAGTGACTGCTAATTTTTTGTTTCTGACTTCCACTCATACTGACTCAGTCGGCAAACCCTCTTTGACAATCTTTCTTTCTGCAACAGTGAACCTATCCCTAATTAGCAATGCCACTCTTTTACCTCCCTCCCTATCCTTTTTGAAACATCTACAACTCCAGAATATCCAACCACCATTCTAAGACCTTGTGATATCCAAGTCTCCATAATGGCTTCAACGTCATAGCTCCAAGTCCTGATCCATGCTCTAATTTAATCACTGTTATTCCTGAAACTTCTTGCATTAAATTAGACTCACTTCAACCCATCACTGCAAGTTTGCCCTATCAACTGTCTGTCCTTCCTCACAAACTCTCTCGTGCTGTATCTGCCTGTTTGCCAGCTACCCCATCCTTTGATCTGTAATTCCGCTTCCCAACCCCCTGCCAAACTAATTTAAACCTTACCAAAGAGCTCTCACAAACCTCCTGTCCAGGATATTGGTACCCTTCCAGTTCAGGTGCAATCTGTCCTCATTGGACAGGTCCCACCTTACCCAGAAGTTATCCCAATTATCCATTTATCTGAAGCCCTCTCTCCTACACCGGGTCTGCAGCCACATGTTGAGCTGCACTTGCTGTCTATTCCTAGCCTCAGTGGACTACAATTGAATCTGTCTCCACCACACTTTCAGACAGCGTTGTCTAGTTCCTGTGAGACAAAAAAATCCTATTTGCTGTATCCAAATTGGTTTGAAAGCAAGTTATGTGGAGGTTATTAAAAGTTTACAGAGGAATTCTCTTCTTCAGTCCACAGTTTGCTACAGACCTTATCTGACCTTGCGTTTCCAGCACTCTCTAGTTTTATTATTGCACAGGGATATGGATAGATTAAGGATAGAGAAACAACTGATGAAGACAGTGTAATGGACAAATGGGTTATTTTCAGGTCAACAAGATGTAACCAGTGTGCCACAGAGATCAGGGCTTGAGTCCTAACTACTGACAAATTATATCAATGCCTTGGATGAAGGGGCTGATGACCCAAAGTAAATTGCAGAATAATAATAGGAAGAGAACAGAAAGAGTCTGCATTGGGATATTGATAGTTAAGTAAATGAACAAAATAAATGTCAGACGGGGGATAATGTTGGAAAATATAAACTTGCCCACTTTGGCAGGAGGAATAAAAAGCATGACATTATTTAAATGGAGAGAGATTGTGGAACTCCAGAGTACAGAGGAATCTGTGGACCAGGTGCAAAAATCACAACAGGTTAATTTGCATGCACAGCAAATGATTAGGAAGACAAGTGGAGCACTTTTGTTTATTTTAATGGGAATAAAATGTAAAATCAAGATGTTTAGCTATAATTGGTGGAACATGTTTTTCTTCATTCATTCACAGGGTGAGGGCATCACTAGCTAGGCCAGCATTTATTGCCTATCCCTAATTTCCCAGAAGGTATTTAAGAGTCAACTACATTGCTGTGGGTCTGGAGTCACATGTAGGCCAGAATAGGTAATGATGGCAGTTTCCTTCCCTAAAGGACATTAGTAACCAGATGGGTTTTTATGATAATCAATTCATAGTCACTATTAGATTTTTAAATCCAGGTGCTCATTGAATTCAAATTCCACCATCTGCCATGGCAGGATTTGAACCCAGGTCCCCAGAATCTTATTTGGATCTCTGGGTTAACAGTCCAGCAACAATACCACTATGCCATTGCCTCCCCTTTCCGATGTAAAAATTTGATCTTCTTACTTAACAAAAGGCATAATTGCATTAGAAGGAATTCAGAAAATGTTAATTAGACCAGTTCCAGGGTGAAGGACAGTTTGAACACTTTGGAGCTGTATCCAGTGGACTTTCACAGTGGTCAAGCTTATTAAAATTCAAGATTCTGAAGGGACTTGATGGTGGATGCTGAAAGAATGTCTTGTCTTTTGGATGACACTAGAACTAGGGCAGGCAGCTTAAAAATAATTGCTCTCCCATTTAAGACAAAGATGAGGAGATTTTTATTTTTGTCACAAAAGGTTATTATTCAGTGGAATTCTCTTCCTCCAGACAGCAGTTGAGGCTGGGTCATTGAATCTGTTTAAGGCAGCATTAGATGGATTCCTGATTGAAAAGTGAGTCAAAAGCCACAGGGGTAGAGAAGGATATAGGGACCTCAATTAGGTCAGTGTTATGAAGTTGAAGGCATGTACTGTACCTTTAAGAGAGTAAATACTGTTCTCAACTGAGAGATTACAAACATCCCAGAGTGTACTGGGAAATTGAAAATATGTAATATTTGGCTGTGAAAGGGATACCTGAGTTTTGGTTGCTGTTTTGACAACAATTCAGATTTAACCAATCAGTTTAAATTATGCCCTAGGATACTAAAATGAGACAATCCGATGTTGGGGGCGGGGTGATAAAAAATGCAGGCATTTTGAAAATTGGTCAGAGAGCCACCACCATCATGATAGAAATGTATGGAGAGCTAACATCTTGCTCTGCAATAGGTTAGAAAACACTCTGTATCAGAGGTATCTTTTCATATGAAGCATACTTGCAGTAAAAAGAAAGAAGACAACACAGGGAGATCCTCAGCTGGAAGAAGAAAGACACAGATGTTGACAGCAGCTCTATGGTTTTGACACTTTAAGTGTCTTATTGGAACAACACATTGTTAGAGAGTTCGAGGTAGATAATAAGCAGTTAAGAGAAAGGAAGGCTTGGAGTTGTGAATAGTTATTGTTCAATGTTCACTCTTAAAGTTAAAAAAAAATTGATTTTTTTTTAAATAGTGGAATCTAAGAGTTCTCTGTCACTCATATTTTAACAGATTACAAGGCATGGCGAGCTTTTCTGGGTGTTTGGTTTAATTAATAGAGGGGTTTACCTCAGTGACGTAACAATCAGTCATGATCTTAAAAAATAGTGAAGCAGGCTTAAGGGGTTGAATGGTCAATTCCTGTTCATAATTCAAAAATTGGGATGTGTGTTTGTGAATGGACAAAAAAATGGGAGATGGAATAAAATGTGGGAAAGTGTGAAATTGACCACTTTAGCAGGAAGAATAGAAAAGCAGAATATTATTTAAATTGAGAGACTACAGAATATTGTGGTACAGTCCTAGGGTATCCTTATACATGAATCATCAAAACCTCAGCATGCAGGTATACCAAGTGATAATGAACTCAAATGGAATACTGGCCTTTATTGCCAGAGAGTGTAAATATAAGGAGTCTTGCTACAACTGTATAGGGTATTAGTGAAACCATATATAAAGTACTGTGTATAATTTTGGTCACCTTACTTAGGGAGGGAGTTAATTGCTTTGGAAGCAGTTTGCTCTGCTGATTCCTAGAAAGAAGGATTAGTGTTATGAGGAAAGGTTGCACAGTTTGGGCCTATCCATAACCACCAACATTCACTGCCTCCACCACTGACGCTTAGCTGCAGGAAGATGCACTGCTGAAATTCTTTAATATTCCTTAGATAGCACCTTCCAAATCCATGAATACAAACATTTAGAATAACTGCAGCAAATACATATCACCAACAGTATGTTCCCCTCCATGTCTATTACCATACTGACTTGGAAATGCATTGCCATTCCTTCAGTGTGCTTGGGACAAAATCTTGGATCTCATTCCCTAATGGCAACATGGACGTATCTACACCGAAAAGACTGCAGTGGTTCAAAAAGGCAGTTCACTACCACCTTCTTAAGGGCACCCTTGGATGGAAATTAGATACTGGCCCAGCCAGTAATGTCCACATTTATGAATGAGTATATAAACAAAGATTGGAAGAATGAGTAGTGAGTCTAATAGAAACATGTAAGATTCTGAGGGGGCTTGACAGATTCGATCCTGACATGACATCTCCCTTCATAGAGGAATCTAAAACTGGGGACACAGTTTAAAAATAATGTGGAACTTATTTAAGACAATGACGAGGAGGAATTTCTACTCTCGGATGGTCATTAGCGTTCAGAATTATTTTCCACATGTATCAGTGGAGACCTGGTTTTGGAATATAATCAGTGGTGAGTTAAGCAGATTTCTGATTGACAATGGAGACAAGGGCTATGGGGGACAAGCAGGACTGTTCAGTTAAAGCCCCAGTCAGGTCAACCGTTAACTTATTGAAAGGTGACGCAATGTCAAAGGACCAAATTTACATTCTGATGCTCTCTCATGAATTTGAACACTTCTATTGAATCTCCCCTCAGTCTTCTATTGAAAGATGTATGCAGCTTCACCAATCTATCCTTGCAACTGGTCTTTTGCTTTAGAATCACTCTCATAAATTTATTTTGTACAGTCTCCAATTTTTAAAATATCTTTCCTGAAATGTGACCGCCCAGAATTGGACACAACGCTCCAGATAATTCTGAATCAGTGTCTTTCTAACGTAAGGTCATGGATGAAAAACATTAACTTTGTTTTTGTCTCCACAATTGTTGTCACAGATATTGAGTATTCCTGGAATTTTCTGTTCCTATTTCCAATTTCCAGCATCTTGCAGTATTTTGCTTTTGTGTTGCTTCTGTTTTTGTGGTTGGGAGTAATAATCTGTAACAGCAATCCATTAATTTTGAAAATTTATTTTAAAGTAAGTCAGCACTAATTTTTATAGAGCAACTTGTTTTTACATAACTTGTTGAGTTTTATGATGAATTAGTGAACAGATTCACCAGAGCAATGTGAGCATCTAGTGTACATGTCCTTCCAAAGGATGTTTAATAACATGCCTCACAACAGGTTTTTTCACGATGTTGAGCCCCACAAAATAAAAGGGCAGTGGCAGCATGGACACAAAGTCAGAGAGTTATTCAGCATGGAAACCGACATTTCAGTCCAACCAGTCCATACCAACTATAATCCCAAACTGAGCTAGTCCCACCTGCCTGTGCTTGGCCCATATCTTTTCATATGCATACTGAAATATCTTTTAAATGTTGTAACTGGACCCACATCCACCACTTTCTCTGGAAGCTCATTCCAACAAGAACCACTCTCTGTTTAAAAAAAAATTATCTTTTTAAAATATTTCTCCTCTCATCTTAAAAAGTAGCCCCTAGTTTTGAAATGCCCCACCCTAGGGAAAAGTCTCTTGCCATTCACCATATCTCTGTCCCTCATTGTTTTATAAGTCTCTATAAGGTCACCTCCCAGCTTCCTATGCTCCAGTGAAAAACCTTCCAGCCTATCCAGCCTGTCCTTATGACTCAAATCTGCCATTTCTGGCAACATCCTGGTAAATCACTTCTGAACCCTCTCCAGAGTTGAGGGATGGGAAGCAGAGCGTAGAATTAAAACATTGGAAATACTCAGCAGGTCAGGCGGCATCAATGGAGGGAGAAACAGAAGAAACATTTCAGGTCAATGACCTTTCATCACATCCAGAACCTGTAATATCTTCATTTTGTGGTAGTACTGAATAGTTGTTTTTGGACTGTAGGAAAATATATTGAGGTTCCTCAAGGGTTGAAATTGGGATTTTTAAAAATTGATCTATATTAATCACCAAGACTTGAGTGTACTGGACATAATTTTAAAATTTGCAGATGACAGAAAACTTGGAAGTATTATGAAGAGTGAGGAGGATTGTGATCAGCTGGAAGAGTGGTTAGGTAGCTAGGTGGAATGGGTTAACACATGGTCGATGAAATTTGATGCAGAGAAATGTAAAGTGATTCATTCTGGTCT
The DNA here is from genome assembly GCF_004010195.1 of Chiloscyllium plagiosum. Lineage (NCBI taxonomy): Eukaryota > Metazoa > Chordata > Chondrichthyes > Orectolobiformes > Hemiscylliidae > Chiloscyllium > Chiloscyllium plagiosum. The sequence goes on from NC_057711.1 coordinate 51,689,531, forward strand.
GAAGAACAAGGAAAGACCAGATAAGACAATGTAAATCTGGTACAGGAACACAGGGCTCTGGGGGAACAAATGCATGAATTGCTAAAGATGGCAGGATAGATTGCCACTATATTGACATTTCATCACTGCTACTGGGTCAAAATACTAAGTTTCCCTTCCTAACTGGGAATGTACCTACATCAAGTGGATTGCCATGGTTTGAGAAGGCAATCGATCACCACCTTCTCAAGGAAAACTAGAGATAGACAAACAATGCTGCCCTGCCTATAAAGCTCAAGGCTTATAACTGAATAAAATAAAAATGGTTACTAAGACTTATGGGATCCTTTGCTACATAAATGTAGGCTTGATAAAATGTAGCTATAGCATAGGAACATTAAGTGTTCATCCATACATTAATGCAGGCATGTATGATGAGCTGACCTTCATAACATTTTATGGACAAGAACCGTGTCACCACCAAATGAGAAAGGGAAGCTTTAGGCTTTCTATTAAAGTTGCAGCGCTGTTCGGTGTCAATGGAACAAGTACATTGCCCTGAAAGTAATGCAAAACTGCCATCATATCTATCTTGCAATCCAGAAGACACAAAATCGATGTTTTGATGCATGCCGTGTTGATTCTGACATAAATTGCAAAATCCTGAAAGTACAATGGAAACCCTATGAACATAATACAGAAGGCTGCCATCAGAATGAATAACTAGATAACAGTTTCAGCCTTGACAGCGTTTCTATCAAAATGTGGTCGAGAATTTATTATTGCATTTACCTGCTCTGAATCCAATGACAGTGAGCTAAAGAAGATTTTAAAGGAAAGATTTACAAAGTCAGTTATCCTTGTGAGAAGCAGGTGCTTTGTACATTTTAGGGCTCCCTCTACCAGATAACAAGAGGAGGAGGAACCGGTTGGATATCGGTGGAGAGATACAACAATGTAATGGAGAGCTGAACTGAGTGAAGTGCTCTACTCTGGATTCACAGTTAAGAGATTCACAATGTTAGCTTTGGAATTGGTGGATGGCATTGCCAATCTTAAAGTTGACTTGGAAGAAGATGATATGATGGGAAGATGGCCCTCTTCCCAGGTAAATTGGATCAGACTTTGCTGGGACCAGAATGGTCCTGGGAAAGGCGTGTAGTGACTTCCAACCTCTAGACAGAGTAAGGGGGATTGCCATCAGGTGCCTGAATTGGAGGCTTACCCTTCCTAAGTCTTCTTGGAGTCTTTCCATGTGGTGTAAGGTCTGCCATGCCCTGGTAATAATGCAAGTAACAGCAGATGACCACTTAAAGTGCCTAATTGAATTCTGGCTGGGAGGACCATTCCCCATGTTATTTTTGCTGGTAAATTGGTATCATGCTGGAATGGTGGACACTATGCCATCTTCTTTCTCTCACCAACTCACAGCCTCCCCCTTCTCCTGGAGGGCTGGTAGAATCTATCTCTATTTGGGAAAATTACTGCTTCTGATTTCCTCTAAGGTAGCCAACTTCTGGCCACTAAATTGGCTTTGCTGTACAACTGAAATCTGTGGACAGATAGCAGAGGATTCATTGAAGACTGTCTGATTTGAAAACAACAGGGTGCCATTCAAGGTAAGTCAGAGAGCAGGCACGCAAACACACAGGTGTTTTTTCTTTAACTTAAAAATTTAACTGAAAAATGGCTTTGTAGTTGGCTACCATTTTGCCATGGAGATTTCCTCCAAAGAGTGACTGAATCCAGGGAGAATCTGGAACTCAAACTCCCTAGTCTGGCACTCAAAGGACAACTATATGCAGCTAAACTGTCCCTCATCTGGAGCCTGACTGAAATATTCCAATTTGACTCTGTATATATGTCTCAGTATACCACTGGGCCAGAAGGTCTGATTCAAATCTCACCTGCCCCAGAGTTTTGGCAAGACATGTCTGAACAAATTGATCAGAGGTATTTATAGGTCTCAACAGGGCTTTAATTACTTTATTCAGCAAAACATCCGTGATGGGTGGGTATCCATGCAGCTACGTTCCCCCACCCCCCCCAACAAAACATCCTGCTTCTGGAAAATTATGGCCCATTGTGTTGTTAGTATTTTGCATAACATGCTCCTGAAGATTTTATCATCAAAGTAAAATTGCAATTTTAATTTTCAGTGCTGAAACTATCCATTTATTTCATCAAACATAAAAGGGATGGAGAGTGCACTATTTGCTACTCATTTTAGGAATCAGGAGCAAAAGGTTATCATTCATGTGTTTTTGTTTTATTTCAATTAAAAATGTCACGATTGCTTTAAATTTGAACGAGTTAGACTGAAGGGTCTGTTTCCGTGCTGTACATCTCTATGACTCGAATGCTGATAGTGGTACACTTCCAAATGAGGATGTGGTTTGGAAGGAAACTTGTAGTTAGTAATGTTTCTGTGTATCTGCTGATCTTTGTACCCTCTGTGGTATTAAAGGAGACTTGGCCCACTGCTGCATTGCATGTTCGAGATGATATGTGTTTCTGCCACTCTGAGTCATCAGTAGAAGAAATTAATGTTGAAGTTGATGGATAAGTTGATAATCAATGGGAGATATTTTGTCCTGGATGGTTTTGAACTTCTTGAGTATTATTGAATTTGCACTAATTTAGGCAAGTGAAGAATATGTGATCACACAACTGGCTGGTGTCTTGGAGATGGTAGTGCTGGAAAAGCATAGCAGATCAGGAAGCATCTGAGGAGCAGGAAAATTGACGTTTTGGGCAAAAGTCCTTCATCAGGAAGCTAATGAAGGGCTTTTGCCCAAAACATCAATTTTCCTGCTCCTCAGATGCTGCCTGACCTGCTGCGCTTTTCCAATACTACTCTAATCTTGACTCTAATCTCAAGCATCTTCAGTATCCACCTCCATCTTGGAGATGGTGGCAGGCTTAGGAGGGTCAGCAAGTGAGTCAATTGGCACAGGATTCCATGCCTCTCCCTTTGTAGCAGCAGCTTTTTAATACAGATAGGTTTCTGGAGAATGGTGGACCTCACAGTATTGATAGTGTAGGATTCAGTGATTGTAATGCTGTTGAATGTCATGAGGAATTGTTAGATTCTCTCTTTTTGGGTTGCCCATTACTGGACACTTATGTGGCATAAATATTACTTGCCACTTATCAGCACATATCAATATAGGCCAGTTAACTTAACATCTATAATTCAGAGAATGTTAAAATCTACTGTAAACAATGTAATAGTGGAACATTTCAGAATACAAAATAAAATACAGCAGAGTTAGCATGGCTTCATGAAAGGAAAATCATGATTGATAAATTTATTACAGTCCTTTGAGGAGGTAACAAGAGAGGTAAATAAAAGGGAACCCACGGATGTAATATATTTGGATTTCCAGAAGGTATTCAGTAAGGTACCACACATAAGGTACTTAATAAGATAAGAGCCCATGGTGTTGGAGGTGCTATATTAGTGTGGATGGAGGATTATCTAACTAATAGAAGACAGAGGGTTGAGATAAATGGGTTTTTGAAGATGGAAACCTGTAACTAAGTGGATTGCTGCAGGGATCAGTGCTGGTATCCAATTATTTGCAATATATACTAGTGACTTGGATGAGGATACTGAATGTAGTATCACCAAGTTTTCAGATGATATAAAGATAGGTGAGAAGGCAAGTGGTGAGGATGACACAAAGAATTGACAGAGGGATATAAAGAGGCTAAGTGATTGGGCAGAAACTTGGTAGATGCAATATAACATGGGAAAGTGCAAGGTTATACACTTTGGTAGAAAGAATAGAAGAGCTGAATATTATTTAAATGTTGAAAACTACAGAAAGCTAAGAGAGATTTGGGGTTCCTTATGCATGAATCTCAAAAAGCAAGTATCTAACTTCAGTGGCTAATAGAGAAGGAAAATAGACTGTTGGTCTTTATTTCAAAGGGAATGGAGTAGAAAAATAGGGAGGTTTTGTTAAAATTATACAAAGTACTAGTCAAGCCACACCTAAAATACTATGAATGGTTTTAGTCATTGTATCTAAGGAAAGATATACTGGCATTGGAAACAGTCAAGAGAAGCTTTACTAGGATAATTCTACGAATGGAGGGATTGTCTTATGAAGAGACGTTTGGTAGGTTGGGCTTGTACTCATAGGAGTTTAGAAGAATGAGAAGCGACCTTATCAAATTATATATGATTTTTCAGAGACTTGCTTGTTTCTTTTATTTCTGCTTCTGTTTTTAATCTTGTCTTTCGTATACTTAGATGGCACCAGAACCTCTGTCTTCTATTAGTTAGCTAATCCACCACGCTTTTCACTATATTCCTGTATGTGTATACTCGAATGTACGTGACAATAAACCTAACTCCTAATCACGGTTGCTCAGTGGTTAGTACTGCTACCTCACAGCACCAGGGTCCCAGGTTCAATTCTCAACCTTGGGTGACTGTCTGTGTGGGGTTTGCACATTCTCCCCATGTCTGTGTGGGTTTCCTCCCACAGTCCAAAGATGTGCAGGTCAGGTGAATTGGCCATGCTAAATTGCCCAGAGTGTTCGGTGCATTAGTCAGAGGGAAATGGGTCTGGGTGGGTTACTGTTCAGAGGGTCAGTTTGGACTTGGTGGGCCGCAGGGCATGTTTCTATGCTGTAGAGAATCCAAATCAAAGGTTGCTTCTTCCTTTTAGGAGAGCTGTGACCAGAAGGCATAATGTTAGTGTTAGAAGTAAAAGAAAAAAAGAAGTAAAAGAAGGAAAAAAAGAATTTCTCTTAAAAAGTTGTGAATTTGTGGAATTCTTTACCACAGAGGATTGTTGATGCTGAATCGTTAATTATATTCAACACATTGTATTCAATAGATTTTTAATCAGTAAAGAAATAGAGGCGATGAGGATAAGGTCGGAAACTTGATTTAAGGATTATCAGATCAGTTAACATCTCATTGAATAGCACAGCAGACTCAGTGGGCCAAATGGCCTACTGCTCCTCCTATATATTATGGTCTTAGCCCGAACCTGAATTTTGTCCTGGTCTGTTGTATGTGAGCACAGTTTGCTCCAGATTTGCAAATGGTGCTGAACACTGTTACAAGCATTTGCAAACATCTACACTTCTGCCCTTATGATGGATGTATGTTCCTTAATAATTCGTACCCTTTAATGATTAATATCCAGCTAATATCCAAAGGAAGTGCAATGGCCCACCACCTGAGGCAATGACTCAGGGTAGCAGTCCACAGATTAAAAACTGTTAATAATATTGTTAAAATTATATTTGCACCATTTCATACTTTCTGCTGATAAGCTATGAAGACAATTCCAGACTAAAGGAACAGAATCCATATCTCTTTAATGATTAATTGTGTATGAAGTAGATTGCCCAAGGTAAGCTATTTTGAAATTTTAAACCAATTGCCCATGGGATATTTAGTATGATGCAAGTAAATTATACTTAAGTATTGATACAGTGCCATTAATGCACCATTAGACTATCTTCCATTCCAATCTTGGCAATAGCATGCTATTAGATTTCCAAGGACCTGCCCTGAATAGTAAGACAAAGACTATACCTGAAAATGTTACTAATCCCAGTCTGTGCAGGATGAACATAGTTCAAATTGCATTGGCCTAAACTCATTCTGTCTGCTATATTTTCCTGATTTCAGGAGAGATTTAAAATTGACTGCTGATTTGTTACCCTTCATTTTTTGCAAGGTGATGGAAGTTATAATTATTAACTTTGAGTACTTCTTTCATTTAGGAGACACACCCACTGATCTCTTCTATAGTTATCTCTGGATCTGTAGCCTCAGTGATATATGTTTTTCCTAATTCTGTGACAACATGGGCGACACGATGGTTAGCACTGCTACCTCACAGCACCAGGGTCCCAGGTTTGATTCCAGCCTCGGGTAACTGTCCGTGTAGTGTTTGCATATTCTCCCTGTGTCCGCATTGGTTTCCTCCCACAGCCCAAAGATGTGCAGGTCAGGTGAATTGGCCGTGCTAAATTACCCATATTGTTCGATGCATTAGTCAAAGGGAAATGGGACTGGGTGGGTTACTTTTCAGAGGGTCAGTGTGGATTGGTTGGCTCGAAGGGCCTGTTTCCACACTGTTGGGAATCTAATCTAATCTGCAACTTTAAAAAAAAACACTTTGTTCTTAAAAGCATTTGCAATTATTTGATATTTCATCACTGAGTCTGACTAATAGCACTGTTTTGAAGATGCATTTACATCAGATTCCAGTAAACTTGACTACAGGGCCTTCCACTGGTTGATGCCACCAAAGTAGTTACTTTATATGCAGCTCGGTGCAAGGTTTGATGTGAGGTAGCTTTGGCACTTTCACTCCACATACCTACCAATGGGAGGAGAAAGTCAGGCTATTTCATCTTCTGATGTTATGCATGCTTGATATGATGTTTAAAATTGGTGAATCAGTGATCGTTTCAGATGGGGGTTAACAGAAAGAACAGAAACAAAAATTACCTTCAGTTCAATTAAGCAAAACACATGGATAACAGCTAATATTTATAAAACTGGATCAAATACGGTTGTTAGGTATAATTTTGTGTCTTTATGTGTCAGGTCAAGACTTCGAGGATGTAATTAGGAGAGTTGATGAGGGGGAGCCAGTGGATCTGGTTTGTATGAATTTTCAGAAGGCATTCGACAAAGTCCCAGATAAGAAATTTTCATGTAAAGTTAAAGTGTGTGGGTTTAGGCGTAGAATATTGAGATGGATAAAAAGAAATGTGGCCAGGGTTGGTGGGTTTGAGCTACAGGGAGAGGTGGGGCTATTTTCCCCAGAGCTTCGGAGGCTGATGGGTGACCTTCTAGAGGTTAATAAAATCAGGTGGGGCCATGAATAGAGAAAATAGGCTTGGTCTTTTCCTCAGGGTGGGGAAGTACAAAAACTAGATAGCATAGGTGTAAGGTGAGAGGGGAAAGATATAAAAGGGACCTAAGAGGCAATTTTTTCACGCAGAGGGTGGTGCATGTATGCAACGAGCTGCCAAAGGAAGTGGTGGAGGCTGGTACAATTGCAACATTAAAAGGCATCTAGATGGATATATGAATAGGAGAGTGTAGAAGGACATGGGCCAAATGCTGGCAACTGGGACTAGATTCATAAGGGATATCTGGACGGCATGAACAAGTAGGACTGAAGGGTCTGTTTCCATGCTGTATATCTCTATGACTCCATAACTCTATAACTGCTTGGCAGACAAGGAGCAGAAATAAATAAGTCTCTTTCCTACTGGCAGGCATTAATTACTGAGGTGCCATAGGGATCAGTGCTAAAACCCTAGCTATTGACAATTAATTTTAACGATTTAGATGAGGGATGAGATGCAGTATCTCCAAATTTGCAAATGACACAAGGTTATGTGGAAGAGTGCGCTGAGAGGAAGATGCAGAGATGCTTCAGTGTGATTTCAACAATCTGAGTGCATGGCCAAATGCACAGCACATGCAGTATAATATCAATAAATATATGGTCAACCACTTTGGTAACAAAAACAGAAAGGCAGATTATTTTGTGAATGGCTATAAATTGAAAGAAGGGAATGGGTAATGAGATCTGGGTGTCCTTGTACACCAGTCACTGAAGGTAAACATGCAGGTGGTAAAAAAGCAAAAAGTACGTTCACCTTCATAGTGAAATGATTTGATTATAGGAGCAGGCAAATCTTGATGCAATTATACAGAGCATGGAGATGGAATATTATGTACAGTTGTAGTCTCCCTCTTTGAGGAAGAATGTTCTTGCTTTAGAAAGATTGTGGTGCATGTTTACCAGATTGATTTCTGGGATAGTAGGACTGACATAATAGGAGAAGTTGAATCGATTAGGATTATATACACTGCAGTTCAGAAGAATGAGGGAGGATCTTGTGGAAACCTGTAACATTCTAATGGAAGTAGACAGATGATTGGAGGAGAGATGATCCTATTGGCAGGAGGAGTCCAGAACTAGGGATCACTGTGTAATGTTATGGGGTAAACCTTTTAAGATTGAGGTGAAGAGAAATTTCTTTGCCTAGAGAGTGGTGAGTTTCTGGAATTCACTACTACAGAAAGCAGTCAAGGCCAAAACATTGTTTGATTTCAAGAAAGAATTGGATATAAGATTTGGGGCTAAAGGAACCAATGGATAATGAGGAAAAAGTGGGACAGGCAATTGAGTTGGATGATCAGCTGAGATGATAATGAATGTTGAGCCAGGCTTGAAGGGCTGAATAGTGTTGAAAAATGTGATGCTGGAAAAACACAGCAGGCCAGGCAGCATCCAAGGAGCAGGAGAATCGACGTTTTGGGCATAAGCCCTCTTTCCTCATTCCTGAAGAAGGGCTTATGCCCGAAACGTCGATTCTCCTGCTCCTCGGATGCTGCCTGGCCTGCTGTGTTTTTCCAGCATCACATTTTTCAACTCTGGTCTCCAGCATCTGCAGTCCTCACTTTCTCCTAGTTGAAGGGCTGAATAGTCTATTCATGCTCTTATTTTCTATGTTTTTACGTTTCAAAGTCCTTACTATATTCTTGAATTATTGAAGTAGAGTTTGTTGTTTCTTTTACAGATCAATTCAAACAGTCATCTTAGGTCTTCATTAACTGTAGAAGACTCCATAATGCCCATCTGCGGAGAACCTCTTGTAAGTGCTGCAATGCACATTCTTATAATGAAGTGTGTGACATGACAGACTAGTTCCTGTTGATGATTTGCTTGTGTGTTACCTGTTTGTTACATTTTTATTGTTATAGATTGCTAATAAGTGCCTGTTTTGTTCTTCTTTCTAACTTTATTTATTTGTTAGAGCAAGATCCAATAAAATAAAGTGGAAAATATCTTTTCCAATTGTGGCATGAGGCACAGAAATTAGGAAGTCTCCAAGTTCAATACACAGTGTGCTCTGAGTTAGTTCCTTTTAGGCTGCACACCCTTAACCAGAGAGAGGAAAGTCAGTGAGAGCTTTTGCTTTTAATTCTAATCCGATAACCCATGCTGAAAAGTAAGTCTCTGTGTGGCAATAAAATTAGGCACAACTCTGAAACCCACAATGAGTAAATATTTTGTTTTTATACACTCTCTTGGCTTGCTCTTGAAGAAAGCCATTTGTGAAATTCATGAACTGTGACACAACAAAAATTTACAATTTTTATGGAATATTGGAAAAAATGGATTCTGCTTTTCTCATGCCAGAAGAGTTTGGTTAGGACAACCACTCCTGCCATGGTCCACCAACACTTCTGAGTTAATTGTCAATAGAGTGAATTTGTAGTTTTACTGCTGGACGGAAAATTTACAGTAGTGGATCTGGTTTCTGTTTTATATTCTGCATTTTTTTCATTTCAAAGGCCTCTCAATTTTCCCACCACTAGCTGACACAATTTGGAGGAGAGTAACAGAGAAATTCCTCCTAGTTTTTTTGTGTGAAACACAACTTGGTTTCATGATATAAAGCTTAATAAGGTAATTGACGTTTTAGTAAGTTATTTGTAATTCTTTCATGGATTGTGGACATCACTGGCATTTATTGCCCATTCCTATTTACCCTTGAACTAAGTGCCTTTCTATGCCATTTTTGAGAATGTACTTAAGCTTCAATCTGATCTAAGTTCTGATCAGGTAACAATAGCTGATTTCCTTCTCTAGGGTCATTAGTGAACTAGATGAGTATCAAGAATGATACTTACACAGTCACCATTTGAATGGATTTTATTGAACTTAAATTTCACCTCTGCCATGGTGAGATTTGAACCCACGGTCCCCGACTTTTTGGCTCATGATTACTAGTCCAGTCATGTTACCACTATGCCTCTGCCTCCCTTGTCAGTAGTCTGTCAATACTTTACAATTACTTTACAATCTTATCTACTATGATGAAACCTTAGGCAAATTTCCACTATTCATTCTGATTCTAGATGAGATGCCCAAACTATGAAGCTTTTAGGTGTATTCACCCAAACAACCTGGTTGATACCACATTCATTTCAAAAGATCCCTTCCATTGTAAGCATCTTTCTCCCAGGCCAAATGTTTAAAAGGAATCTAATTTCACTCTGTAGGAGCATAAACCCCCGATCGGGGACAAAAACTCAAGAGGCACGCAGGATTCAGGCAGTGGCAGACTGTTATTCAAACAATAACTGGTTAATGCAGGGAGAGGGCCAAAAATCTTCCCTGAATCTGGCCTTGATATGAGAATCCAGTCGTTCTCTTAATCTATGGCTCAGATCCGGAAAGAGATCAGTGACACACTCTGATTTTTACAGTGAAGTGCAACATTTTTATATATTTTGTGTTACAATAATCACATACAACATGGTCACCATGTTCTTCCCTTTATTCTATACACACAATCCTGTGAAACATATAATCAGTGATGGACATTCCTATGGACAAACCCAGGATCCTATGATCTCATGGTGTTTTGACAGAAATTGTAATCTCCAGGCCTTGGGGTCTTTCTATGCATCCTATTAATTCACATTCCAAAGTTACTGGTTATACTCCTTCTGGCCTGTCCCAGACCTGGTTTTTTCTAAACTCTGCTTGAATTCTGTTATTCATTGTGTTCCATATGCTATCTCCATCAAAATCCGTTATACCTCTTATTGTGTATATTTGAGTAATACCCAAATTTTTTTGACTACTTTTAAGGTTAAATTTATGGGGTTGACCAGTTCATGGATATTACCTTAGAGTGGCTGAAATTCATGTCCATCAAAACTCTTACAATGTCATTAGCAGAAGCCCCATTGATCTCTAAACAAATGAAAGGAAAAAAAAATTATGGTAATTCTGAAAACCTGGAGTGGTGCTCATTGACAGCAGACTGGAAGACCCTGAGTGGAGCGGGATGACCGGTAGACTAGAATGCTGGAGCAGAGTGTGACGGCCAGCACACTGACTCATAAATGTTGATCTGTTATCTGTGAAGAACTAGGATCGACTTTTTTACGAGATATACGGAAAATTCCAGATTTTTAACCAAAAATAAGGTGTCAACTTTTACATGAGATCAACTATTACTTGAGTATATATGGTATATTTATGGTACAAAAGACAGTTGGTTTGAACTAACTGCTATAAGATTCATAGTATTGAAGAGTATTACAGTTAGTCCTACTGTTAGCACTTTTTAACTATTAAGTTGTGAACAATCTATTTCGTTCAGGGTGTGTCAGGCATCATTTTAGAGAAAAGGAAAATTTTTCCCAAAACTGTCACATCTATGTTTAAATGCTTTTCCCCTAATGCTTCTATTATACTTTGGTTATATATAATTATGTTGAAATTTATCTCTATGATTATCTGAAGAATCTTTGGCTAGAATCTATTTCTTAAGATTGTGCATAACTTCAAAGAAACAGCTGTTTACTATAAAATAACTTTACCTGTTACTTTCATAGCTGCTTAATGAGTCAGGCTCATTAACATATGACAAGTGATTGATTCCAGCCTTATTAACGAAAGGCTGATGTCCCATTAGGTGAACAGCACCGGTGAGAACAAGGGGTGTACACACCGACCAACTCGACCTTCCAGTGGCCAACCATTTCAACTCCCTCTTCCACTCCCCCCATGACATGTCCATTCTGGGCCTCCTACACAAGGCCACCTGCAAACAGGGGCAAGAACACCTCATCTTCTGCCTCAGGAACCTACACCCACACAGCCTCAACACCGAATTCACCAGTTTGCAAACTTCCCCTCCCCCATCCCATCCCACATCCAACCCTCTAACTTGGCATTGCCCTCTTCACCTGACCGACCTGTCCATCTTCCTTCACATTGATCCACTCTACCCTCCCCACAAACCGATCACAATCACCTCCTCATCTGCATCCAACTATCGCCATCTCACCTACCTTCCCCCCCAGCCTCACAATCCTGCCCCTATTTATTTCTCAAACCACTTCCCTCTCTCCAGTTCTTATGAAGGGTCCTGCCTGATATGTTAACTCTCCTACTCCTTGGGTGTTGTCTGACCTGCTGTGCTTCTTCTAGTGCCACACTTTATTGACTAGTGAGTTAGGCTGACTGGTTCAATGGCTAAGATTTACATGCCTTGTGCTAACTGGTGTTGTTCACCTAATGGAACAACATTCTTCTATTAATGAGGCTGGAATCAATCAATTGTCATATTTTAATTAACTTGCTTCTATCCTTAGATATCCTCTTTTCAAACTGTGTTGGATGGATGCTTATATAGGGCCTCCCATTCACGTTGGAGTTCCCTGTTCAAAGGTACTTAAATTCTGGAGCAGGCTGTTTTATTTCTGTTGCGGGCTGTTTTACTTCTGTTTAACCCTTGGTGGCCATTTTGTGTCTTATACACACACAGACACACACAGACACACACGCACACCGACACGCGCACGCGCACACGCACACACATACACAGACACGCACACACACACACCTCTGACTTGTTTGTGAAGAATCCTTGGTTTTTCAGATTTGTTGCAATTCTGTAGTTCTATTTCCTTTCGACGGTGATTGAATTCTACTATTCAGGACATGAGACAGTTCTTTTGCTGTCCAGTTTCCTTTTGGCTAGCTGCTAACCAGCTGACTTCTAGCTTGATACCAGTTGATGTTACATTTCATTGGATTGATCCCACACAGAATCTTCGGTTTTGTCATTGTACCAGTCCTCCACTTTTGGAAAAAAAATAGGAATTCGGGGTTAAAAATGCCCTGAGTATTTCAGGATTTCAACCTATTGTCATGACACCTATGAAACACTTAAGTGCTTGGTCTTTTTTCTGGCTCACAAGAACCTTTTGAGAACAATTTCCAAAGTGGGATAACAGGACATGGAAATGGAGAGGTGATGAACACTATAGATAAATATTGGTAAGAAAGGTGACTCAGCTATCGATCTAAACAAAGTTTCAACTTCTCCATGGGTGGGAGTTTTCAAATCATGGTATTTCCGGCCCACAGGTTTTTCAGGCAGTGCATCCTCACCAAAATCTTCATGTAAAAATAACTCCTTTTTGCTGAAATGATTTGAACAGCAAGTAGCCTGTCTGAGATGAAGTTTGAGCCAAGTTATTCCCAGTAGTTTAGATATTTTGCATAATTTACCTTGCTTTCCCAATTACAATCTGTCTGTTTGTGTTAGCTGATATCCTCCTGAATGGCCATATGTCTAATGGCCCTAAATCTAAACAGAGGCAGAATAGAGTCATGGTAGCTCGAAAGAATGTGAGATTCTGTTTTAATTCTTTTTTTTGGTGAATGAACATTTATCTAAATCCTTCACATGTCCACTTTAGGTAAAAAATATTCTAGTTTTTTTTTAAAGCTAGTCTTTATGTCTACTTTGAACTTTAAACATTTCTGGATGTTTTTTTTCATAAATTAAATAATTCAGTGCTCAAAAGGCAATTTTATAATTTACTGAATAAGCATATGAACCTGTAGTAAACAAATTATTTTCTGTTCTGTAACCTTTAGTTGTTATTTCTCTTTTATACCAGTATGCACTTTACATTCTTTACATAGTTTTCACATGTTTAAGCTTGTGCACTGTGTGGAACAGATTTGAACTATCTGTCTCTCATGGATCATATTCTTTTTTTGTCATGGCTTGACAAGGTTTTCAAAACCTGCAAGAGTAAATGTTTATCAATTTAAATACTATAAATGTTCTTATTTATATGCAACTGCTCATCAGGGGAAACCATTTACTGCCAGCATCACAATAAAGATAAAAATCTGTCAACTTTCAAATATAATCAGCTAAATCGTCAACTATAATGCTTCATGAAAACTGTTCATCGTAGCTTTTTTTGTTTTCATTCTGGAGGAAGTAATAACCTCATTACTAGCATTTCTTACATTGAGAGAGAGAGAGAACAAGTGGAGCTTTAACATTCTCTAGTCTGTGTTGATTTGGGTTGCTGAAGAAAATGTTGTAGAAACACCAGAGGCTCTACCCACAATCTCTTGTTTCTCCTTGATGAGGGAATGGTGCCAAAAGATTAGAGTTTAGCAAATATTGTACTTCTGTTTAAAAAAAAGAGCTGAGGGAGAAACCTGTGGAATCACAGGCCGAGTCAAGCCGAATGTCAGCAGTGGATAAACTGTTGAGTTTCAAATCTTATGTTCTTTCCCATTGCAAATTTGCTGCAGAGGGAGATTTAATTGAGTCAGAGCTTGGTGGATGTGACCCCCTGCCTTTTTTTAACCTGCACCCTGAGTAAGTCTGGTGTAGGAAGACCTGTAGACATGCTAAGGGTCCATTAGAGAGTCTTATCTAGTCAATATTGCTAATAACCGAGTAATGGGTGTGGTGTTCACGACATGGGGAATATAACAAGAAAATCCTAATGTTTGTTTGTGGACATCCTGCAGGGGGAGTGGGAGTCCCTTGTTTTCAGGCACTTAGTGTCTGATTAAGCCATCACCTGCATTTGCTGCTCACACCCATCACACATCTTCCCCATGATCCAAATCCTGCAATACCTTCTCCCACCATCACACAGAGGGATCATTAGGTCAATGTACTACCAGAAGCAGCCACCGCTATCATACTGATGCTGTTGAGTACAAAGAAGCTGCCAGCCTCTGACTGGTCAACAGTTCTTAATGAGCAGGCCTTCCATCCTCAGGTCAGGTTCTTCATTTTGGGAATTATCATTCTAAGTTCCTGAGTGGCACAAGATATGCCAGACCTACTCAAAAAGAGGTGATGTCTGAATCTTGCTGGTTTTCCAGTCAGTGGCCAAGACACCCATTACTCCACCCTTAGCGACTATAATCCATAAGAAAATTGTGTCACTTGGAAAATGGTAATAGAAAGCATGGATTTACTAAATGCAAATTGTGATTGACTAATCTCATTGAGTTTAGATTCCTTACAGTGTGGAAACAGGCCCTTGGGCCCATCCAGTCCACACTGACCCTCCGAAAAGTATCCCACCCAGAACCATTTCCCTCCTAAAACTATGGGCAATTTAGCGTGGCCAATTCACCTGATCTGCACATCTATGGATTGTGGGTGGAAACCGGAGCATTCAGAGGAAACCCACGCAGACACAGGGAGAATGTACAAACTCCACACAGGCAGTCACCTGAGGCTGGAATCAAACCTGGAACCCTGGTGCTGTGAGGTAGCAGTGCTAACCACTGAGCCACTGTGATCAATTAGCACAGCTTTAATGAGGGCAGTATGATGCAGATGGGCTTGTAAAATTGTAAAATCACATTTTAGATTAATAACAACATTGAAACAGATTTGGTACAAAATTAGCAAAATGACAGAAAACAGAAAGTAATGGTGACCGTGTGTTTTTCAGACTCGAGGTAAGTGTGAAATCAATTGCCTCAAGGGTAGGTTTGAGAATTATGTTTTGGTATGGAATAAAGACCTAGACACGGGTATATCAGGCATAACTTCAAAGTCTGCAAACATATAAAACTCAAAAAAATAGTAAACAGTGAAGATAGTATGGAAGGCAGACTGATGAAATGGGCAGAAAGAGAGCAGATGAAATTTTAAGGAGAGAAGTGAGATGGAAATTATTTTAAATGTAATGAATTGTTATCATCTGGAATGTACAATCTGGAAAGGTGATGAAGCAATTTCAGGGGCAACTTTCAAAAAGGAATTGGATAAATACTTGACGGGGATTCCTGTGCAGAACTGTGAAGAGCAGCGAGTGCCTAATTTGATAGCTCTTGCTAAGTGTTTGCGCCGACAAATTGAGCCAAATCATCTCCTTCAGTGCTGAAAGATTTTAGGATCAGCAACAACACTATACTTGAATTGACTTGTGGTTGATAGGTTAATTCAGAAACTAAATAGATCAAAGCTCAAGTACAGAGGCAAATAAATTGTCAGGTTTAAGATTTTGGTCATATGTTGTGTTTTACATGGCCTGTGTCCCTCAGTTTCTTCTTCTGAATTGGAGGTTGCTTTAAGCAGAACAGTATACAGCATTACTTCAGAATTTAGTGGAGTCAGTGAACTCAGTTGCTTGGCTGGTTGGTTTGTGAGGAAGGACAGTCTCTCTCAACCTCCCCTCTTTCCTGTGACATGGTTAAATCACACTAATTGTCTCTATTCAGTGAGAGAGCAGGACTATGATTTAGAATTAGCTTTATTATAAAGGTACCTAGGTACAGATTCTTAAGTGCAAATTCATAGGGCAAAATATTACAAAATTAAAGAAATAAAAAGTCCAGCAATAAATTAGAAAAGTAGACAAATAAAGAGTCCAGAATAACACCCCTTCCAACCCACGTCATGCCAGGCTTCACCTCGAGGCCTGGTGTGCTGGGAATCAAATCCACACTAAGGCCAGGAGTCTGCGTCTAGGCTGAGGGCAGGCCTCTGAGTCCATGCTGAGGCCGGGGATCCAAGTCCACACTGAGGCCGAGAGTCCGAGTCCATACTGAGGCCGAGAGTCCGAGTCCATGCTGAGGCCAAGAGTCCGAGTCCACACTGTAGCCAGGAGTCCGGGTCCGCACTGAGGCCAGGAGTCCGAGTCCATGCTGAGGTCTGGAGTCCGATGAGGCCAGGAGTCCGAGTCCATGCTGAGGTCTGGAGTCCGAGTCCACACTGAAGCCAGGAGTCTGAGTCCACGCTGAGGCCGGGAGTCCAATTCCATGCTGAAGCCAGGAGTCCGAGTCCACGCTGAGGCCGGGGATCCGAGTCCATACTGAGGCGGGGATCCGAGTCCGTACTGAGGCCGGGGATCCGAGTCCACGCTGAGGGTAGGGGTGCAAGTCCACGCTGAGGGCAGGGATCCGGGTCCATGGTGAGGGCGGGAGTCCAAATCCATGCTGAGGTTGAGCTCACGTTGAGGCCGGGGGTCCAAGTCCACTCTGAGGCTGGGGTCCGAGCCCACACTGAGGCTGGAAGTCCGAGTCACGCTAAGGCTAGGGGTCCTCTCTGACTGTTAACTTGGACATTGGTGATGCTGTCCGTGCACAGGAGCAGCTGAGCTCTGGGTTAGGTGTCCTACTCCACTACTATCTTGGAAGTATCTTGGAAAGATGGTGACTTTATCTTTTACATTTTCATTGAATAATTTAAGAAATTATCAGCAATTACTGCATGCATTTCGACAGTTTCCTAGAAAACAGTCTAATCAGTATTATTTTTATTTAATTTAATGCTAATCTGAGTGCAAATGGTGCAGTTAGCAGTGATTATAAACCTAGGGAAACTGGCAAAGGTAGCCAGAATGCATTTAATATAACTTTATATATAACTAACCTGTCAATAAATAATTTTATTGACCAATGTTACATGGAAAAAAAATTTCAAAAGCTTATTTAATTCTTTAGTATTTAAGTTTCTTATACTAATGGAACTATTGAATAATGTATGCAGCATCTTTTTAAGTCTTATACATGTACCCCACTTGGAGCCATCAAAGTAGCAAAGCTCAATGTAAATTCTCATTGCTCTCCTCAGGCATGACACGCAACCAAGAATTGAACAGCATTTTCATTACAGCCTTACTGTGTAAAAAATGCACTATTAATTAAACTGTGCTCGGGGGGAGAATAGAGAGACAACTCTTGGTTGTAAAGGATGAATGAGTGAGAGTGGGATCAAATAAGTAATGAACAGATGAATCAACTTAGCCTCAATTTCGGGAAAGTGACCAGTATCTATCACTGGAGGCTGAGGCACTGAGTCATTGGAAGTACTAGCAACGTCTGCCGATGGAGTTTGGAAGGAGGTGGGTGACGATTGTGGGTTGGAAGGGTGAGGTGTGCTGAATGTGAGTAGGCAGAGACCTGGAGTTGTGCAAAAGAATTGGGACAAACAGGATTTTTTTAAAGATTAAATTGACATTAAGATAAGTATTATTTATAAAAGCATATGCAGTTGGTGAATCCTCCAGTGGTCCATTTAAGGAGTTCTGATTGGTCTGCATATAAACAAGGAGTAGGAGTAGGTAGGAGTTCAGCCTTAACCTCTTGAAGCTCAAATCATTTACTCAGTACATTGATAATTAGGTTCAAAAACATAGACAGCAGCAGCTGAGTGACCTACAAGATCTCATCCTCCTTGGCATTCATCAACCTCTCCATGAATAAAGCCATGTGCTCACACGCCTGACGCATGACAGAACCTATGGCTCATGATTCGTGCAGTGCTGTCCATGATCTCTGGCAGCGAGACCAAATGTTTCTCTTCCAACTTTATACTTCCAGAAAGTTTATCCTGGTCATGATCAGAGGCCTATCATCAGCATAGGTCTCGATGGACTGGTGTCCAAGAGTCTTCAGACTATCTGATATCTAGTCTGTAATGGACTTCATCAGATTCTGTGATGTACGTGTTACTTGTTCGTCAAATTGCGACCCCAAAGCTAACCATGAGCACATTTCCCACATGGTGACTATCTCTGGGGTGGTAGAGCCTACAGGGGAAATATTATTCAAACTATCAAGATTAGGGAAACTCCGGTTAAGGGTATTGATTAATTACAAAGACAGCTGGGAGACACTGGGCATTGGTTAGGGAGGAGACAAACATTTGTCACTTTGTGTTCTACAAATAAATTGAGTCTTATTTGCAAAGGTTACTGTCTTGTTTCTTAGATCACTGTATGGCTTTGGAACCCTAAAACTGAAAGATGTCATAATACATCCTCTTAGTCGTGAGTGCCTTTATCCTCAGAGCTGCGCTATTATGTTATTGTTCTGAAGCAGAGTCACTGGACCTGAAACATTGACTCTGCTTGCTTTCCACAGATGCTGCCAGACCTATTGAGGTTCTCCAGCAATTTCTATTTTTGTTTCAGATTTGCAGCATCTGCACTTTTGTTTTTCTGCTTTCAGGTCAATTCCACTGCCGCCTTCTCTGTAGGCATTAGGATGCCAATGTCAACCAATCACCCACATGTTCCTTTATATTGTGGATCAGTATCTCCTAAAGGGAAAGGGGTAGATTTAGTATAGTCTCAATGGATACCTAATCCCCTTACTGTATATTTCCCTTGACTGATAATAAAGCCTCTATAATAATAGCTCCATACTTGCAAATTCATGATACTAAAACACCTTTATCTTCTCACTCACATTCAATATTCGTGCCTCATTAATGATGAAATATCTGATTAAATGTCTGCCACTGGTCAATCACTGACTTTCCCTTTAGACTATTTTCCCAGCCCGTTTAAGGTGACTGCTTTTTCACACCTTTGTAATGGCCTTTATTTAAGTTGAGTACACTGGATTGAGAGTAGAGTGGTGCTGGAAACGCACAGCAGTTCAGGCAGCATCCAACGAGCAGGAAAATCAGTGTTTGGAGCAAAAGCCCTTCATCAGGAATATAGGCAGAGTGCCTGAAGGGTGGAGAGATAAATGAGAGTTGGGGGGTATGGACCTGACCAGGTAGTCACGGAAGGAATGGTCTTTGCGGAAGGCGGAAAGGGGTGGAGAGGGAAATATATCCCTGGTGGAGGGATCTGTTTGGAGGTGGCAGAAATGGCAGCAGATGATTTGGTTTATGCGAAGGTGAAGGTGAGCACCAGGGGGGTTCTGTCCTTCTTACGGTTGGAGGGGTGGGGTCTGAGGGCGGAGGTGCGGGATGTGGATGAGATGCATTGGAGGGCATCTTTAATCATGTGGGAAGGGAAATTGCGGTCTCTAAAGAAGGAGGCCATCTGGTGTGTTCTGTGGTGGAACTGGTCCTCCTAGGAGCAGAATAGGCAAGAGCTTTCGAAAGCTGATTGGAGGCAGATGTTCACAGGTAAAGAGATGGCTGGAAAATGGGAAGCCTTCAGAAATGAGATAACAAGCATCCAGAGAACGTATATTCCTGTCAGGGTGAAAGGGAAGGCTGGTAGGTATAGGGAAAGCTGGATGACTAAGAAAATTGAGGGTTTGGTTAAGAAAAAGAAGGAAGCATATGTCAGGTATTGACAGGAGAAAAAGAAGGAAGCATATGTCAGGTATTGACAGGATAGATCGAGTGAATCCTTAGAATAGTATAGTATAAAGAAAATAGCAGTATACTTAAGAGGGAAATCAGGAGGGCAAAATGGGGACATGAGATAGAATTAAGGAGAATCCAAAGGGCTTTTACAAATATATTAAGGACAAAAGAGTAGCTACGGAGAGAATAGGGCCCTCGGGCTTATGCCCGAAACGTCGATTCTCCTGTTCCCTGGATGCTGCCTGACCTGCTGCGCTTTTCAAGCAACACATTTTCAGCTCTAATCTCCAGCATCTGAAGACCTCACTTTCCCCTCAAAGATCAGCAAGGCGGCCTTTGTGTGGAGCCACAGAAAATGGGGGAGATACTAAATGATTATTGTGCATCAGTATTTACTGTGGAAAAGGATATGGAAGATGTAGACTACAGGGAAATAAATGGTGACTTCTTGCAAAATGTCCAGATTACAGAGGAGGAAGTGCTGGATGTCTTGAAACGGTTAAAGGTGGATACATTTCCAGGACCTGATCCGGTGTACCCGAGAACTCTGTGGGAAGCTAGAGAAGTGATTGCTGGGCCTCTTGCTGAGATATTTGTATAATCAATAGTCACAGGTGAGGTGCCGGAAGACTGGAGGTTGGCAAACGTGGTGCCAATGT
>NC_057711.1:51710419-51712894 GCF_004010195.1 Chiloscyllium plagiosum
CAGATTACAACAGGATCTGGACCAGATGGGCCAATGGGCTGAGAAATGGCAGATGGAGTTTAATTCAGATAAATGCGAGATACTGCATTTGGGGAAAGCAAATCTTAGCAGGACTTACACACTTAATGAGGTAAAAACAATGACTGCAGATGCTGGAAACCAGATTCTGGATTAGTGGTGCTGGAAGAGCACAGCAGTTCAGGCAGCATCCAAGGAGCTTCGAAATCGACGTTTCGGGCAAAAGCCCTTCATCAGGAATAAAGGCAGTGACTTGTGACTTGTCCATGACTTGTCCGGACTTGTCCTACCTGCTTATCTCCTTTTCCACCTATCCACTCCACCCTCTCCTCCCTGACCTATCACCTTCATCCCCTCCCCACATCCCCATTGTACTCTATGCTACTTTCTCCCCAACCCACCTCCTCTAGCTTATCTCTCCACACTCCAGGCTCACTGCATTTATTCCCCCATGAAGGGCTTTTGCCCGAAACGTTGATTTCGAAGCTCCTTGGATGCTGCCTAAACTGATGTGCTCTTCTAGCACCACTAATCCAGAATACACTTAATGGTATGTCCTAGGGAGTGTTGCTGAACAAAGAGACCTTGGAGTTCAAGGTTCATAGCTCCTTGAAAGTGGAGTTGTGGGTAGATAGGATAGTGAAAAAGGCGTTTGGTATGCTTTCCTTTATTGGTCAGAGTATTGAGTACAGGAGTTGGGAGGTCATGTTGCACCTGTACAGGACATTGGTTAGGCCACTGTTGGAATATTGCATGCAATTCTGGTCTCCTTCCTATCGGAAAGATGTTGTGAAACTTGAAAGAGTTCAGAAAAGATTTACAAGGATTTTGCCAGGGTTGGAGGATCTGAGCTACAGAGAGAGGCTGAACAGGCTGGGGCTGATTTCCCTGGAACGTTGGAGACTGAGAGGTGACCTTATGGAGATTTACAAAATTATGAGGGGCATGGATAGGATAAATAGACAAAGTCTTTTCCCTGGGGTCGGGGAGTCCAGAACTGGAGGGTATAGGTTTAGGGTGAGAAGGGAAAGATATAAGAGACCAAAGGGGCAACTTTTTCACGCAGATAGTGGTACGTGTATGGAATGAGCTGCCAGAGGATGTGGTGGAGGCTGGTACAATTGCAACATTTAAGAGGCATTTGGATGGGTATAAGAATAGGAAGGGTTTGGAGGGATATGGGCCGGGTGCTGGCAGATGGGACTCAATTGGGTTGGGATATCTGGAAGAGTTGGACCGTAGGGTGTGTATCCATGCTGTACATCTCTGACACTATGACTCTATATGGCGGAGGTGGAGGAATTGGGAATTCCTCCCAGGAGGACCAGTTCGACGACAAAACACAGGGTGCTGGCAGATGGGACTAGATTGGGTTGGGATATCTGGAAGAGTTGGACCGTAGGGTCTGTTTCCATGCTGTACATCTCTATGACACTATGACTCTATATGGCGGAGGTGGAGGAATTGGGAATTCCTCCCAGGAGGACCAGTTCGACGACAAAACACACTAGATGGCCTCCTTCTTTAGAGACTGCAATTTCCCTTCCCACGTGATTAAAGATGCCCTCCAACGCATCTTGTCCACATCCCGCACCTCCGCCCTCAGACCCCACCCCTCTAACTGTAACGAGGACAGAACCCCCCGGTGCTCAACTTTCACCCTACCAACCTTCGCATAAACCAAATCATCCACTGCCATTTCTGCCACCTCCAAACAGACCCCACCACCAGGGATATATTTCCCTCCCCACCCCTCTCCGCCTTCCGCAAAGAACGTTCCCTCCGTGATTACCTGGTCAGGTCCATACCCCCCTACGACCCACCCTCCCATCCCGGCACTTTCCCCTGCCACTGCATGAACTGTAAAACCTGCGCCCACACCTCCTCCCTCACCTCTATCCAAGGCCCTAAAGGAGCCTTCATCTCGTCCACATCCCGCACCTCCGCCCTCAGACCCCACCCCTCTAACTGTAACGAGGACAGAACCCCCCAGTGCTCAACTTCCACCCTACCAACCTTCGCATAAACCAAATCATCCGTGCCATTTCTGCCACCTCCAAACAGACCCCACCACCAGGGATATATTTCCCTCCCCACCACTTTCCACCTTCCGCAAAGACCGTTCTCTCCGTGATTACCTGGTCAGGTCCACGCCCCCCAACAACCCACCCTCCCATCCTGGCGCCTTCCCCTGCCACCGCAGGAATTGCAAAACCTGCGCCTACACTTCCTCCCTCACCTCCATCCAAGGCCCTAAAGGAGCCTTCCACATCCAACGAAGTTTTACCTGCACATCCACTGATATCATTTATTGTATCCATTGGTCCTGACGCGGTCTCCTCTACATTGGGGAGACTGGGCGCCTCCTAGCAGAGCGCTTTAGGGAACATCTCGGGACACCCGCACCAATCAACCCCACTGCCCTGTGGCCCAACATTTCAACTCCCCCTCCCACTC
>NC_057711.1:51712937-51745102 GCF_004010195.1 Chiloscyllium plagiosum
TGGACGCCTCCTCGCAGAGCGCTTAGGGAACATCTCTGGGACACCCGCACCAATCAACCCCACTGCCCTGTGGCCCAACATTTCAACTCCCCCTCCCACTCAGCTGAGGACATGGAGGTCCTGGGCCTTCTTCACCGCTGCTGCCTCACCACCTGACGCCTGGGGGAAGAACGCCTCATCTTCTGCCTCAGAACACTTCAACCCCAGGGCATCAATGTGGACTTCACCTGTTTCCTCATTTTCCCTTCCCCACCTCACCCCATCTCCAAACTTCCAGCTCAACACTATCCCCATGACCTGTCCTACCTGCCTATCTTCTTTTCCATCTATCCACTCCACCCTCCTCTCTGACCTATCATCTTCATCCCACCCCCATCCACCCATTGTACTCTTTGTTACCTTCCCCCACCATCCTTCCCCCCACCCTCACCCTCCTCTCATTTATCTCTCCACCCTTCAGGCACTAAGCCTGTATTCCTGATGAAGGGCTTTTTCCCTAAACGTCGATTTTCCTGCTCCCCGGATGCTGCCTGAACTGCTGTGTTTTTCCAGAATCTGGTTTCCGGCATCTGCAGTCATTGTTTTACCATTGGATTGAGACTCAAGTTGCTCTCCCTCAAACTGAACTTGAAATTTTATCTTGCTCTGATTGCTACATCCTTGAGGATCCTTAACTATGAAAGCCTTTATTAATTCTAACTCATTTTACATTTCTAGATATAAAATAGACTGTTCTTGGGTAGGATGTGCAACACCCTGCTCTATCATTGTTGCAACCAACAAATTTATCTTCATGTTGCTCTTGCCGTTAATTTGTAGTCGATATGCAGATTAAATTCACCCATGGCAATTGCTATTCTTACACACATCCATTATTTCCTGATTTATATTTTACTGAATAGTGAGGCAACTCTTCAGGAGCCTATAGATGACACCCACCCACAACTTGACCTTCTTGCTTTTCCTTATTTCCATCCAAAGTGATTCCACATCACAATCCATTGCACGTTAGTGCTGGTGAGAAAGGAGGAACTATTACACAGACTGCAAAACTGCGGTCTCACTAAATGGGTTGCCACTACAGATCTTTTTTGCCATTTGCTTTGTTGCTGTTGGCTTCTGTCTTCATGCCAGACGATATTGATTGCAGGACCAGAGAAAAAGGTTGTGAATCAGATCAATGATTGCTGAAGAGAGGTCAAGGCCAGTGAGACAGTGAGGGAATGCACATTTTATTAACTTAGTCACTGGGCTGCGTAAAGTATGAGTTGTGAAAAAGGCCATTCAGCTGACTCTTTCTAACAGCCATTGACTTTTTCAAAGTTAATTTTCTGAGGGAGATAAACTATTGATGCTTGAAGGCTGTGAAGCAGAAACTCCAAGCAATCAAATTAATCCTTATTTTATTATAGAACTATTCAGCCCACCATGTCTCTAACAACTTACTGCACAAACAAGTATTTTTTCCCACTCCCCTACTCCCAATTCTTTCTATGCAATGCTGCAATTTTTTCCTTTTCATTTTATTTTTCTAATTTCTGTTTGAATTTACCTAAACCAGACTTCCAGAAATGGCATTACCAGATCCCAATCAATCCCTGCGCAGAATTTGTTTTTGCTTATGTCTTCGTTAGTTTTTCTTATCAGTTACCTTAAGTTAGTGATTGCTGGAGACTGCAATATCTCCCGACAGGAAGACTGAAACCAACAACAAAGTAAAGTGGCAAACGAAATCTGTAGTAGCAGCCGATTTAATGAGACTGCAGTTTTGCAAATATATCAGTCTCTGGAGTGGTTTTTGAACCCTCTGCTAATTTTCTTCTCGAAGTAGAACCTCTATCCACAATTTGATATTAGAATCCCTACATTAGAATCCTTACAATGTAGAAACAGGCCCTTCAGCCCAACAAGTCCACACTGACCCTCCGAAGAGTAACCCACCGAGACCCATTCCTCTACCCTGTATTTACTCCTAACTAATGCACCTAACCTACACATCCCCAAACATCATAGGCAATTTAGCATGGTCAATTCACCTAACCTGCACATCTTTGGACTGTGGGAGGAAACCGGAACAGCCAGAGGAACACACGCAGGCACAGGGAGAATGTACAAACTCCACACACAGTCCCACAAGATTGGAATTGAACCCGGGTCCCTGCGCTGTGAAGCAGCAATGTCAGCTACTGCTCTTAAAAAAAGGCTTTTTTGCATGTTTTCTTTAATGGACTTTTGATGGATTATAGGTTTGCATGAAGGGATACAGGCGATACTGTGTGTTGATGTGATGGCCTAGTGGTATTGTCACTATATTAATCTAGAGATCCAGATAATACTCTGGTTGCCTAGGTTTAAAGCCCACCATGACAGTTGGTGGAATTACAATTCAATTTAAAAAATTGAAAATAAGAATCTAATGATGATCACGAAACATTTGTCAATTGGTGTTAAAAAACCATCTGGTTCACTAATTGCCTTTCAGCAAGGAAACTGCTATCTTTACTTAGTCTGGCTTATATGTGACTCCAGACTCACAGTACTGAGGTTGACCCTTAGCTGGGGCAATTATAGATGGGCATTAAATATTGGCCTGGGCAGCATGAATTAATTTTAAAAAATTAACCTATGGGCAGGAAAAGCGATAAAACTTGGAAATGAACTTATTGGGGCTCCATTTTGAAGTAAATGAGATGAGTTGGACCAATCTTTGTCATTGGCAAGTTTTACTTGGTTTTCCTTCTGGGTTGTGACCGGTATCTCCTTTTCTTTCTGGGCATGGCCTATGCATTCAATTAACAGCAAAGTGATGAAAGCACCATTGATGGCACTTACAGATGGCTGTTACTCAGCAATAAGCTGTTCATTGATGTTCAGTTTGCGTTCCATCAAATCTACCAGGCTCCAGACTGCATTCCAGCTTTGATCTATCCATGGTCAAAAGAATTCAGGTGCAAATGACTGCCCTTGACATTGTTGCCTTGACACGTACATAATCAACTGCTTTTGACTAAGTACAGTTTTTTCAAGATTGTTTTATTCAAGTGATGCAAGGAGAGATCAGTTATTACACTGAAGTTAAACTCTGAAACATATAAAGAATTGGTTGTCGTTATATTATGGCATTCCCTTATCCACATACCAACCTCATTTTCTACCCAACAATTAAAGTAGATGTACCTCTGTGTTCTAGGTTAATGTGGTAAGGCCTCCTTCACCCACCCAGGGTATAAACAATCAATCTTACTGGATGTTGTTGTCTCTTCCTTAGCAGTGTCTGCCCTACATTACCTCCTCGCTCAGAATCTTAATAATGTCTCCTATTTACACAGAAGCTTACAGACACCGTACACTAGCTGCAAAAGGTTCACTCCATAAAAAGTTACAAATCTATCTTCTATTTCTAACATAGAAGCATAATTTAACTCTTAAAGGAAATTTATGCAGGCACAAGGATAACATATAGACCCCACACTGGGGTTGAACTGGGGTCCCTGGCATGGTGATGCAGCAGTACCAATCACTTTGCTACCATGCCACCTATTTGTATTCATATAAATATTCAGGTTGCATATCAAACTACCAATGTGTCAGTTCACAACATGCAATGAGAGCTAAGAAATACATTAAATGTCAACTCAAGCATTTGACTCAAAGAGCAATTATTTTAAAATTCTGGGAAGCATAAGACACGACATGGTGGCACCAAATGTCTGTAAGTAAAACCCAAACATTATGAACAAAATAAAATATAGTGAGAAGAATCAACCCCAAGTAGTGCCAGAGGAATGTAGGGACATAAGAACAGGAGGCCAGCCCCATTCAGCCCCTTGTGCCTGTTCTACCATTCAATGACATTGTAGTTGATCTGCAGCCTTACTCCACATACCTGCCTTTGGCTCATATCTCTTAATATCTTTGCTTAATGCAAATTAATCTATCTCAGATTTAAAATTAACAATTGATCCAGCATCCATGGTCATTTGTGGAAGAGAGTTCCAAACATCTACCACTTTTTGTGTGTAGAGATGCTTCATAACACTTCCTCTGAACAGCTGGCCCTAATTCTTGGACTATGCCCCATGTCTCTAGAAATCCCAATCAGTGAAAGTGTTTTTGTTTGATAATATCTTGAAGATTTCAATTTTACCCTTAATCAGATTATCCCTCAACCTTCTGCATTCTAGAGGAAAAAAAACCCAATTTGTGTAATCTCCCTCATAATTAGCCTCCAAAGTCAATGTATCATTCTTGTAAACCTATGTTATATTCTCTCCATTGTGAATACTGCTTCCTAAGGTGTGGTGATCAGGTCTGCTCACAGAAATCCAAGTGGGGTTTCTAACCAAGGTTTTGTATTACTGCATCCTTGTACCCCAGTTCTCTAGACCAACATTCCATTCACTTTCTTGATTAGTTTCTGCAAATGTTTGTGACATTTTTAAAATGATCTATGGATCTGAACCCACAAATCACTTCAGATATTCACTGTAATTAACCTTATTCGATCTAGAAAGTACCGTGATGTTTCCTTTTCAGTCCAAAATGGATAATCTCACATGATATTACATTCAACTCCAATTGCCATAATTTTGCCCATTCACTTAATGTATCAATATCCCTTTGCAATTTTATGCTGTCATCTATGCAATCTACAATGCCACGCAATTTTGTGTCATCAGCAAATTTGGATATATGATTTTCAATGCCATTAGCCAATTGGTAAATGTAAATAATTGAGAACCTGACCCGGACAGATCCTTTTGGGATATCACTAATCCTGCCAATTTATGTACCTCCTCATGATCCCGACTTTCTATCTCATGCCAGTCTACAATTTTCCAGCCATGTCAGTATTTTGCCCTCAATTCCATGGACCTCTAGCTTAGTTAACAGTCCCTTATGTGAGACTATATCAAATGCCCTCTAGATATCCATATAAATAACATCCATAGATATTCCCCAGTCCACCACCTTAGTCAAAGCCTTAGTCTTCAAAACGTGCAATCAGCATTGTCAGGTGTGACCTACTTGTCATGAATCAATGCTGGCTTTCCCTGATTAACTGAAAATTTTTGAAATGTTGTTACTCCATCCTTGATTATAGACTCCAGTAATTTCTCCACCACAGATGTTAGAATTAACTGGTCTGTAAGTCCTTGGTTGTCTTTTCTCGCCCTTCTTAAAACATGGGAGTGACATGTGTACTGTTTTAATCCAGGAGGATGACTCATGAATGTAAGGAACTCGGATAGATTACGGGGCAGGTCAGGTAGCATCCAAGGAGCAGGAAAATCGACGTTTTGGGAAAGATTATAGTTAGGGCATCTACAATGTGCTCCCCTAATTCATTTAACACCTTTGGATGGAAACTGTCAAGTTCTGGGGATTTGTCACTCTTAATTTCCAATAATTTCCTCATTATTGATTTTTTTCCCTCTAAGGGGGAAAAAAAATTGTGTTGTGTTAAATGTATCTCTAAACATCCTCCACTGTTTTTCTGATGTTTTATGTCATTTTATGCCTTACCTAAAGCTAAACCTCTAGTAGCTGATTTATGCTTTTTGTTTCAAACGCTGCATTGATCTTGATCATATTAAGATCATATTTAATAAATGTTCACACACAATTAGGTTACTAATTAAACTGCTCATTACTCATTACTAAATCCAATATTGCTGTCCCCTTGTTGCATTGAGGACTTAGTGCTACAGGAAACTATGCTAGACACACTCCAGAAAATCACTACCTTGGTGACACGTGCTTGTCTGCCTCTCCCAATCTATGTTAAACTTAAAACCCCCATTAATATTACTCTGGCTTTGCTCCACACTTGCCGAGTTTCTATATTTTTATGGTCTAGCACTTCAGAGCTATCACTAGGAGGCCTATAGACAAAACCTATTACAGTTTTAGATCCTTTACCTGTTCCTCATATCCACCCATACAGTCTCCACTGATTTCTTTCCCCTTATCATATCATCCCTCACCATTGAAGTAATTTTGTTTCTCATCATTAATGCTACTCTACCTCCTCTGCCATTTTCCCTATCCTGGTCATTTTTAATTCCCATTGCTGATCATTCTGCAGGTATGTTTCAGAATGGCTACTAAATCATAATCTCTGATTTGAATATGTGCCCATAGCTCAGGTAACTTATTCAGAGACAGAGAGAGAGAGAAAAGAGTGGAAAAATGAAATGACTATTGCCACAGGAATGAACACATAGCTCTAGCTTAGAATGAATCGGTAACTGATGACATTGAAAAGGTATTTGGGAAGTTTAAACAAAAGGGCAGACATAGATAGTCTGTAGTTTTCTGAATAGGTTATCTGCATCCTTTTGTGGTGGGACAAAAAAGGCTTAGATCAGTTTCTTAGCTCGGAGATGAGACAGGATGAGAATAAAAACCCAAACAAAATTTATGAAAAATTCAATTCAAACCATTGAAATCACAAACTTGAATTTCAAAACCTGAGGCAGGAACCATGTGAGTCTGTTGACACTTCCTTAATGAGCTTGAAAAATTAGTCAGAATGATTCAATTCAAGGAAATGAATGAGAGGCTAGTATATCAGCTCATTTGAGACCCTGTACACCCAGTTATACAAAACACTTTGATAGGAAAAGACAAGCCCATAATATGACAGACATTAACTCTGCCAGTGAACATGAAGGTAAGAGATGACAGATGAAGATATTTCCTGCCCAAACTGCTAGCCTTTAGATGTATTAGTTAATACGATGAACCAGCTACAAAAGATAGGACACCAGACAGAGTGAAAGATTTGCCAGAGCAGTGGATAACGAGTTCACAGACAGAAGGAAATGTCTTAAACATGGATCAAGTTGCAGAACTTGTGGAAAACCTAGTTACTGGAACAAAGATGTGCAGAATAAGGAAAGAAAATGATAAATAAATCACTGACAGACCAACAGGATAATTGAGGACTAAACTAAGCCAAAACAACCATGTCCCCTGTGTGGCGCAGTGATTCAGTGGTTAGCACTGCTGCCTCACAATGTCAGGGACCTGCGTTCAATTCCAGCCTTGGGTGACTATCTGTGTGGAGTTTGCATATTCTTCCTGCATGTCTGTGTGGTTTCCTTTGGGTTCTCTAGTTTCGTCCCACAGGCCAAAGATGTGCAGGTTAGGTGGATTGGCCATGCTAAATTCCAGCTGAAAAATGTGTTGCTGGAAAAGCGCAGCAGGTCAGGCAGCATCCAAGGAGCAGGAGAATGGACATTTCGGGCATAAGCCCTTCTTCAGGAATGCTAAATTCCAGGTGTGCAGACTTGATGAGTTAGCAATGGGAAATGC
This sequence comes from Chiloscyllium plagiosum, assembly GCF_004010195.1. Classification (NCBI taxonomy): domain Eukaryota; kingdom Metazoa; phylum Chordata; class Chondrichthyes; order Orectolobiformes; family Hemiscylliidae; genus Chiloscyllium; species Chiloscyllium plagiosum. The sequence continues at coordinate 51,720,258 of NC_057711.1, forward strand.
AGGGTTTCAGGGATAGGGATGTGGGTCTGTATGGGTTGCTCTTTGAAGGGTCATTGTGGATTCGATGTGCTGAATGGCCTGCTTCCATGCTATAAGGATTCTATATCCTACAAAATAGCAATGAGTTTGAATGCATAGCAGACATTAAAACCAAACATCTATAAAAACTGTGAGGATGGAACAGTTTCTAGAAGGGAAAAATGTGATATTTTAGAATAAGAAGGAGGTGAGAAATAGCAATCATAAAGCCATAACTTACACAGGAATACAGTGTCTTTCATCTTGCTCAGCTGTATAAGATATTTTCTAAACATTTGAAAGAAAATGATTATCTAGAAAATATGTTCTGAAATCAAGCAATATCAGGGTATACAGTAGATCTGAGATACAGCAATATGCAATGTTCCAAATCAGAGAAACATGCAAAGGAAAAATTATTAACAGCATGTTCTGTATCACTGAAACAGGTGTTCCTGCCATCATAGGGTTGGAGAGATGTGAAGAGCTGCAGCTGACCTCAGTAAATCATGAGATGGTGGAGATTCCTCAAGGGCTGAAAGTAATACACCCTTGAAAGAGCAGATTGGTACAAATAGAGATAAAAGGAAAGGTTGCAAAAAGTCTCCTTCAAGAGAGCTCTCAGGAAAAAAAATGAGATTACCAGAATAACAGAGCCCAGAAGAAGAAGTAGATAAGGTGGTTAAGAAGGCGTATGAGGAACTTGCCTTTATTAGTCAAATCAATGAATATAAGAGCAAGGAGGCTATGATGGAGCTGTACCTAACATTAATTAGGGCCCAGCTGGAGTACAGTGTGCATTCTGGTTGCCACACTACAGAAAAGATATAATTGCACGAGAGAGGATGCAGAGGAGATTCACCAGGATGTTGCATGGGCTGCTGTGATTCAGCTGTGAAGAGAGACTAGATAGTGTAAGGTTGTTTTTCATAGATCATAGGGGGTCCTCCTTGAGATGTATAAAATTATGAGGAAGAGTAGATACTGAGAAACCTTCCCTGTCAATAACCAGGGGGCACAATTCTAAGGTAAAGAACAAGAGGTTCAGAGGAATTTATGGAAAAACGTTTCACCAAGAGGGTGGTGGATGTTTGCAACTCGCTGCCCAAAATGTTGGTAGAAGTTGTACCATCGGCTTTGAGATTTAGATTGGCCAGTTACTGAAACTTGGGATGAGAATAGATAGTTGCTTGATGACTGGCTTGGACACAATAGGTCAAGAGACTTTATTCCTTGCTGTAAAAACACTGTGACTCTAAAATTGTGTAAATTACATCATTGTGAGAGATTACATGCAAAGCCAAGAAAATAGGTGGCAATCAGATACTGAAATTTGCAACATCCATATTGACATTAAAAAAAAGCTAATGTTCCAAATCAGAGAAACATGCAAAGAAAAAATTATTAACAGCATGTTCTATATCACTGAAACAGGTGTTCCTGCCATCATAGGGTTGGAGAGATGTGAAGAGCTGCAGCTGACCTCAGTAAATCATGAGATGGTGGAGATTCCTCAAGGGCTGAAAGTAATACACCCTTGAAAGAGCAGATTGGTACAAATAGAGATAAAAGTTCTTCAGCTAATGCAGAATTCCTAAAATTTACAACATGAAAAGTTTGCAGTAGAGTTTGAGATTATTGACCTGGCAAAAATGAGCAGGATGTAACTGGCAAATTCAAACTGGGCATACATAAGAGAAACTGCATATCTTTTACAAATTAGCAGAAGAGGTATCTAATAGGAAGCTCCTGAACTCAGGTCAAAACTACAGCAGCATATGCCTCAAGTAGTAGAAGTTTAAAAGAAAAGACTAATGATGCTATGATCAGACAGCATGTTAGTGAACTGCAAGTACAGTTCAGCAGCATATCACCATCAGAGAATGATAAACTGGAGACTAATAACACACTGCAAGAAATGTTGAGGTACTTAAAAGAAGAAATAGAGTCATAGCATCATACAGCACGGAAATAGACCCTTCGATCCAACCAGCCCATGCTGAACATAATCCCAAAGTAAACTAGTCATCTCTTGGCCCATATCCTTCCAAACCTTTCCTATTCATGTATCCATCCAAATGTCTTTTAAATGTAATTGTAGTTGCACCCACCACTTCCTCAGGAAGTATTTTCAACACACAAACCACCCTGTGTGTAAAATAAATGCCTCTTATGCTTTTTTTCAAATCCCTCTCATCTCACCTTAAAAATATGCCCCCAGTGTTGAAATTCCCTATCTTAGGGAAAAGCCAACTACCACCAACTCTATCTATACCTCTCATTACTTTATTAGCTGTTATCATGTCACCTCTCAAGCTCCTACACTGCAGTGACAGAAATCGCAGCCTATCCAACCTTTCGTCATAAGTCAAACCTTTCATACCCTGCAACATCCTGGTAAATCTCTTCTGAACCTACTCCAGCTTGATAATATCCTTCCTATAACGGGGCAAGCAGAACTGGTCAGAGTATTCCAAAAGACGTGTCACAAATGTCCTACACAACCACAACATAACATCCTAACTCTTACACTCAAAGGATTGAGTAATGAAAGCAAGCGTGCCAAAGGCCTTTTTAACCATCCTATCTATATATTATCATGCAGAGGGGACACAATTAGAAGATGTAAAACTAGTGGAAGACAAGTACACAGAATGCATAGAAAATTAACATGAACTGCAAACTTTTAATGTAGAGCTTGAGAATTGCTGCCAGGCCAAGGACTATCTTTACTTAGCTCTTAGAATTACATTTGATATTACTTCCATCTGTGTTGGTGTGTAAAACTCTGATTGCTTCAAACTTCTGGAAACCACAGGACACAATGACCATTTGGAAAGACAAAAGCAACAGATGTATGGCAATGCCATTACCTGCAAGTTCCCCTCCAAATCACACAGCATCAGAACTCAGAGCTGTATCTCTATTCCTTCAATGTCCCTGTGTTAAAATCCAATTTCTAACAGCACCATACATGTAACCACACCAGATGAACTGCAGCGGTTCAAGAAAGTGGTTCAACACCACATCCTCCAGAGCACTGAGTGTCGGACATTAATGCTGGTCTTGCCAATAAAAGCCATTTCCTATGAAAAACAATGTGTGAAACTTGAAGTATTTCTGCATCTGCATACACGTATCGTGAGTCAGTTGCCTGGGGAATGACGTGCATGGCAACTTCAGGGTTACATGATCACGCATCCATGCAGCACAGAGGGAATTTTGCTTGTGACCCCATAGCAAAATATCTTCTGCCTGCAAATGTTCATTATCAAATGTGTGACTGATCACATGCAGGACATTTCCACACCATCCGTCCACTACCCCCTTGCTGTTTGTGCTGCTTGTATCAGGCTGTGAACTGTTTGAACACCTGCTCTCGCCAGATGGTTCCATTTCTAATTCCCTTTTTGAAATATTTAATGCAGAAATCAAACTACCCAACAGGACATATTTAAAGAGGGAGCAACACTGTCCATATTCTTTGAAGAGTCAAAAGAATTACATAAAATCAAGTAAACTCTTAACATCCTCTTCTTTAGGAAGTCCCTTGTTATTAAGGACGATTTGCTTCCATTATAGTTCAATGGGCTCTGCAATGGCTGATAAGGCCAATGCACTATCGACAGAATCTTCCACATGAAGGGTTGGTAGATGGTTCATTTGGAGGTTTGTGCGTTCCCTCTGATGTGTTGACTTCACTGCTGTATGTTCCCAATGAATACATTTAGTGCCTTCCCAAATGAGCCTTCTCCATTTTGGCCAGTCACAGGTCTCAAGAAATTCCATCAGCCATGCCTCCAATGCATTCCTCAGTTTCATTGACAAAGCCAATAACAAATGCTACCTGTGGAGAATATCTAATGGAAAGCTAGCATTTGGAGAATTGTATCCCGAGACGATTTAATATCACCAAGGCATGAGAAGGAAATAAAAGCATCACATATATGTGCTATGATATTTGGAATGAGATAGTAGAATGAGTTGAGGACAGTAATTAAATCAGAGAGTTAAAGAAAAATTAACCATCTGAGAACTGGTGGAAGTGAGCAAGTATTATTAGTGACGTGTCACTATATTTACAAGAACCAGTAAGATTTCTGAATTAAATGCTCTCCCACAAAAAGCAGCGTACATGTATGGAATGAGCTGCCAGAGGAAGTGGTAGAGGGTAGTACAATTGCAACATTTAAAAGGCATCTGGATGAGTATATGAATAGGAAGGGTTTGGAGGGATGTGGGCTGGGTGCTGGTAGGTGGGACTAGATGGGTCAGGATATCTAGTCGGTATGGGAAAGTTGGACTGAAGGGTCTGTTTCCGTGTTGTACATCTCTATGACTCTAAATGCTACCTTAGTTAAAAATTTTAGATCTCAAAGTGATAAATTTTTCAAACCAAGAATTTTAAAGAATGTGAAAGGCTGAAAAATTGACTTATGAAACTGATCAGCCATGATCTTGTTGAATGATGAACAACAGCAAGGAGATGATAGAAAACCTGCTTCCTATGTTTCAATGAAAATCCTGTCTGAGCCAACTCTTTCAAAGAATTACCCAACTAATTCCATTCAATTGCTCTTTCCTCATGGCCCTATTAATGTTTTCTCTTCAGATATAAATCCAATTAGTTTTGAATCTGCTTCTAACTTATCAGATGATTCATTCTGAATTACAAAACTTCATCTTTTAAAATTAAACTTCTCTTTTCCCTCCTGGTTCTTTTGAAATTTTTCTTAAATCTGTGACCCCTGGTTGTCAACTCTGCTGCTGGTGAAAACAATTGCCTCCTATCTACTTTATTGAAAGCTTTAGTAATCTTGAACATGTCTATCAAAGACAAATGTTTGCGATTGTTGAAGACTAATCAGTCACCTTCATATTATCACTTAAGAGTTCCTCAGCACCGTGTCCTAGGCTCAACCATTTTTCCCCTTTATTCTTTCGAGAGTGTGTGTACATGCATACATATATGAAGGTAACTGATCATGTCTGGAACAGGGGAGGGACGTGCCACCTCCAGAGCGAGTAGGGAGAGGAGGGTCAGGACTAGTAGGAGGGGAATCAGAGCAGGGTTAGTAAGCAAGTCCAGAGTGGGTAAGGGGGTTGACCAGAGTGAATCAGAAGTCTCAGGTTCTGGGAGGAGTTGGGTGTGTGACATAAATAACTTGGTGGTGTTACCCACCCAGGGACACCAATTGTGAGATATTAACGGTCTGTGGAAGATGTAGTTGTGTTATGTATGTTTTGTGAGAAAAATATATATGGGGTCAGTTGAATAGTTACTCATGGACTAGGCCATGTATTTAACAGTCTAACATTTCCTGAGTATTTATTTTCTTAATTTCATCAGAAAACTCTGAATTCTCTAATGTAAGTGGAGAATGTTGAAGGGTGAAGGGCATTAGGGAATTGCTTAACAGAATCCTCAATTACCTGAACAATACCTTCAGAGTCTGCTACAATGGAGATTTCAAAGGGTCCCCATGTGCAACTTCCATCTACACTAGAAAAACAACTGTGTGGCCATTGGAAATTCTGAGCCAATGTTTGTGTCAGAAGAATGTAGTTAAAACACTTGTTTAATCAGTTCTACATAGAGCTATGGACCAATATTACCATTTGACCTGAAATCATAAACCAAAGCATAAGAGTCTGGAACTATCTCTAGTTTATTTAATGTCCCTGTTGTTGGCCCTACACTCCATGGGTGGCAGCAGATCAAGAAGGCAGCAATGAGAACATTTTTAGTAGACAAAGAGGCAGGCACACAACACTTTAATTTAGTGCAGAACACTGTGAACTGATACAAAGAACAAAGAACAATGCACCACAGGAACAGACCCTTCGGCCCTCGAAGCCTGCGCCGACACATTTTGCCCTTCCATATTAAAACTGTTTTCACTTATATGATCTGTCTCCCTCTATTCCCTTCCTATTCCTGTATTTGTCCAGGTGCTTCTTGAATGCTGCTATTGTGTCGGCTTCCACACCTCTTCTGGCAATGTTTTCCAGGCACTCACCACTCTTTGTGTGAAAAACATGCCTGGCACATCTCTTTTAATTTTCCCCTCCTGTACCTTGAACCTGTGTCCCCTCATAATTGACTCCTCCACCCTGGGAAAAAATCCTCATACTTTCCACTCTATTCACACCATTCATAATCTTATAAACTTGAGGTCGTCCCCTCAACCTCCTGCGTTCCAGTGAACACAAACCTAGTCTACCCAACCTTTCTTTATAGCTAAAATCTCCCATACCAGGCAACATCCTGGTAAACCTTTTCTGTACCCTCTCCAAAGCATCCACATCCTCCTGGTAGTGTAGTGACCAGAACTGTATGCAATATTCCAAGTATAACCTAACGAAAGTTCCATAAAGCTGCAGCATAACTTGTATATCCTTATACTCAATGCCCCCTCCAATGAAGGCAAGCATGCCAGACATTGATGAGCAGGTTATTGCTGTGTTTAGTGCTTCATGAAATCACATTTGTACTTTGCTGAAGATTGGGAGTAGACCAATGGGGCAGTAATTGGCTGGATTGGATTGATTGAAAATTCTTTTATGTTATTGTGGAACAAAACTGATCATCTTTGGACATCTTTCAAGGTTGCAAATCCTTTGGCCTTGTCTTTTGCATAGATATTCCCATCACTGAGAATTTTTATGGACCCTCCACTTACCTGGTTTGATTGTCCTCACCCATTCAAAATTTGATGTGACCGGATTGGAGAGCTTTGATCTAATTTGTTGACTGTACAATTACATAGCTCTGTCTATGACATGATGTTTCTGCTGGTGGTCAACAACTTTAATTGAAATTATATGCCCACTGCTGTATTCTATTTGCACTACAACTTGTTGAATCCTCAGTCTAATAAAAGTGTAAATTTGGCACTGTCACATCTGGGATCTGGTGAAAGCCAGCACGTTGTTTTTCTGAATGTCAGCACTCATTTCACAGAGCAAGAAAGGAACAGTTTGAGAAAGAAATGAAACAATAGGCAGAGAAGGGAATGAGTTGAATGAAAGTCAAATGAAATATATAGAAACAAAAGAAAAAAAAGGCAGAGAAAGAAAGGTTTGATGAAGGGGTCAAACAAAGAGACAGAAGACAATAGTGGAACCTTTTTAAATGAGCAATCAGAGGAAGATGCTGTAAGTCAGCTGAGTTTGCTGAGTGCTGTGTTGGTCCTTGAGAAGTTGGTAAGTGAATGGCAGAGGTAATTTTGTGAATATACAAACATGCTGGGTTCATAAAGTACAGAATTACCCCATCCATCAAGATAAAAAATGACGAAATACTGTGTGTATGTCATTGCACTGCTGTCATTGGAGCATAGCAATTGATGGACAAAACAAAAATCATGGTCCATCGTACTAACCTCCTGCCATTATACATGAAACAATTGCATGAACAGCGCTAAACATCTGAAGAAGGTATAAGTTGTATTAATTCAGAATTGCATCATTGCTTTCCAGTATAATGGGAGCCTTATGGCAAAATTAACTGTAGAGTGAAGTGGGTCATCTTCAATTCGTAGACAATAGGAACTCGGGGACTGCCTGTTCTACTAGTCAAATCATTGGATTTTCTACAGATTAATAGTGATGATCATTTAATGTGTAATTCTAATAATGTTACTGCTTAACAAGTTCTGGCGTGCACATGCTCAAACACACAATTTTCTTTCCAAATATATTTAAAAGATTACAGTAATTGTCCTTCTTTAACTTAAACACTTTTTTTCTGGTTTTTGTAACTTCTTTTCTCAGATGGTATATACCCTTCCAGCACGGCTTGTGAGCCAGGGGAATGCATCCCACCTCAAGGCGACTGATTATTCTCGCTGGCAATGAGACTTCATAGTTTGGTCAGAGTCCCCTATCCATCTGATCTTCCTAATTCCTACTTCCTATTTCTTAGAATATACAAATGATCACTTTGTCACCCCCTCACTAACTCTCCATCTTTCCCCCATTCAATATCCTCCCCCCTTATTCCAGGGTGTCTCCTTTCTTCAATTCACACTCTGGGGCGGTAACCTGATTCCCTGGTCTATCTACTTGACATTAACAACCATGTATCTTGCAAAATGTATTTAACATCCAAAGGAAAAGATATGTAAGGTTGGCTTCAGATTCTCTAAAGATAGCCATAGAAATTTTCAGAATATCTATTCAACTGTGCAATGTTCTTTGTTCTTCTTTGACCAGTTGCTTTCCATTGCATATCGCTATAATCTCAGGTGCTTCTAAATCAATGTTTCAAGTCTCATTTGACAAATTCCTTCTAAACTAATCTAATCTTCAAAGCCCACCTATATGTACTACATGTATATTTATGTCTTCACAAGAATTAATTAGCATAACTTAAAATGTTTACATTGACGAATATTCACATGTCAACTGGTTTGTAGGGAAAGAAAATTCTAATCTTGAGTCTCATTTAAGGCTTGTTAAATTATACAGAAGTCAACTAATTATGTTCTCACACTATAAATTACATAATCTACTTTGTACATCATCTGCCACTCAACTGCTCAAAGCATTTTTCCTCTTCCTGTCTTGGGAAAATAATTGATGTCCATCAGAAATTTAATGCAGATGTTTGATGTATTGTGTTGTTTTCATAGTAAGATATTTTAAACACCACTGTTTCTAAAAATCTGCTTTTAAAGTAGCATTTGTGTTTGCCTGCCTGTTGGTCTATTACTCTTGAAACTCAGGACTACAGTGTCCAATTCTGGATGTTTGGTTTTAAAAGGAAAATATCTATTTTAGCTCAACAGACAAAAGAAATCCAAGATTAAGGAGACAGAAAATTTTCGCACATGAAGCAATAAGTTTTGTCGTTAGTTGTTCCCTTTACATGTACAGCATATCCAGAAACATTGTGAGGTTTCCTGAAACATAAGAGAAGCAAGCCATTCAGTCTCCCCAGCCCTCTGTGACTGATCTGTATCCTGATTCAATCCATCTTCATGACCCAATATTCCTTAATATCCTTGTCTAACAAAAAGCTATCGACTTATTGAGTTAGCATCTACTGCATTTTTGTTGGAAAGAGTGTCACACTTTGTTATCTTTATTTTGAAGATGTGTTGTTTAATTTCTTTTCTGAATGACCTGGCTGTGAAATGAACATTATATCTCTTTATTCTAGAGAAATCCATCAATGGACAATATTTCTCTTTACAAGATCCTAGTAATCTCACACAAAACACCTCATAAACTGTGTATACCAGCAAATAAATACAAATTAACAGCATATGTACAGGACATAAGCAGATCATTCAGCCTGCCATGTCTCTGCTGGCAATCAAAAAGCTATCCAGCCAAATCACACTTTCCAGCTTCTGGTCTGTAGTCTGTAGTCCTGTAGATCACTAGAATCCAAGTGCATCAACAACTATCTTTTAAATGCAATGATGGGTTCTGCCTTTAACACCCAATGGCTGAAAAATGTTCTTCTCAACTTTTGACTGAAAAACTGTAAGGAGCAGAAGTTGGCCATTGACCTATCCATTCGACCCATTCTCTGCCATTCAATGAGATCATGGCTCATCTGATAACAGTGAATTCCACTTTCCTGCAGTTTCCCCATGCCCTTTGATTCCCTTGATGAATAAATATCTGTCTATCTCAGTGTTGCATACACTAATGACCTAGCCTTCTGCATAAAAAGATTCCATAAGTCATAACCATCTGAAAAAAACCACTCCTCATCTCTGTCTTAAATGGGTGATCGTAAGCCATACGATCCTAAGCTGCCCCACAGTTATTCCAGCACTTTTTAACTCTTTTTAGTGATAGCTATTTTATTTCCTTCCCAGTCCCAATTTGAGCCTCTTGATTATTTCGAATTTGTGGATTGCTATTAATGTCCTCTGCTGTGACTAATGCAAAGAATTTGTTTAGCTCCTCTGTCATTTCCTAGTTCACCATTAATATTCCCCCATCCTTATTCTTGAAGGGGCTTACATTCACTTTGGCCTCTCTCTTCTTTTACACACACACATTATATATATATATATTTACAGAAGCTCTTATTTATTCTTACTTATTTACTTACTATTATTTTTATCTTACTTGCTAGCTTGCACTCGTAGTTTATTTTGTCCCCTTTTATTATTATTTGGTAATCTTCTATTGGCTTTTAGAACTTTCCCAATCTTCTTGTTACCACTAATCTTTGTATGATTTTTGTCTTTCAATCCTATACTCTTCTTAACTTCCCCGATTAACCATGGTCAGTTGATCCTTTCCTCGAGGCCATCTTCCTCACTGGGAATATATCTTGCTGTGAGTTATGAAGTATTTTCTTAAATGGCTGCCATTGTTTGTTAACCATCTTTTCTGCCCTCTAATTCTTCCAACCATTACTTGAAAACATGATACCAATAAAAGCCTAGTTTAATCAATCGCATCTTGGTATTGACATTCACCATCCTTGTGGATGTTTTAAGTGAGATTTTCAATTTTAATACAAATTAGAACCATTCATTTGCAATTGAATCACTGTATTTAATATGTTATTTAAAGTACAAACTCATTGAAGTGTTAAGTTTACATGTAAACTAGATTAACAGCTAACCACTCTGTGGATCAAACGGTTTGCCACAGGCATCAGAAAACCAGATTTTGAGGTACAAATGTTTTTCTGTTCATGACATTGTTGGATCAGCATTTATAGTCAAACTGTTTTTGCCCTTCTTGGTGGTATACTGCCATCTTGAACCTGACATAGACAGGCAGGGGACTGGGAGTCAGGATTTGGAGAAGTCGATATTTCAGGTGTAACCCACCTGATGCTGCCTGGCTTGCTGTGTTCTCCTCGCCTCCTATTGTCTACCTTGCTTCCAGCATCTGCAGTTTTTTTTTTGTCTTTAATCTTGAACCTGACAGCCGTTGTGGTGTACAGTACTTTTAGGCAGACTCTTCCAAAATTTTGACCCTGTCACCCTGCAACCAGAAATAATATACTAATGGTTGTGTTTATTTTAGTGTAATGTAGGAAACAAGATCATTCTGTTAAATCATTCGACAGGAATAAATTTAACATTGAATTCCTGTTTAAAGTGGGCTTTCCTCTGTTTATTTCCCACATGTTACTATGGCTGCACTTGGATTTTGTCAGTGACATTTTGCACCTCCTGTTCTAGACAATGGCTGGATGATACTTGACAGTCCTTCAGTCATGGATAAATATAGCCTAGCAGTTAATATGAGGAGGGTTGGTGGGATATTAGATTCCCCTACAGCGTGACAAACAGGCTCTTTGGTCCAACAAGACCCTTCAAAGAGTAACCCATCTAGGCCCATTCTGACTAATGCACCTAACACTATGGGCAATTTAGCATGGCCAATTCACCCAACCTGCACATCTTTGGACGGTGTGAGGAAACCCAGGCAGACAATGTGCAAACTCTACACAGACAGTTGCCTGAAGCTGGAATCGAACCTGGACCCTGGTGCTGTGAGGTAGCAGTGCTAACCACTGAGCCGCCCTATAATACCACGAGGCCATTGCCTTCCCCCGTTGAAGTCAGCCAGATGAAGGTGGAAGACATCCAAAAGGTCTGAGGTTGAAGGTTTGTGAGAAGAGGAGGAATCTGGCAGGGTGACAGGGCTGCAATGAGAGGTTTAGAAAGGAAAGGTCGTAAATGAGAGAAGATACAGACCTTCAGGGCTGAATGCCAAGGGGAAATGCTAATAGGTATGAATTGCTGGCTGAGAGTGATCTCACATTTAGCAGTGAACAGGGCAGTTCAGGAGCAGTGTTGAGAAGTGTGGTGCTGGAAAAACACAGCAGGCCAGGCAGCATCCGAGGAGCAGGAGAATCGACGTTTTGGGCATAAGCCCTTCAGTGGTGAGTGGTCTTTGAATGTAGAATCCAGCTCTTGCTCTTCCAGGCTCTACATTCAAGTAATTGAAATAAAAACTGTAACTTGTGGCCTCCAGGTAATTGCAAGATCTGGTTTTGCAAAGTGCAGCTGCTATTTGCTCACATTGCCTCAGTGCAAAAGAAGCATCAGACACCAAGTTTGAAGGTGCAAAGTACAAATATTTGTTTAAGGTGTGGGTCCTGCATTCCTGTTTGTCACTTTTCCATATGGCATGGAGGACATTGCTAGCTGTAACTCGTGTGCTTTCTGTCTGCCACGCTGAAGATTTAGGTAAAAACAATGACTGCAGATGCTGGCAACCAGAGTCTAGATTAGAGTGGTGCTGGAAAAGCACAGCAGTTCAGGCAGCATCCGAGGAGCAGGAAAATCGACGTTTCGGGCAAAAGCACTTCATCAGGAATCAAGGGCTTTTGCCCGAAACGTCGATTTTACTGCTCCTCAGATGCTGCCTGAACTGCTTTTCCAGCACCACTCTAATCTAGATGCTGAAGATTTAGTCAGCCAGCTACTACCTGAATAATGGATGTTGCATGGCAATATTTCTAGATCAAAGTTTCACTCGAAACATGATAAATTTCCAAATATACAAAAGACATACTAACTCCTGTATTCATTTTCATTATTGCAAATGTGTTTTACCATTTAGTCAGATATTATTATTTTAAACTTGCATTGCTCTAATAAGAAAGTTGTTCCCATTATTTGTTTAAGTATGTTCAGCAAGAGATATAGGATGGGGAGGTGAGGAAGGATATACTTTTTATAATAATGAACTGAAAGTCTACTACCAGGGTAGTAGAAGCCGAGTTCATCATTGATTTCTGAAGGAAACTTAATTGACACTTGTTAGGGAATAAACTGGCAAGGCTATGGGAACTGCAGGGGACTTCAGCTTACTGGATTGTTCTACTAACTGATGGATCAAAGACTTTTTGTTTAGTATATATTGATGGGATGTGGGCATTGCTGGCTTCTATTGCCCTGAGAAAGTAGGGGTGAACTGTCTTTTAAATGGCTGCAGCTGTTGATAGACCCCTAATGCAGTTAGGGAGGCAGTTCCAGGTTTTTGAATCAATGACAGTGAGGGAGCTGTGGCATAGATCAGTGAGTGGTTAAAGGAGAATTGACTGTTGGGGGGGAGGTTTCCATGTACCTGTTGCCTTTGTCCTTCGAGATGGTAGTTGTTGTGGGTTTGGAAAGTGCTGTCTGGGAATCTTGTGGATGGTACGCAGTACTGCTACTGTGTGTGGTGGTGGAGGGAGTTAATATTTGTGAATGTGGTATCAATCAATCAATCAATCAATGTTTTATGCTGGATGCTGTGTTCATGCAGTAAAGTGGGACATATTCCATCGCACACTCGATGTATGCTTTGTAGATAGGGAATAGGCCTTGGCTGCAACACTTACATGGCTGGTCCAGTCCAGTGCTTGGTCATTGGTACCTCTGGCATGTTGATCATTGGGAACTTGACAATTGTAATGTCAGGAGGTGACAATTAGATTTTCTCTTGCTGTAGATGGTCATTACCTGGTATTTGTGTGGCATAAATGTTATTTGCTACCTTTCAGCCCAAGCCTGGTTATCATCCAGATCTTGTTGCATTTGGACATGGACCAATTCAATATCAGAGCAGTCATGAATAGCACAGAACATTGTGCAAATCACTTATGAAAGTCTCATGTTCTGACCTTATGAAGGAGGAACGGTCATTGACGAAGCAGCTGAAAATAGTTTGGCTGAGCACACTATTCCTGCAGAGATATTCTAGAGCTGAGATAACTGACCTCCAAAGTCATAACCATCTTCCTTAATGTTAGGTAACATTCCATTGAGGAGATTTTCCTCTGATTCTTATTGACTCATACTTTATTGGGGCTCCTCGATGCCATGTTTGGTCCAAATCTGCCTTGATGTCAAGAGTAGTCACTCTCATCTGCTCTATCAGATTTCATTCGGTAGTCTGATATTTGTGGTATGCATGCTGTCCAATTTGTACATTGGTGGCATGAGCCATTTCACCAATGGATAGCCCTTGACAAATAGTCAGGCTTTAACTTGCTGATAGGGAATGGATGAACACAGTGTTTAGATATCATGACTGCTGCCAGGAAAAACAGACTCTAAGGAGCAAATATTTTCAGCCAATAGATCTTACTATTATGTCTGCCTAGATAAGATCTTAGACTAGGGAGCAAAGTTGTTTGCAAGGAAATTGCTTTTGTGAAATATATAAGGTCATCCTTTGGGTAGACTATGAGAGCTAGCACATTAAATGTGCAACATATTTTAATTCCGATGACAGATGTATTATATATATATATATATATAAAATTAAAATCTTCTATTACAGTTTGAATTTCAACTCTGAGGCATATGGGTATTGTTCAATTTTATGAACGGGGTTTAAAAATTATTTAGCCAGTTTTTCTGGAACCACGCCTTTTATATAAAATTAAAATCTTCTATTACAGTTTGAATTTCAACTCTGAGGCATATGGGTATTGTTCAATTTTATGAACGGGGGTTTAAAAATTATTTAGCCAGTTTTTCTGGAACCACGCCTTTGAAACTAGTATGTGCCTCTTGGAGTGTTAACAATTTTTATTTTTATAATGAAGATTTGAAACTGAGGTGAGAAAACTTTAAGTCATTGGCTTAGCAGAAACAAGAATGAGCACACTTTGTTTTAGAATCATAGAATCCCCTACAGGCCATTGGCGTAACAAGTCCACACCGACCCTCCAAAGAGTAACCTACCCAAATTCATTCCCCTACCCTATTCCTCTGCATTCCACCCCCCATCCCTTGACTAATGTTTCAATTTGGTTCAAAACTGTTGGATAATTGAAAGGAGACTTGATGCAAGTATAGCTTTTCCTAGAAAATCAGATACTGTTCAGAGCTGTTAAGGAAACAAGTCATCTCTGTATATTCTTTGTGGAACTTCTAGACCAGGAGAGTTTGATTAGAAACCTGCATTGGTTATTTAAATTTGAGGAGGTCTAAGCTGTCAGATATGTACATGGTCAAAGGAAAGGCCTCACAGTTCATAGAACCTGTACTGAGAATGAAGCAGTTAAGACATCAAGCAGATTTGATAGGAGAGGAACTTCTCTGGATCTTTATTGACTGTAAAGTGACAGTGTTGGGAAATAGGTGGTGTTTTATTAAACTGTGTGTTTAAAAACTTTTGAAACTGTGTTATATTTAAATCACTCATTTTATTTTATTCTACATTTATTTTGTATTATAAAATGTTTGTCTTTTGTTGTTAAAACTATTCCTGCAATTTTGTATGCTTATGTTTCAGGGCACGACTGTCACATTAAATTAAACAAAGTATGATCAGGGATCTGACTTGTCCAGTTGTAATATCAGCTGGGATCACAAATTAAATGTTAATATTGTGATGGATAATATTGAAGAAATTTGTGCCTATGAGTAGTGGGTAGCAGGAAGAGGCATAAAGTAAAGCTTGTCAACTGCTTTGCCTCCTGGTATTTTACCCATGGTGCGTTAAGTATTGGCGATCTGTTTGCCATCAGCCAATTGAGCCTCTTGGACAATTAATGGTCCCGTAAGGGCTTCCTGTTGCTGTCACTGGGACTTTACCTGCAGTGGGAGAGGCCAATGGCAAGTGGTTAAGGCTCAATGTGAAACCTGGCAGTATTGTGGCCTTATTAAGCATGGGGAGTCTAATTCCGACACACTGTACCACCTCCCATCTGCATTTCCACTCTCCCTCTCGTCCTGCCAATTCCAGCCACCAGTTGCCCCCAAGTCCAGACACATATGGGTGAATCTTATGCAACTTTTTGGCTAAGTCCAAGTTGCGTTGAATATTTTGTAAGAATTTCTGCCACAAGGCCTAGCATGTTTCCTCAGCATATCTGCAAATCTGCAACTTTGTGTTATTATGTTTCATTGGAAGGCCAGCACATCACATCAATTACATATCCCACCCCGAAGGCATTCATCACATCTGATCCTGATCCTGTCTCACCACACATTATTACCAGAACAGCTCTCCACTCAGCAGTTCTGTTGGAATTTAGTGGCTTTTTTTGCACCCATGCCATCTTTAAAAGCCCATCGTGCACCCAAATCAGCACTGTCAGTCCAGAGCTGCGCTCTATAGTTTCTGACATTTGCCTTAGATGTAGCAAATGGAGCTGTTGGTGACTACTGTTTCCAGAATAATGAGAGGCCTGGATATAGTGGATGTGGAAAAGATGTTTCCATAAATAAAAAAGACTAACACAGCCTCAGAGTGAAGGGCTGACTCTTTAAGACTGAGATAAGGAGCAATTTCTTCAGCCAAAGGGTGGATAATCTGTGGAATTCATTGCCACAGAAAGCTAGGAGACCAATCATTTAGTGTATTTAAGACAGAGATAGATAGGTTCTTGATTAGCAAGAGGATTAAAGGTTACAGGGAGAAAGCAAGAGAATTATGATTCAGAAATCTAACAACCATGTTTGAATAGTGGAGCAGACTCAGTCAGCTGAATGGCCGAATTCTGTTCCTACATCACATGGCCTTATGGTCCAGGTGGACAGAGTAAGACAGAGACAAGAATTCATTTTTCCCCCGGACTGGCACTGAAGTCCACAACACATCGTTCGAGATTGCCACCTGGGTTAAAGCGTTCTGCATCATCTGGAGGAATACACAGCACTGTAGGAAGAATGTCAATGACATTCTTCACTTTACCACCTTTCCGTCTGAAACACTACACTCACTCTATCTCTGCTACTATACCCACCTCTCACCAAGGCTCATACTCTAACGTTTTCATCAATGCCTGCAATATCTTCCTCACTCATTATCACTCATCCCAATCCCTGACACTACGAGCCCTGCATGCCCTCAACACTGCCTACCCACTCTACCTCTGCATCCACTTACATCTTCTGTAATACCTGCACCTCTCTTCCATCTCAGGAGGAAACCCTTCCCTCCCATCCACGAAGAAAGGGCAGAATGACGCAAGATGGCTGGTGGGCTATACCTTATATAGAGAGCATCCTGCCTCTGATTACCTTGAGTGGTTTCCAAACCACAGGACTGGTATCGGAGGCTATCTTTGACTAAATATGTCATGATCTCTGAGTGCAGGATATTCCCCTTGACTTAACTGAAGCTTAACCTTTGTACCTGAGCTAAACAGCATGGCAAGACAGAAGTGACACAAACCTGGTATCTCTGATTGAGAGGGCAATAGTTAAAAAAGACAAATCAAGGCAAGACAATGCAAGGCAGAATGCTCGGGGCATCCAGGTAGGCTCCGAGTGGGTGAGCACTAAGACAGAAAGCAAATATCCCTGAGATGCAGCCTGGTTCAGTCCAGGCTGTTGTCCTTACAATGGTATGAAAATGATTGTTATTCGTGGCTGGGACTTTTAAGATGTCAATGTCTGGGGTGCATGAAGCCCATGAAGTATCCCGTGATATGCGGCTACCCGGTATCCATCCTGAACAATCTTTGGAGCATGCAGTGGTTGATTTCAGCAGATACCTACTCTGGTTTCCATGATTAGTTTCCTCAAACTCTAGCTTGGTTGGTGCATTTGCTAATATAGGAAGCTGAATATTAACACGGAGATTTGGGCCATTTGTAAAGCATTTATCAAACAATAAGTGACAACTCATTCCAGCTGAACAGTAAGCTGCCAACACCGCTGGTCAAATCATTGATCATGGAGCAAGACACTCCTGATGATGAGATGGGCCTTGCCAGACACCTCGTCATTTCTGCCACAAATCTCACCATCACACACGTTGCTCAGAAGCCTATACGACTGCACCCAATGTGTCTACTTCTTCAGGTTTGTCTGTAGTTTCAGTAGAAGCCATCATTCCTGGTAACACAGTTAGTATGAGAAAGATGCTGGCTTTTTGATTGACTGGCAGCTTGATAATGGGACTTCCTCTCAGCTGAGGTCAGAAAATTTGCTTCAAGCAAATTAAAGGCCTAATGGTCATTAAGTGATCAAGGAAAGGGGGACTTACCCTGAACTTTATGTATACATTACACAGAATTCAGTCCAGTGTGTGATTTTAGTAATCAATTTTAGGCCTGATTCATTCACAAGCAGAAACTGTTTTTGCCATATCTGTCCTTCTTTAAAAATCTTCACCAGGTTTCCCTTTAGGCTTGTCTTTTGCAAATTAAATGCCCAGCCATGAAAGATATATTGAAAATGAACCTTAGTTTAATATCTCATCTGAAAGGAAGCATTGCAATCTTTCAGTATTGTTGTCAGTCTTGATTTTGAACAGAAGCCAAAAGCTTGCAACTCAAAGGGCAGAAGTATTCTAAATTAGCTATTCAAAATGTCATATTTTGACTGATAACACCCTATGAGGTTTAAGATTTTACTGTTAAAAATGATGGCTAAATGCCTGTTGAGGTTGTTATTTTGAAATGTTCTTGTGTCAAGAAAGACTCAATATTCTTTTGGAGTATCTCTTGAGATAAATTAAATACTGCTGTCATCGGTTACAGTGATAATCTCTAATAGTGCCTAGAATTGCCCTTATCTTGTTCTTTTAATGTAAGAATTTGCTGTAAAACATAAAATGACTCTGAGATCATTTCAGGCACTGTAGTTAGCAAGTTTTCTTCCTACGTGCATCTGTTGCTCTATGTTGGCAATAACAGGTTCTCAGTTCTACCACTTTTTCAGCTGACTAGTCTTTTGTGGTTACTGAACTAATGCTCTGTATGCTTCCTAACATCCATTGTAACTGGCTGTTTGAAAGACGAGAACAGAGGCAACTATGTATCTTGAGTAATATCTTCTCTTTGAGTTTCTCGTTGTGCTCGAAAAATTCCCACTGATTGGCTCCCATTCCACACAAATTTAGGAGGAGTGTCCATGGTGACACAAGTTATTTAGAATGCTCGAATCTTACAGCATGGAAGGTGACTATTCGACCCACATCCCTGCTCTACTTATTTGAAAAAGCTACTCAAAGCTACTCACCTGCTATCTCTAAAGCAATACATATTTGTCCATCATTCACCCTGTATATACAACAGATTGTGTTTTACAGTTTGAGAGTTTATCCTTTCTTAGTTCGTTGATTTGAATGCTTTATTGTCAGTTGCAATTTTACAGTGAATAATACAGTAACATACAGTAAAAATCTTCAACTGTTGCCACAATCCAGCATCATTTTGAATAGTTTAAGAATAAAAAGAGTAAAAAGATATAACTGAAAGCGAGTCTATCTTTGTTCCACTGCCTCCACCATGGTCCTCAGCCAGCTCACCAGTGACACATGCACTGCCACATCTCCTCTACCACTTTGATGCTGCTTGCACCGGATCCAGTAACGTAAGGATCACCATTCATTAAGCGCCATCTTTTTGCTGCTGGGTTCACCTTGTGACCAAAGCTGAACTCACACTCTCCCCACAACCAGGAGTCCCCAGCTCTGCTGCCGCTTCTGCCTTGCCAATAACCAGGAATCTCCTCTCCAGGCCTACAGTGACTGCAGCCAGGAATCTCTAGCTCTGCTGTAGCCTCAATGACACCAGGAACACCCGCTGTGGGCATACCATACTGCAGCCGCCGCTTCGCCAATGCCAGGAGTCCTTGCTCTGGGTGTACTGCAACCAGAAGTCCCTGCTCTGGGTCTACTGGAACCAGGGGTCCCTGCTCTGGGCCTACTGGAACCAGGAGTCCCTAGTTCCACCACCATGCCAGGCCACCACCAGACCAAATGTCCTGTTCTGGCTGCCCTCCTCTGAGATGTCACCTTGCCAGTGTCACCACCTTCAAGAGTCTGTTGCTGCCGCCGCTGCTGTTGTTGCCAATCCCGAATGCTAGTGCTGTCTGATTGGCGAAATGTGCCACGATGCCAGCTGCCCTCCTCTGAGATGTCACCTTGCCAGTGTCACCACCTTCAAGAGTCTGTTGCTGCCGCCGCTGCTGTTGTTGCCAATCCCGAATGCCAGGAGGGCATCCTTGCTGCTGCTACTGCTGCCTCCGATGGCCAGATGGTGTTGCATCCGATGCCACCACCTCTTACTGCTGGGAGGCAGCTGACACCGCGCATGGCACACTCTCACTGCCACACCAATACCACAGACTAACCTGCCAAAGAAACGAAAAATGAAAGAAAGAAATGAAAGAAAAAACAGAAGTAAAAAAAAAGAAAGCATATGGGAACGGATGAGCCCTGGGCAAGAACCTGCATGCAGTCCGGCTACTCTGCCGCCATTTTGGAATTGCACTTGTACTTTTGGGTGAATGCAGTCTGGACATACTGAAAATCTGCAGGTCAGGAGGTTAAACAGGTTTCTGGTTCCACACCAGGAAATAAATTGTTTGTGTTCCCAGTGATCTGCTGTGTTTGGCCTTATGTTTTCTTGATCCAGTCCTTGCTCCCAATCTAGATCTTTGATAGGTTCCACATCTGCCCATTTTCACAAGGCAGTGAAATGAAGAGCTTTCATGTCCTGACTCTCTATCAGGTCCTGACAGAGATCTAAGATACAGAAATTTTCAGGAACACCCGACCCCTGATCCTTCTCTCATACATCATTCGATATGTAGAAACATTCCAGACTTTTGTGCAACAAGGATACAGAAACATTGACCTTAAATCACATTATGTCCTTTCTGCTTCCCAGATGAATTTGCAGCCAAGGGGTATGATTGATGAAATTACAGTGCAAATCCACAGAATACCTGCAGATTTTCAATCACATCTGATAAGATCATGGCCAAGACATCATGTTTGTCAGAGGATTCATGGACTGTGCCTTTTGGAATAATTTACTTGAAATACAGACATTACCTCATAAGCTGTAGACATCTTTTGAAAAGATTCTAGAGGGAAGTGTAAGCTATTGCTTTAGAAACCCTGGGGCTGATCTTTCTCTACAGCTGGAAATTAATTTTAAATAATAAAAAGCAAATCACATCTGAGAATTAAAATATTAATAGCTCTTAATTCTCAAATGTAATTATTCTTAATAAAAATATCCATAGCACAATGTGTAGTCTAAAACTGCAGAGGAACAAGTTTCTTCTGTTGGGGGAAGAAAGCTGGATCTGTCAGATATAAAGGGATGAGGTTAATGAAATTAGATTTCCATAAAGAAAAACAAAAATGAATGAATACCTTTGGATGGTCTCCAATCTCAACATATCACTGTCCTTAGTGAAAACCACTGTAAATTAAGTAGTAAAAGGGCAATGACAGTAAAAGGTTATAGAAACATTATAGACTTGATCCACAGACAAATGAAAAATGGCTGTGAGTAAAGTCAGCGTTGTCAGGTGTGATGCCTGCAAGCAGGTTGCCTTTTGTGCCACCACACAGTGGGTAGGCCTACATGTCACATCCTTGTAAGCAGGTACAGACAAATTTCAGGTCACAGCTGAAAATCACTGCCCTTAAAATATGCTAGCCTGATGCTCTATATGCCTGGTAGGTATCACAATACCATCTCTCTGCTGACTCAGACTCTGACAAGGCATGTTTTGACAATCTTTGCGATAGATGGTGCCAAGACTGAATAAATGCTGGTATCGTGGCACATTTTGCCAATCAGACAGCACTAGCTTTTGATCACTATGGTATGTTTTTTCTCATAGAATGCTTAAACTGTGGCTCCTCTGACAAGGTTGCTTCTGAGGAAATTTTTGACCGGAAAGGAAGTCATAGGAAAATAAAAAGGAGGGGATCATTTGATATGTTCTGCCTTTCAGTTGGATCACAGTTGAGTTTTTTGCTTCAACTACCATTTACCCATCTTGCTGCACACACATTGATACCCTTAACCAACAAAACCTTGTCGATCTCTGACTTAAATTTCAATTGATAGAGCATTCACAGTTGGAGAGGTGATCCAGATTTTCATTACTTATGTATGAAAAGGTGCTCCTGATTTCAATCCTATATGATTTAGCTCTAATTTTAAGCCATGATGAGGAGGTGCCGGTGATGGACTAGGGTGGACAAAGTTAAAAATCACACAACACTGCTCCGAAAGCTAGTGCTTCCAAATAAACCTGTTGGACTATAACCTGATGTTAAGCGATTTTAAATTTTAATTTTAAGGTGAAGTTTTTCTGGAAGATTGTGTTTCTCTGTAACTATCCTATCAAATCTTCTTTTAACTTTAAACACCTTGATAAGATCATCCACCAACTTTCTAAATTCAAGAGGGATACAAACTGGTTTATTATCATGTAAAACCTGATATAATTCTGGCCAATTGACATTGCACCATGTGATCAGCAGGGATGATGTAAGTAGGCATAATTCTGTATTTAAACTTTCTTTCACCATTGTCAATTCTTGTCTATATGATGTGGGCACAGTGTGCATGGCTTGACTCCCATGAGTGAGCATCGCAAGGTAAAGGAATGAATACATCTCGAATTAAAAATGACTAGTCTTAGTAATGATAACGAAGGACCTATTGGATTGCAGTAAAGAAAAATCTGATTCAAAAATAGCCTTTCGGGAAGGAAATGAGCCATCACTGCCCTTGAATATGCAAGCCTGATTCTATACCTGCCCTGGCAGATATCACAATGCCTAGTGTGGTCTACGTGTGATATCAGACACACACAATGCAGCTGAATCTTAAATGCCCTCATAAATGGCCAAGCAAGCTGCCAGGCTGCTGCAATAATGTAAACGATGAATAAAAATGTAGAACAATGCCAAGTACACCTGGCATTGACTGAAGCACCGTAAAAGACTTCAGCACAGTTGACCCTTCAAAATCATTTTAAATAACATCTGGAGTCTTTTGTCAATATTGTGAGCACCATATAACTGACTAACTGAGAAAAAGCATGATACAGTCATATTCAGGGAATCATATCTTACAGTTGATAACTCCAGATCCTCCATCACCATGAGTTCTGTCCCACTATCAAGTTGCGTAGTGGAAGGGAGCTGCCCGGTGTCCTCAACAGTGATTCCAGATCCTATAAAGTGTTGTGGCATCTCATGAAAGCTTCTCTCTGATTACCACCTATTTGTGTTCCTCAGCTGATAGCTCATTGCTCCGCAATGTGGATCATCACTCAGAACAAGCAT
Source organism: Chiloscyllium plagiosum (assembly GCF_004010195.1). Lineage (NCBI taxonomy): Eukaryota > Metazoa > Chordata > Chondrichthyes > Orectolobiformes > Hemiscylliidae > Chiloscyllium > Chiloscyllium plagiosum. The sequence continues at coordinate 51,743,262 of NC_057711.1, forward strand.
TGAAGGTAGCAAGGGCACAGAATATATTCTATTTGGGGAATGTCAATGCCCATCACCATGTTTCACTAATGGAGAACATAAGTATAGATGCTGAGGGAACCATCAAGATGGAAAAACATATTTGACACACCTTATCAATCTACCTGTCATAAATGGATTTGTCCGTGAAAGTTTTGGTGAATTTTCACATTGAGGATCAGTCAATCCCTCAACTAATTGTGTTGAGTGGCATAACCACCATGCTAAATGGGATAGATTTTGAAAATATCTATTAACTCAAATGGAAGTAATCACGAAGTGTTATGAACAATGACCGACAGTAGAATTGTGTTTTGCCACAATCTGTAATCTCATCACCTGACATATTGCCCACTCTATCATTGCCATTAAGTGTGGGATCAACCCTAGTTCAAAGAGAAGTGTAAGAGGGCATACCAGAGTAGCATAAAAAAAATGAACTGCCAACCTTGTGAGAGCAGAACACTGAATCACCAATCACTGAAGGACTATCCCCTTAATTCTCATTGACTCCAGGTTTTCTGGATCTTCAATGCCACACTCAGTCAGTGCTGCACTGACATCAGATTAGATTAGATTACATTACAGTGTGGAAACAGGCCCTTCGGCCCAACAAGTCCACACCGACCCGCCGAAGCGAAACCCACCCATACCCCTTCCAATACCCCTTACCTAACACTACGGGCAATTTAGCATGGCCAATTCACCTGACCCTGCACATCTTTTGGACTGTGGGAGGAAACCGGAGCACCCGGAGGAAACCCACGCAGACACGGGGAGAACGTGCAAACTCCACACAGTCAGTCGCCTGAGGCGAGAATTGAACCCGGGTCTCAGGCGCTGTGAGGCAGCAGTGCTAACCACTGTGCCACCGTGCCGCCCACAAAGGCAGTCATTCTCACCTTAGTTAGCTAATTTTTCTATGCATGGGCTAAACTATAAAAAAAAGGCAGAAGTGAGCCTGGCAGAACCCAAATTGAGCATGGCCACTCGCAAGAGACAGAGCTAATCAATCTCGCAATCAACAGATCAGATCTAAGCTCATCAGTCCTCCCACATCCAGTGGTGAATAAAACAATTAAACATATAGCCATAGATGAAAGGTCCAGGAAGGTCTTCAACGATGTGGAATCCAGCATATCAGTGCAAAAGACAAGGCTGAAGCATATGCCACCATCCTCAGCCAGAAGTGTATGATTTATTTTGGTCTCCTCCTGAAACCCACAGTATTATAGATGCTGATATTCAGCCAGTTTGTGATATCAAGAAACAGCACTATGTGATATCAAGAAACAGCCAGGGACATTGTCATAGCATCATAGAGATGTACAGCTTGGAATCAGACCCTTTGGTCCAACCCGTCCATGCCGACCAGATATCTCAACCCAATCTAGTCTCACCTGCCAGCACCCAGCCCATATCCCTCCAAACCCTTCCTATTCATATATCCATCCATATGCCTCTTAAATGTTGCAATTGTACCAGCCTCCACCACTTCGTCTGGTGGCTCATTCCATACCTGTACCACCCTCTGTATGAAGAAGTTGCCCCTTAGGTCTCTTTTATATCTTTCTCCTCTCACCCTAAACCTATGCCCTCTAGTTCTGGACTCCCCGACCCCAGGGAAAAGACTTTGCCTATTTATCCTATCCATGCCCCTCATAATTTTGTAAACCTCTAGAAGATCACCCCTCAGCCTCCGACGCTCCAGGGAAAACAGCCCCAGCCTGTTCAGCCTCTCCCTGTAGCTCAGATCCTCCAACCCTGGCAACATCCTTGTAAATCTTTTCTGAACCCTTTCAAGTTTCACAACATCTTTCCGA
>NC_057711.1:51745259-51747915 GCF_004010195.1 Chiloscyllium plagiosum
TCTACCTTTGAGCCAGTTCTGTATCCAAATGGCTAGTTCTCCCTGTATTCTGTGAGATCTAACCTTGCTAATCAGTCTCCCATAGGAAATCTTGTCGAACACCTTACTGAAGTCTATATCGATCACATCTACCGCTCTGCCCTCATCAATCTTCTTTGTTACTTCTTCAAAAGCTCAATCAAGTTTGTGAGACATGATTTCCCACACACAAAGCCATGTGGAATGCATCCTGACGTATTTCCTCAACAGCACTGACGACTTATCCAGAAAAGTTATTTGGGTGGAACTGAGAAATAAGAAAGGGATGATCACCTTATTGGATTGTATTATAGACCCCCTAATAGTCAGAGTGAAATTGAGAAACAAACTTGTAAGAAGATCTCAGTTATCTGTAAGAATAATAGGATTGTTATGGTAGGGGATTTTTACTTTCCAAACATAGAGTGTGACTGCCACTGTGTTAAGAGTTTAGATGGAGAGGAATTTGTTAAGTGGGTGCAAGAAAATTTTCTGATTGAGTATGTGGATGTACCTACTATAGAAGGTGCAATACTTGACCTACTCTTGGGAAATAACACAGGGCAGGTGACTGAGGTATCAGTGGGGGAGCAGTTTGGGGCCAGCGACCATAATTTTATTAGTTTTAAAATAGTGATGGAAACGGATAGACCAGATCTAAAAGTTGAAGTTCTAAATTGGAGAAAGGCCAATTTTGATGATATTAGGCAAGAACTTTCAAAAGCTGACTGGGAGCAGATGTTTGCGGGTAAAGGGACCACTGGAAAATGATAAGCCTTCAGAAATGAGAGAACGAGAGTCCAGAGAAAGCATATTCCTGTTAGGGTTAAAGGAAAGGCTGGTAGGTATAGGGAATGCTGGATGACTAAAAAAATTGAGGGTTTGGTTAAGAAAAAGAAGAAAGCATATGCCAGGTATAGAAAGGATAGATTGAATGAATCCTTAGAAGAGTATAAAGGCGGTAGGAGTATACTTAAGAGGGAAATCAGGAGGGCAAAAAGGGGACATGAGATAGCTTTGGCAAATAGAGTTAAGGAGAATCCAAAGAGTTTTTACAAATACATTAAGGACAAAAGGGTAACTAGGGAGAGAATAGGGCGCCTCAAAGATCAACAAGACAGCCTTTGTGTGGAGCCACAGGAGATGGGGCAGATACTAAACAAGTATTTTGCATCAGTATTTACTGTGGAAAAAGACATGGAAGCTATAGAATGTAGAGAAATAGATGGTGACCTCTTGAAAAATCTCCACATTACAGAGTAGGAAGTGCTCGATGTCTTGAAATGCATAGAAGTGGATAAACCCTCAGGACCTGGAACTCTGTGGGAAGCTAGGGAAGTGATTGCTGGGCCTCTTACTGTGATATTTGTACCATTGATAGTCATAGGTGAGGTGCCGGAAGACTGGAGTTTGGCTAACGTGGTGCCACTGTTGAAGAAAGGTGGTAAGGACAAGCCAGGGAACTATAGACCAGTGAGCCTGACAGCGGCGATGGGCAAGTTGTTGGAGGGAATCCTGAGGGACAGGATGTACATGTATTTGGAAAGGCAAGGACTGATTCAGGATAGTCAAAATGGCTTTGTGCGTGGGAAATCATGTCTCACAAGTTTGATTAAGTTTTCTGAAGAAGTAACAAAGAGGATTGATGAGGGCAGAGTGGTAGATGTGATCTATATGGACTTCAGTAAGGCGTTCGACAAGATTCTCCATGGGAGACCGGTTAGCAAGGTTAGATCTCACGGAATATAGGGAGAACTAGCCATTTGGATACAGAACTGGTTTAAAGATAGAAGACAAAGGTGGTGGTGGAGGGTTGTTTTTCAGACTGGAGGCCTGTAACCAGTGGAGTGCCACAAGGATCGTAAATGATTTGGATGTGTACATAGGATGTATAATTAGTAAGTTTGCAGATGACGCCAAAATTGGAGGTGTAGTGGATAACGAAGAAAGTTACCTCAGACTATAATGGGATCTTGATCAGATGGGCTAATGGGCTGAGAAGTGGCAGATGGAGTTTACTTTAAATAAACATAATCATTATGTGGCTGAACTCTAATTATTTGCTCTAGCAACTGTAAAGAAAAAATCTCCATTCTTTCTTTGAAGAGTTTCCTTTTCAACAATAGGATCATCATTTGTAGGAGAATAGTTTCGTTTCATAATATTTCCTAGTGATCTCTGAGCTTAGAATATTTCAGTAGAATAGAAACTTCCTCCACTGTAAAGGCATCTACGTGTTGTGTTATTTGCCTTAGAAAACAGACAGTCCATGCACAAAACTTATGGGAATTTTCTGAAATCTTGCTTTCTCAACCTCCCAGTCTTGATTTTTCTTTGTGACTGTCACTAGCTGGATTTTTAGATGGGCAGTCTCTTTGAATAGGTAAAAACAATTACTGCAGATGCTGGAAACCAGATTCTGGATTAGTGGTGCTGGAAGAGCACAGCAGTTCAGGCAGCAGCCAAGGAGCTTCGAAATCGACGTTTCGGGCAAAAGCCCTTCATCAGGAATACAGGCAGTGAGCCTGGAGTGTGGAGAGATAAGCTAGAGGAGGCTGGGGGTGGGGAGAAAGTAGCATAGAGTACAATGGGTACTCTATGCTACTTTCTCCCCACCCCCACCCTCCTCTAGCTTATC
>NC_057711.1:51748935-51753935 GCF_004010195.1 Chiloscyllium plagiosum
CTCCTCTCACTTATCTCTCCACGCTTCAGGCTCACTGACTTTATTCCTGATGAAGGGCTTTTGCCCGAAACGTCAATTTCGAAGCTCCTTGGATGCTGCCTGAACTGCTGTGCTCTTCCAGCACCACTAATCCAGTCTCTTTGAATAGGTACACTGCTCTAATTCCTATTGACATTTGATCTGTTTGAGCTTCTTATGATGCTCACCTTTAAGCTTCTCCAAGGAACTCTATAGTTTGATCCTGTACTTGGTGACTGAAATACCCCTTACGTTTCCATGATTTGATGAAGAGATTTCATTACAGACCCCAATTGATGTTTATGCAGATGAATAATTTCTGAACGCTAACATAATTTATGTGGATGAATAATTTTTTAATGCTGACACAATTTGCACATAAGCACATAATTTTCGCTAGCTTTTATGAGCTCCTTGAAGTTGTTGAACTTTTGAGGGCTATTTTCAAGGTTTGAAGTTTTGTTCTAATTGTTTCAAGTTTATCCTGATATTCCCTCTGCATGACTGTAAACATTTGTCTCATACAATGAACGTGTGCTAATAAAGGTGCCATGTCATTTACTCTGACTGAAGCTTCAATGCTCATGAATCTGTTTTGGAGTTCTGAGACTTCTTTTCATAAGAAATAGAAGCAAAAGAAGGCCATTTGGGATTCAAGCCCCTTCACTAACATAATGGCTGATCTGCCACAGATCTCAATTTCTCTTTCATCCTCTGATTTGAAAAAATTATCTTGCTTCTCCAAATACCAGGTATAATCGAGCAATAGTCAAAGTTTTTGACAACTTTTTTAAGTATAAATTTATGGCGTCAACTATGACATGGATACTACTTTTGAGGGGCTGAAATTCATGCCTGAAAAAATTCATACCGTATCATTAGCAGAAGCCCAACTAATCGCTAAATGTATAAAGAAATGAAAATGAATTATGGTAATTCTGAAAACCCAGAGCGGAATACAACAGCCAGTGGACTGGAAGACCGGGAGCAGAGCAGAACAAGTGGCAGACTGGAAGGCTTGAGTGTGATGTGATGGCCAGCACACTGACTCATAAACATTGATCTATTATCTGTGAAGAACTAGGGTCAACTTTTACATGAGATATATGGGAAATTCCAGGTTATTAGGCCAAAAATAGGGAGTCGACTTTTATATGAGCTCGACTATTACTCGAGTATGTACTCTACCTCCAGTGATATATCCTCCATAATGATATGACCCAAAATTTTTTTCTAATTCCATTATCCCAGAATTTTCAGATGTCATGTTGCATTTCCTGGCTGTGTAAAATGTTAAAGTTTTGTCTGTGGTCCTTTATGATTGAAGCTCTCCTTGAGTTGCTGACCCTTCACGTGTTATAGTATCTACGTTTTCAGGCTGTGCAATGTACTTAGCCACCATCTTTTACCTTTGGGAGTGTTTCCTGGAGTTTTTCCAAGGTTCTGCTCATTTCCATCCAACAGGTATTGAGATGCAACTGACAGCAATGACGACATCAGAATATCAATGTCTTTCATTTTCCATGTAGTACTCCAGCCTTTATCACAAGGGGAACACTTCACCTAATTGTGGTTGCTGACACTTGCTTTTGCTGTAGATTCTTGCTGTGACAGTGGTGTAAGAAGACAGGTTTACCTCATGGTATTCCTCTTTGAAAAAGGATGTTTCTCCTCAAAAGACACAGTAGAATCTTTACAGTCAATGATGTCGAAATCCAAGTGTATGTAAAATTCTTAGACTTCTGCCCCCATTAAATTAACAACATAACTGGTATCTTTATCATGGGTCAAAGAACAAATTACATTTCAGGTTGTTGTCTTACGGCTAGTTATGATTGCTAGGGTGCCTTTCTCTTCCCACATTCTGCAGCCTGTGTTTTGAGGGAAATGAGAGATCAACACCATCCTTCACTGGTCCTGGAGATGAAGGTAATAATAAGAAGGCATAATTATCAGAAATGGCACACAAATTTTGTGTGTGTCATATTAGCAAAGTGAATCCTGCATCTACCTTCGAACTCTCATTTTAATAACCCCTTCACTCTAAAGTTGAATAGAAGACTGTTGAAGAATTCTTGGTCTCAACCATAGTGTTGCATCTAAAAGAAATGGATGCAAGTATCTCAGGATTGAACTTAAGCTTTGTTTTCCTGCTATTAAACATAAGATCTGCATACTAGATCTTGTCTTGGTTTTTCATAATCAGTGAAGCTAAACCTTTGCAGTTGGCCTGTCTCATCCCCTGGAAGAATTTATATGTTTTTCTGTCTCCTTTACCTGCAGATTGCTGTGGTCTGTGTTTAGTTTTCTGGGATATTGCTGCATCTCTGACATGATCTCTCTTGTGCCTTGTGACCATCTGTAAAAATGGCTGGGCTAAATTTCTTAATTTGTGACTCCTTAATGATATTAACTGCCTGATTCTTTGTGCACATCTATGTGATAAATTTTCCAAGTCTATGTTTCTTGTTCACTCACATAAGTTCTCTGTTCTACAGTATTAGTTTACTCTCTGTAGTCGACTGCTTTAGCTGAAAGCTTCCCGCCTTCCTTCCTGTGGGCTTTATTTGTGATTTTTCAGGTTTTGTGTGGCCTTGTACCTTGGTGAACCTTGAAGTACATCACCTGTGGTTCCTTTTTGCTGCTGGGCATTCTTTGGGCTCTTTCCTCCATTTTTGCATTTGGATGGATGGACTGACCTGGTCCTTCACCTGTTGCACTGTATTACCACTGGATTTCGCTTCAGGTGCACCTTGCCACTTGCCTCTGGGTTCTTGCACCATGTACTAAGATCAGGTCTCAACTCAGATCAGTGAAGATTAACAGATTTATAAAATTAGTACATGAGCGGGTAAGAGAGGTCACCTTCTAAACCTTACAGACTCGGGTGCCAGTTCTATGTAATCTAATGCATCAATTAAATAGCTCCTTATGCACATGCTCAGTAGCTATTTTTAGAGTAATGATCTAATTAATCTCTATTCTGCACTCATTGGATGGATTTCACCAGAACATGATGGCTGCTCACTATCACTTTCTCAAAAGGCAATTAAATGTTGACAACATATGCATGCACTAATCCTTATCTTAGAAATTATCATAACACAGAGCACTGATTGGATATGCAGTAGGGCTGAATGCTTGTGATTCTTCTCCAGTTTCAGTACAGTTTTGGCAGAAGAATTGTTAAAATGCCAGAAACCCAGTATAAGTATGCTTCCATGTGCTTCTCAGAGTTTTCATTGTTCTTCTTCCCAATATTCGAGCAGAGACCTACGCAATTTGCATTTTAGTTTTACTTACATGTCACTTTAAAATCAATGAGGATCCATTTGCTCTTTTCAACAGTTTTAATCACACATTCTCCCAAGTTTAAAGATTTTGGTACCTTACATTCAAAGGTCCTCTACTCTATTACTTCTTTTGGAGATTTACAGATTGCAACTTATTTTACCTTGCTATTCTTCTGCCAAAATGATATAGTTAACATTTCATTATATTACATTTGATCTGACATCTGTCAGTCTAATGAACTAACCATCTGAGTTCCTTCTGCTCTTTTTTGACCATAATCATAATTCTTATATCATTTTTAGCTGCAAATTTTGATATTGTGCCCATTATACTTAAATCTTTGAAGATAAACTGAAACAAACTTCATTAGATTACTGAATCTCCTAAAAGCATATTATATTGCCAAATGGCTTCATTTCTCTTAGCGGAATTAACTAAATACCAATCAAATACTTGTGGCAAGGATTTTTCTACTCCCTGTTCACTGAATTTGATTTATCTGTGGTAATTGGAATTATTTTTCTTGCAACCCATCATTGAAACAATGAATGCTGTTGAACAGAGTCTGTTATTAGATGAGGAAATGCTTATACTGTACAGAAGCTATTGCTTTGATGAACAATAATTGAAATTCATCTGATACAATATGTACTTTCAGTCCCTTCCAAAAAACAGGAAAACTACAATTGACCTAATGTGTATTATTCCAAACATAAGGCATTCAAAGCAATCATCTGATGCAATCAGAAAATGTTTTTTCTAAAACCCTTTTCCAGTCCTCCTGACATATGTTACTTTGACAACTCTGTTATCTTCTGCACAACTGCGGTATCTAAGGATGTTTGAAAGTTTATGGCTAGAGTTGTGTTATTTCCTTGATAATTTCCAAGCTGCAAGTTGTCTGCCAACAGGTCCCTGTACTTTTTCCACTTTGAATCCCATCAAGATTTCCTAGACAGTATTTTTATTTATTGTTATCTGAAATAATGGTTTCATTCCTTACTTTTGTTTTCATCATCACATTCTTTCACATTCACTACTGCACAGGTGCAATATCTCACCTGTGAAGCATTTTAGATACCTCTAGGACAGATGAAAATGTTTTCCCGGTTCAGAAAGTTGTGACAAAATAGCAATTTTAGTATCATCAGTACTGCTTTTACTATCATCGGATGTCATTATTTAGCCTCTAATTAGTCATTTGCTTGAACTATTGTTTTAATTTTTGCAAGTTTATAAATTGTTTTATTATTTCACTTTATGTTACCTGCCATCTTTCATCATACTCCCTTCTTAGCTTTCCTAATTGTTTTGCCATCTCCTGTTTTCTGCATTCTTCAGTATTTCCTCTTGTGCTTTAAGCTGAAATTTGTAATGCACCTAAGGATGCAACTTGTACCTTCCACCCTTCCAACCTTCACATAAACCAAATCATCCACCGACATTTCTGCCACCTCCAAACAGACCCCACCACCAGGGATCTATTTCCCTCCCCACCCCTTTCCGACTTCCGCAAACACCGTTCCCTCCGTGAGTACCTGGTCAGGTCCACGCCCCCCAACAACCCACCCTCCCATCCTGGCACCGTCCCCTGCCACTGCAGGAATTGCAAAACCTGTGCCCACACCTCCTCCCTCACCTCCATCCAATGCCCTAAAGGAGCCTTCCACATCCATCAAAGTTTTACC
>NC_057711.1:51754117-51760255 GCF_004010195.1 Chiloscyllium plagiosum
CTCCCCCACTCACCTATTGTACTCTAAGCTACTTTCTCCCCACCACCACCCTGCTCCATTTATCTCTCCACCCTTCAGGCTCTCTGCCTGTATTCCTGATGAAGGGCTTTTGCCCGAAACGTCGATTTTACTGCTCCTCGGATGCTGCCTGAACTGCTGTGCTCTTCCAGCACCACTAATCCAGAATCTGGTTTCCAGCATCTGCAGTCATTGTTTTTACCTTGTACTTAAAAGTGTCTTTCATGATCCAGAATACCTAAAAGCTCTTTACTGCACAATGAGAGCAATGAGTAAATGAGATCACTTTCAAATGTCGTCGCAGGAGTTGCATTTTTATTTTAAATTTTCTCTTCATCCAAGGAACACTCGATTTTGCCACACCTCTTGTATTTCCTTTATATGACCAGTTTATACCAAAATTATTGCTTGCTGTTCTTTTATTTAGTTTATCTGAGCTAATATATCTTTTTATTTCTGTAAAATTTGCTTTCTTTTCCAGTCAGTTGCTTTTATCTGTACTTGAAAATTGGCAAATTATTCAGTTTTTCTGGAAAGCCAGCGACTGGTTCAGGAAGTCAGTTTGCAAAAAGGGCATGTTGTGATTTTTCTCTCTCCCACAGCATCCCAGTAGTTTGAAATATTAAAATAGGCTTGATTTTCAAATGTCACCAGAGTTGGGGCATGTACAAATGTTGAACTGCATTTGTGGTGCTGATGTAGGAGCAAATTGATTCCTCTCTGTCGCATATCTGAAACCTTCATCTTTCTCTTTTTCTTTTCATATGCATCGAGATTTACTACTTGCTTTCATCATCTCTTGTTTTATTGATTAATTTTATTTAAAATCAATAAAATCTGGAATAAAAAGTTAACATTCATAATGATGACCATGCAATTACTGATTGTCACAAAATGAATACACTATGATCTAATGATCTTTAAGATGAAGATATGCTGCCTTCATTATTCTGACCTACAGACCCATAGCAATGTGCTTCGTACTCACTTCCCCTCTGATGTAGCCTACTAAGCCGTGCAGTTCAAAGCAGTGAACACCAATTCTTTCTCAAGGATAGTTAGAAATTATTAAAATTGCTAGCCTTACTCATGTGCTGACAGATGAGGAATTAATTCAAAATCAGATTTTTCTGTGTTGTTTTCTTTTATTAATATTAAATGGTTGCCATTTTATGTTGCCATAGTAATTGCTTGCCTTTGCCATGCAACCATTATTTGAAGAACTAAAAGATTAGTTTTGTTTTGGTTGTCACGATCTTCTATTTTTGAATCAAAGCCATATGGCAATGAGAAGGATGTCTTTCTCGTCATATGGGTTCTTTAAATAAAAATGGAATATTTCCACAGCTCTTATTCTTGCTGAGACTCCTCTGCAGTACCTAAGCTTCTCTAACATTTTGGACCACGTTCAGCAGTCAGGTTCGGCCCCATCAAACTTAGATTCTAACCCTGCAACTTTGATCTGGGGTGGAGAGTGCTGCATGAAGCAGTCCTATGAAGTTGTGGGTTAGGTAAGTTCACTGGCTGCCAGGCAATAAAAATTTTGCAGCCTAGGAAAAATGATTTTATCATGTTTACACTGAGTGTTTTCATTTGCAGCCTCTTCTTAGTTTTTCAAAGCGGCTGCTCCTCAATGTTTGGCTACACTTCAGCCTCACGCTCGTAATCTATGGGCACCCATGTGGGGAAGGGGACCTTCTAATGGGTCTGCTGCTGGGCCTGGCCAAAGTGGCCATTAACAGGTCCAGGCAGTGGGCCGTGGAGAGTCTCAGTGTTTCTGACTGTCTATTTCTCTTTCACTGTTACGTCAACGCTCAGGTGGCCCGAGAGAGGGAGCATGTGATGTTTTCAGGCATGATAGAGGCTTTTAATGAGCAATGGGTACCGCAGGGGTTGGGAGCATCATCAGCCCAATGATATTATTTTAATTTAGTAAGTTTTTGTTCCATTATATAAGATTCTGTTGACTTGTTAATTCGTGCTTGTGTTTTCAGTGCCCTAGGAAAGATTAGGGTCATAATTTGTAGCTGTAGGTGGCCAGGGACTCTCATAGGTACACTTCCTGAGTGTAGGGAGATTTGCTTTCTCGAGTTCATAAGTCTTTCCTCGATGAGCTGGAATTCTGCCACCTAAATTTTGGGCTCACCATTGACAGTTATGCTCAACATATACATTGGAAAGAGAGAGATGGAAGTGGGTCAGACAGTTGTTACTTTTGGAGTTGATGGGGAGGTGGCCTGAGTGAATGGGTAAGTAGTGCTGAGGGTGTGCAGGACTTAATGTTCAGCATGTAAAAGATAAACATTCATACACAATCTGATAGGCAGTTCAGATGCAAGAGCGTGAGCTAGGAAAGGAGAGAATTGCTAGCTACAATTAAAAAGTGACAGAGGTATGAGGGAAGCAGTTTGTGCAGAGAACAAGAGAAAACTCCAGAAATAAAGTTAGATGTCCTGAAGAGAAAAGAAGAAAAATTGATGAATATGTACATACACCGAAAGAGAAAGCAAGGGAGTGACATAAGAGAGTTCTTATCTCTCACAACATTTCATTGCCACCAATAAGAAAATGCTCCATGAGCCAAAACTGCAAGAGGCAGTCAAAGGGCAAGAAAATAATTTTTAACTAGGGCTGTAAAGTCAGGAATGCCTCAGAATTTATTTCAAGTTGAATAGAATAGCAATTCAGCAGCACATGTATATTTACAAAAAATAAAAATGGCACATTTTATAGGTCGCCATACAATAGCACCTAAATTAATGACGGAAGTCTTAAACAAGAAGAAGGATAAAGTAAAAATTCATCACAGTTTGATTAATGACTCTTAGGTTTGAGGTACTCTGGAAATCCAGGCCAAAATCTCCATGACAGGATGAGACCTCCATGCTGGGACAAGAATGCCACCTTAGGCTCAGAACACCCCTCCTGGACAAGACCACCCCACCAAGTACCAAACCTATATCACCATTCCAAGCCATTGGAAGCCACCTTGTCACTAGGCCTGGCCTGGGAGAAGCTGTCTTCCCCAAAGTTGTTAAAAGAAGGCATGGAATCAAAAACAAATATGAACAGAAAGAAAATATTGTAAAGCAGACAGAGTAGTTTGGCTCTGGGCTGCTGGGCTGAGGAGCCAGCGCGTTGTGCTGTCACCCTGTCGCCATCTTGAGAAAAGGACACCGAAGAAGAATAAATGTATAAACACCAAGGGTAGGTATCTATCAGAAGAAGAAACTAAAGATTTGAAAGAGCCAGACTCATTAATTAAACTGTGATTTGAGTGGGAAGACTTAAAAAGACACCTGTTAGAGAAGTTAATTTTGAAAATTATGTAGAAGGAAGTACCTGGTGGTTTAGAGATGGAAAAACATCCATCTTTCATGTGAAGAAGTGGTAAAACTCTATTGTTTGGTTGCAGTAAGTGGGAATACCCTAGAAAAGGTGGGATAACCTGGTAAATAGTGTGGCAATACAATATTCCAAAGATATAGAATTTTAAAAATAGAAAGCAGTGAATCACTACAGAGCAGTTAGTTAATAGACTTTAAAGATTTATTGAAGAATTTAATACAAAGTTACAGCAATACCAAGTTTAAAAATAACTAGCAAATAATGAAAATACTGTACAATGTTGTACAAAGTCTACAGTACTTGAATTTAAACAATGGTGAATTAAAGAAAACAAATTCAAGAAACTGCAGGTTACAAACAGTATTGTGATGACACAGATTTAAACCAGCTCCAGAAAAATAAAAATTAAGAAACAAAATCACAAATGAATGGGGAAAGATGGTAGGGAAATTCAGGGCAGGACTTATAAAGTTATACAGTATGATCCTGGGGAGTGCTGCCAACAAAGAGACCTTGGAGTGCAGGTTCATAATTCCTTGAAAATGGAGGCACAAGTAGACAGGATCGTGAAGAAGGCACTTGGAACACTTGCCTTTATTGGTCAGTACATTGAGTACAGGAGTTGGGAGGTCATGTTGCAGCTGTACAGGACATTGGCTGGGCCAGTTTTGGAATGCTGCATTCAGTTCTGGTCTCCTTGTGATAGGAAGGGTGATGTTCAACCTGAAAGGGTTCAAACAATATTTACAAGGATGTTGCCAGGGTTGGAGGGTTGAACTAGACGGAAAGGCTGAATAGGCTGGGGCTGTCCTTCCTAGAGCGTCGGAAATGAGGAGTAACCTTATAGAGGTTTATAAAATCATGAGGGGCATGAATAGGATGAATAGCCATGGTCTTTTCCCCAGGGTAGGGGAGTTCGAAACTAGAGGGCATAGGTTTAAGGTGAGTGGAAAAAGATTTAAAAGGGACCAAAGGGGCAACATTTCTATGCAGAGGGTGATGAGTGTATGGAATGAGGAAGTGGTGGAGACTGGTACAATTACAGCATTTAAAAAGCATCTGATTGGGTATGTAAATAGGAAGGATTTAGAGGGATATTGGCCAAGTTGGACTAGATTAAGTTAGAATATCTGGTCAGCATGGACAGGTTGGACTGAAGGGTCAGTTCCTGTGCTGTACATCTCTACAACTCTATGACTCTAGATAATATTTTCACAGAAATTCTAGGCCTGGGAAGGACTATATGGAACACAGGATTGGACATCTTGGAGGTCACTGTCATTAAAATGCAGCATTGCCTCAAAATAAAAACAAAGATTGAAAATGAGCAAGTTAATATGCTATTTTATTCTCATTGTGAGTTTCATTGTGAATGATGCTTTTAACAAACAAAATATCAAATGCATTTTTGACAAGGTTCTAAAAGTCTTTGATAATTACTTCAATTTAATAACAATTGAAAATACTTATACAAGCAAAACTAAACAAAATAATTAAGCTTCCAGGAGAATCCATAGGCAATTTCATTAATGCCTTCTACACTTTAGTGAAAAGCTGTGAACATTGAGTTTTGAATTCAGAATTTATAAGAGACAGAATTATTGTTGAACTTCCAAGGAATATTTAACTTGCAGGGAAGATATTTAAATCATGCTGCAGTGAAAACCAAAACGATTCGTAGACAGACACTGAGAATAGATGACCAAGGCTACTTTGTGATGGGAAACAGAGTCTGTTGACTTTATAATGAAATATATACACTCTTGAGTGGCACTTGACAAACGTATGCAGAGAAAAAGCCAAATACTAGATGCTAAAAAGTGGTGTTATCATTGTGAGACAGCAACGGCTCAGATTCACAGATCAATTCCAGCCATCACTAAGAAATGCTACTATGCAAGCCTAGTCTGAGGTTGCCACCCAGGCTCAGTGCAGTCTCAGTAAAATGGAGGAATATACAGCAATGTAGCAGGAAAGTCAATGACCTTCTTCACTGTGTCACTATCTTATCTCTAATACCTCGCACTACTGTACTCTATTCCCAACAAGGCTCATGCTTTACCCTATCATTAATGCAGGGTGCAGTAGCTGTTGGCAATCTGCAACAATGCCTTGCAAGACCAGTTATAACTGACATGAACTGCGTGGATTGAGCAGTCTGAATCCTTTATACTGCAGCTATTTATGCAAAGAAATGTCTTAACTATGGTGCAACTGGAAGTGTGTACTCCCCATAGATTCCAGGAAGAAGATTAACTGTAAGGTATACGATGCATATAGTATATAGTTGGATTTACGCTCACATGTTTTTGCCGAATAATGTTGTGTTTGTGATTGCAATTCAAGTGGGCCAGGATGTTAATGGGCATTTATTGCATTTGGATCAATGCAAAAGATGTTTCTGACTATTGTACGAACATAAGGAGCAGGAGTATGCAATTCAGCTCCTTGAGCCTGCTGCACCATTTGATATGATCATGGCTAATCTCACCACGGCCCCGACTCCACTTTCATGCTCATTCTCCATCACTCTTCAACCAAATACTAATTTAAAATTGTCTCCTCCTTAAATTAATTCAATGTCTCAGCATCCAGTGCACTCTGAGAAGGCCAATCCACTTGAAATGCCTAATGCCAAAACCTTGACTTGATGTTGAGAATCTGAATATGGAACTCCTGCCCCACTGAGTTCCTGCTCACACCTACCGAAATACTGCTGGCATGTCTGTAAGATTCTACCCCATGTCTCTGGGAGAATTTTATCTGCTAGTT
>NC_057711.1:51760755-51854465 GCF_004010195.1 Chiloscyllium plagiosum
TTTTTTTTTTTAAATGTGTTTTTGATAGAAGCAGAAGCCGCATGCAAAAGACAAAGGGTTTGTTCATGGTGAAGAAAAAATAAAAGACACAATATCCGGGGACTTGTATTCATTAGAGAACATTCCCATTTCTGAACTTGTGTGGGAACATTGATAATGAAGGAGCTGAAGATGGAAGTGAGACAATGGGTTCTTTCTCCTCACAGCAACATAAATTGGTCACAAACAAAACGCGGTTATGTGAGAGAGAGAATGCTAGAAAAATGGAATACAGCTATAATGTGATAAGGCTGTGAAGTGCCTACATGGAAAATAAGGTGTTGTTGTACTGTGTTGGAACATTGCAGCAGATGCAGGACATAAGTGAAGAAAATAAATGTGTAGTGTATTAAAATTAAACCTTTAACATTTCCAAACCAGTGCATCTCTGAAATAATTGCATCTTTAAACTGATATTAATAAAATGTTATGCTAATAGTTATTCAAAGATACTTGTCAGATAGCACCTGGCTGACAAGTGAGGGCTTGCTAGTAAAGGACTTTGAGAGCAAGGTGGTTTATTGAAATTGTAAACAACTGGGAGTTCAGTGTCTTTCAAAGCGGTCATCTCGTTGATCTTGACATTGTAAAGGAGAGCAAACACGGTAAGTTTGTCAACATAACTTCAAATCAACAACAGTCACACTTAAGAACATAAATCAAGAAAAGGGAAAAGAAATTTATAGAAGTTTATGGATACAATATGGCCACCTGAAAGAAGGAAACACAGACTGAATGTACAGCGAGGAATTCGGATGCAGGTATTGAGTAAATATTATGGGTCTGTGTAAAAAGGACTGATATTTAGAGGAGCTAAATAACAACAGGAAGCAGCCATACTTTCACGCACTTTGAACATTTCTTCCCATACATTGAAGAAACATAACAAAAATAACAAAAATGAAAAGAATGGCAAGTTTGGGAAGTGGAATCACATTTCCTCCACCACAAGTTAACAGAGAACAGTATAGAACCCCTACAAAAACAAAATACAGAACTGTCGATATGTTGAAGATCTGAAGCAAAAACAAAATAGATTCTGCTCTTCCATTTCCCAGTTAGAAATCTGCTGGTGTCATGCTGGACTTAACCAGAATTTTAGGCCCCTACGTGTATCAAATTTATAATAACAAACGTCAGCATTGATGAGGGACAAGGGAGGTGGGAAGTCCTTTACTAGCAAGCCCCCACTTGCCAGCCAGGTGCTATCTGACAAGCATCTTTGAGGAACTATTTAGCATAACATTTTATTAATATCAGTTTAAAGATGCAATTATTTCAGAGATGCTTAATTTGGAAATGTGAAAGGTTTCATTTTAGTACACTACACATTTTTCCTTGACTAATGTTTTGATTTGATAGCTTAGAAGTTAACATTAAATAATAAATGCTTAGTTGTGAACCGACAAGCCACATTTGATTTATGCTCTTTCAAAATCGCAATAATTTCGCAGCATTTCTGTACATTTCCATTCAGCTCTTGACAGTATATAGAAAAGTAACAATATTGCATGGGAATAGTTTAATAAAAAAAGGAAAAACTACATTGTGTATGAAATTTTTATTCCCAAAGATTTCTTAAGGAAGACACACAACACAAGCGAGCTCTTGAATTTCATTTTCTTGATTTTTCACTGCAGAACATGAGATTATTCATTTCCTTTTACATAGTGTTGCACAATCCATCTTCCCCAGATAAAAGAGCAGCTTGATTCAATTTCAAGTTTAGTTGTTGGGTTATTATAGACTTTAAGTTGCCTCAAATGGCCCTTCCTGTAGATGTCTCTCTTTCTTTGTTCAGCAGCAATAATATCTACTCATCCTCTTATTGCTTCCTTGAAGGCTACCCTAAGGCCAAGAACTCACTATACACCTGAAGTGATTTTTACAATTCAGTCCAGTTCCAAGAAGGTTTATTACAATCAGAAATTGTGGCATGATATTGAAGTTAAAATTACAATCTTTCAGATGCACAATAATAACATAAATGTAATAGTTTTTACTTTACTACCTTGCTGATAACTCAATCCTGCAGCACTGATCCAGCTGAATATTTTTGTGTAGTTTACTGACGTACACTTTAATTTCTGCAAACACAAATCTACCTCTCTCAGCTTAAATTTAGATCGAGCTTTGCTTTTCCATCTCACGTACCAGAGGCAGAAAGTCTGCTTACACTTTTAACAGGAAACATATCACAGTGATCATGTGAATGTCTCACTTCTCATTTGTTAGCGTTCAGCTTTCTAGCTTTCCACCCAATTTACCATCTTGTGCAGCTTGTATCTGGAACTGAGAAACATGGGATTTGAATTAGAAACAGAGGAACACAGGAACAGGAGTTAGCCTTTTGACCCCTTGAACCTGTTCTGCCATTTAATGAGATCATGGCTGATCTGTGGCCTAAATACCACTCCCCACTTGACCATGACCTCACCTCCCATCACCAAACCAACATCTCCCAGACCAAACACAACCTCATCACCTCAGGGGATCTCCCACCCATAGCCTCCTCATAGCCCGGAATCCCGCATCGCCCGGTTCCACCTCCTACCCAAGATTCACAAGCTTGACTGCCCTGGTCGACCTATCATTTCAGCCTGCTCTTGCCTCACCGAATCCATCTCCACATACCTTGACAGTATCTTATTCCTCCAGTCCAGGAATTCCCCACTTATGTTCAGGACATCACCCCACGCCCTCCATTTCTCCATGACTTTTGCTTCCCCATTTCTTACCCTCCCATCAACCCCATCAGTACCCTTCCACTGACACTCTCATTCATTTGGCTGAACTGCTCCTCACCCTCAATAATTTCTCCTTTGAATCCTCCCAATTCCTCCAGACCAAAGGAGTAGCCATGGGAACCCACATGGGCCCCTGCTATGCCTGTCTCTTCATCAGTTATGTGGAACAGTCCATCTTCCGTAGCTACACCGGCACCATTCCCCACCTTTTCCTCTGCTACATTGATGACTGTATCGGTGTCACCTCGTGCTCTCAAAACGATATTGAACAATTCATCAACTTCACTAACATGTTCCACCCCGACCTTAAGTTCACTGAACCATCTCAGACACCTCCCTCCCCTTCTTGGACCTCTCCATCTCCATTAACAGTGATCAACTCAAGATGGACATCTACTACAAACCGACCAATTCCCACAGCTACCTGGACTATACCTCCTCCCACCCAGCCTCCTAGAAAAACACTACTCCTTATTCCCAATTCCTTTGCCTCCATCGCATCTGTTCCCAGGAGGACCAATTCCACCACAGAACACACCAGATGGCTCCCTTCTTCAAAGACCACAACTTCTCCTCCCACGTGGTCAGTAATGTCCCTCAGCGCATCTCATCCACTACCCGTAACTTGACCCTCGAAACCCCCCCAGTCCTCACCTTCCACCCCATCAACCTCTACATACATCGCATTATTCTCCGCCATTTCCACCACCTACAAACAGACACCACTACCAGGGATATATTTCCCTCCCCACCCCTATCGGCATTCCTTAAAGACCATTCCCTCCATGACTCCGTTAGGTCCATGCCCCCCACCAACCTACCCTCCCCTCCTGCCAGTTTCCCCTGCCACAGCAAGAATTTCAAAACCTGTGCCCACACATCCCGCTTTACTTCCATCCAAGGCTCCGTTGGATTTATTTACCACCTTTATTTACCTATCGCATTCCCAGCTGCCTTTCCCCATCCCCACCCCTCTCCCATTTATCTCTCAGCCCCTTGTCCACCCCCTCACTCCTGATGAAGGGCTTATGCCTGAAACGTCGATTCTCCTGCTCCTCAGATGCTGCCTGACCAGCTGTACCTTTCCAGCACCACACTCTTCGACTGTGGCCTAAATCCTTTGGCCAATATTCCTTAGCATTTTTGCTTAATCAAAATTGGTTTGTCTCAGGTTTAGAATTAATAACTGATCCAGCTTGTGTGTGGAGGAGAGTTCCAATTCTCTAAAATACTTTGAATGTAGAAGTGTAGAATATACAGAAATATTACAAAATGGTTCCAGTTTTGATAGACCATAAATCAAATGTTGCTTGCCAGTTCATAACTAAGTATTTGTCATTTAAAGTTAACTTTTAAACTATAAAATCAAAACATTAGCCAAGAAAAAGTAATGTGTAGTGTACTAAAATTAAACCTTTAACATTTCCCAAACTGGTACATCTCTGAAATAATTGCATGTTTAATTGCATGATTTTAATAAAATTTTATGCTGAATACTTCCTCAAAAATACTTGACGTGGAGATGCCGATATTTGTCTGGGGTGAACAAAGTTAAAAATCACACAACACCGGGCTACAGTCCAAAAGGTTTATTTGGAAGTACAAGCTTTCAGAGCATTGTTCCTTCGTCAGGCAATTAGTGGGGCAGGATCATAAGACACTGAACTTATTGCCATGAAACCATCTAGAAAGTACTATGATGTTTCCTTTTCCAGTCCAAAATGGATAAGCTCAAACTTCCTTAAATTGAAATCCATCTGCCACAATTTTGCCTATTCACCTATTCTATCAATATCTCTTTAAAATCTTATGCTATCATCTACACTGTCTACAATGCCACCTAACTTTGTGTGATCAGCAAATTTTGATCTATGACTTTTTATGCCATTAACCAAGTCGTTGATAATGTGGATGAATGGGCTGACCAAGATCCTGTGGTACATCACTACTCTTGCCAATTTATGTATCTATCCATTATCCCTACTTCCTGATGCCTGCCACTCAACCAATTTCTTAACCATGTCATAGAATCCCTAGTGTGGAAAGAGCCCCTTGAGTTTGCACTGACCCTCCAAACAGCATCCCATCCAGACCCAGCCTCTCCACCCTATCCCTGTAACCCCACATTTACCATGGCTAATCCAGCTAACCTGCACATCCCCAAACACTGAGGGGCAATTTAGCATGGATAATCCACCCAGCCTGCACATCTTTGAAATATGGATAGAAACTGGATTACCCTGTGGAAACCAACATGCACACTGGGAGAAACTGAATCAAATCTGGGACTGTGAGACAGCAGCGCCAACCACTGAGCCACTGTACTGCCTCACATATAAGCCCCACATGTCAGGAATTTGCCCTCAATTCTGTGATTTTCCAGCTTAGTTAACAGTTTCTTATGTGGGACTTCATCAAATAGCTTCTGGAAGTCCATATTAACAACATTCATAGATATTCCCAGTCCACTGCCTTAATTACCTCTTCAAAAAAATTCAATGAGGGTTATCAGGTGTGACCTATCATGCTGGCTCTCCCTGATTAACTGAAACATTGAGGTATTCAATTACCCATTCTTGATTATAAACTCCACAATTTCCCACCACATATGTTCAATTAACTGTCTATAATTCCCTGGATTTCTTCTTTCATCCTTCTTAAAAAGTGGGAGTGACATATGAAATTTTTCAATCCAAGGGGTCAACTCTTGAATCTAGGGCTGTCTGAAAAATGATAACTGGGCATCTAAAATGTGCTCCCCACTTCCTTTAACTCCCTCAGATGGAAACCATCAAGTTCTGGGGACACATCACCGCTTATTTCCATTAATTTCCTCATTGTCAACATTTTCTTAAATTCATTTTATTTACTCCCTGAACCCAATCCACTATTAAATTCCTCGGGACTTCTGGCCAGCTATCCTTTCTTCCCCCAACGGTAAATATTGAGGCAAAATAATTTTTCAATATGTCTGCCATTTCCACAAAACCATTAGCAATATCCCACTTGCAATCTTTCCTGGGTCAACATTGCTTCTGCCCACTCACTTTCCTGTTATTTAACAATAAAAGTTCTTTTTATTGATTTCTATGTTTCTTGCAAGTTTCCTTTCATGATTCCTTTTAGTAGCTCATGTAAGCTACTTTATGGTCCTTTGATGATCATTGTATCTTTCCACTTGGGGCAGAATCTGTGCTTTTTCTTTTGCCTTCCTTTCATTCTATGCTGTCTCTTACCTGCTTAGTTGTCTATGGCTGCTAGGTATGTAAAGTGGAGCTTTTCCCTCCTGGGGTGTAAACTGCTTCTGTATTGTGTAAAATGTTTCTTTAAACATCCTCTACTGTTCCTCCTCAACTCTTTTATCCACCAGTAGATTTTCATAGTTTATTATGGACCCACATGGTCTCATCTCATCAAATTTAGTAATGCAAACAGAAATTGCTGGGAAACCTCACCAGCTTTGGCAGCATCTGTGGAGAGAAAGTCGAATTAACATTTCAGTTCCAACAACCTTTCTTCAGGAACCAAAGAAGTTCTGCAGAACTCACTGGACCTGAAATGTTAACTCTGCTTTCTCTCCACAGATGCTGATAGACCTGCTGAGTTTTCCCAGCAATTCTGCTTTGGTTTCTGATATCCAGCATTTGCAATTCTTTGAGTTTTTTTTGCTTAGTCATGAAAATTGAATCTGAATTATAAATAAATCTAAAATTATTGTAGCTGATTCATGTTTTTCGCTTTCAAAAGCTACACTGAACTCGATCATGTTATAATCACTATTTGATAAATGTTCATGCACAATTAGATTACTGATTAAATGCGGCTCATTACTCACGACAAAATTCAATATTACTGTACCCTGTTTCCATCCCGGACATACTGCTGTAGGAAGCCATCCTGGTCACACTCCAAAAGTTCATTACCTTTCTGACAGGTGCTTGTCTTTCTCTATGTTAAAGTTAAAATCCCCCACTAATACTATTCTGACTTTAATGCCTAATTTCTGCATTAATATATTTAGCACTTCAGAGCTGCTACCAGGGGATCTATACACGACACCTATTGCAGTTTTAGACCCTTTACTTGTTCCTCAGGCTCTATTCATAATGTCTCCATTGAATGCTTTCCCCTCAGTATATCATCCCTTCCAGCTTATATATTGTGTCATATTTTCGATACACAAAGTCTGCCAATGTGTTCCTTATCTATTATTGTTGAGTGCAAATATTCCACAGCCACATCTTGATTTGTATGGAGGGACTGAAGTGTTTACACTGAACCTGTAATCTTACATAAATGTTAGATAATATTCTGTATTTGCTATAGACTTATTCTGAGCAAAGTGAAGAATCTGGCCTTTTCTCAACTTCCTATCATCTAAAACCCAAATCACAATTAACCATTGCTTGGGTTCACTGGTCATCCCAGCAATCACCAACACACAGATCATCAACACCTGGACTCCATAATCATCAAATCTTTCGTCAAGAAAGTCTCCAATCTCCCCAGTCATCGAACACCAACATTTGCTAAAATGTTCATCTTACTGATCATTGAATGCCATGAATAACAAGCAACTTGATCATCACACACAAATCTCCCTGATCACTGAATCCCCAATCTCCCTGATCATCAAATCCCCAATCTCTCTGATCACTGAATCCCCAATCTCCCTGATCATTAACCCAGTGGGATAGCCAGCTCTGCCATCTGCCCAGAACACTAGTTCTCTAATTACCAACACCCCCAATCATTTTCACAGCTAACCATCAGAACCCAGTCTCTCTGGTCACCAGCTCTCCCAAACCTCCACAGACAATGACCCCTTATCATCAACACCTTGATCTTGCTGATCTACAATCATAACCACACTCTGATTCTGAATCCCAATCATTGACACCACCCCAGCCCCTCAGATCATTTTCTAATCATTGAACCCAACCCCTGTCAATTAGACAAATGGTCACCCTGCTTTACCTCTATAATGCATGAGTTCAGCTCTGGTCCGCTGGGAAGATGTTTGAAGTCTGAAGCTAGAATCCAACCCATCTCATAGCTGTGCACATCCAGCTTTAAATCGAAGCAAGATAAGGGAGCAACTAACTAACCCACTCCTATGAGGCAGGTTGATTATTTAATATTACAATTAGATTTCTTAACTCACGTTTTTCTGTCTTCCAGTTTTAATGCAGGCCATGAGGGCTCCTGTATGGAAAGGCACTACCTGTTCACCAGGAGGACACAGGAAAGGCACTACCTGTATGGAAAGGAACTCCTGCCCTGTGTTCCCTTTTGTCCTCTCTAAGCCCTCTACCCCACAATGCTAACCTGTTTACCCCTATTTCCAGGATCTCTGAAATGACATGCCCAAGCTATCCAATCCCTCAAATCAGAATTCTTCTCATCCCACCACCCCAAACCGCTTCACCTCACTTATGCTTTCTGACCCTGCCCTCAGATTATGAATATCACATCAATACATTCCGAACCTGTTCCAGAGCTGTAATCAGTTAACTTTAACAAAAATCTCAAATAGGCCATGGCAATTAAACTTCCAAATATTCATGGAAATTCACACTTTCTGGGCATAACTCCTACCCTGTGTTCCAATATTATGTCTGGGTACATATCTGACCTGTGAAATTGTGTGCTCTCAAGATGCTGCTTTGTGCATGGACTATCCATTACTGCAAAGAATTAGACCACTTATAAAATCCTAAATAAGGAGTGAAAAATTTACATACACTTCATCCACATGCAAATAGATTTGACTGTACTTACATTCAAACAAGCTATCAACGAGCCATATACTCTGCCAGGTGTATAAATAATACAGCAGGCAGCAACGTCTAAAGGGGACTTTCATCAATATCTAATTGTAAGACAAAATGCTGTAAACAATTGTCCTTTTTCATATTCAAGACAGCACTCTCTGAATCAGATGGTGTTACAACTATTTTTATGTGACTGTTTCATAAGAAGGTCATCATACAAATCCCTATATGAAGAATATATTCAATACATATCCATCCATTGGATTTTAAAAGGGGGAGATGAAACATGTAAACATGAAACAAGAACAGATCAATTAAGTGCACACCTTCATAGACCTTGTATAAGCACTCATTCAATCATCTCCAGTCTACACTTTACCTGTGTAAAATCATTATATAAATATTCATCCTCAGGCACCATTAAGCATTCTTACATATCTGATTTCCAATCTGGACTGCTGTTCTCCAACCATTCTCATCTCTCCAGAAGCCAAGAGACCACTGTATGTGAATGTCTGATCATTGGTAATCATAGCTAGTGGACAGTCTGGTTACCAAAAATTATGTTATTTAATGTTCTTTTTGAAAGATTTAATAAAACTAATAAAAACTGCTGTATTGAGACAGTGACAAGAATTTTCCCATTTTCAATTAGAGTGTTTTGTTAAGATTGATGCTGGCCAGTGCACTATGGCTTGGAGCAACGCTTTTTTTATTTGCTCATGTGGGTGTCACTGGCATTACACATTTATTGCCCATTCCTAATTGCCTGGAGGGCTGTTAAGAGTCAATCACATTGCTATAGGTCTGCAGTCACATGTAGGCCAGACCAGTTAAGGATGCCAGGTCTCTAAAGGAAATTAGTGAACCAAATAGGTTTTCCCGAAAACCAGCAATGGACTCTTAATTCCAGATTGCTTTTTAAATTCAAATTCCACTGTACACTATGGCAAGATTCAAACCCAAATCTCCAGAACATTACCTGGGTATCTGGATTAATATTCCTCTATTCCTGATGAAGGGCTTTTGCCCGAAAATTCAATTTTCCTGCTCCTCGGATGCTGCCTGACCTGCTGTGCTTTTCCAGCAACACTCTGATCTGATATCGGGATTAATAATTTAGTGATAATACCACTCAGTCATGACCTCCTCATTGCTCAATGCTTCAACCTCCATTCCTCACCTCAAATACTGTGTAACTAGGCTCATTGGTTCCTTCTTGTGGAATTGGGAACCAGGAGAGATGGAAGTGCTCACCATTGCCAGTACTTTGCTGCACCCACAACACTGGCACCATATTTAATGCCCAGCTACACACAACGTGAGATGCTGTGTGCCAGGAACTGGCCCTCATCATTCTGGTGTTCAGCCATCATCACTGAGTTCACAGCCCAAATACTAAAGCTTCTGAAAAAAGGGAGATGCTGTATGTTGGGATAGTGGAAAGGAAGGTCATCCACTTTCCTGTTAACCGCTGCAGAATAACCATGCCATCGTACTGTCAAATTGGAATTAGATAACAGCCAGACTCGGTGCTGTGTCTCAGGTTTAAAGGAATGCCCAGCAGTGCAAAAAGGTCAATGAATTTCCATGCTCCTCAAGAGTAAATGACACCACCTTTTCTCTGCTAACTCACACTCACAGGGTTGCCACTCACTCTAACTCTGTCATTGTATACAACTCTCAAGACTCATGGGCTACAGCTCTCACTATTACATACATCATGTCCACTCAGTGACTCTCACTCAACTCGTCTTACCTAACTACTAAACTTTCCTTCCCTCTGTGATTCCTAATCATTCACTAGAGACACCTCACTACCTTCTCTGCTCCTGCACTACCACTAACTGCTCTTACATCATCCTCAATTCCTCCTGTTGTCTCATTTTATGTTAATTCGCCCAGTAGCCAGACTGATGTTTCCACAGCTTCTAAACCTAACTGCTGGTAATCCCTGGACTGGTTGCATTTGTTCTGTAGGACTGACCGTGGCCGAGACTACAAGGGCATGAATCACTGGAGTCTGGTCACACGAGGCACCTGATTTGACCAGGGCTGAATTTTGCTAGAAATTGGTTGTCTCAATTTTGGTGAGTTTCCTAGTGGGTTTCTTTCCATAAGGAAACAGTCTTCTCTCACTATCTTCCAAAATTCACCTCATTACCTATGCAACATGCCACTTTGGCACTATGCTTGTCCTATTCTCCCAGTGGCCAAAGTTCACATTGTTCAATGTGAACCTTTGATCCCAATCAAAATGTTGAAGGGCTGAAGACTTGTGTTAGTTAGTACCAGAGCAGGTTTGGTGACATGGTGAGGTTGGTGGTTTGCCGCTGACTTGTGTGGATGAAAGGTTAAGCAGAGCGGTGTCCCTAGAGCATGCAAGGGCAGAGTGCTAAAGACACAGTTGATGATGGATAGGTCAAGGAATCAATGAGCTGTGGCGAGCAGGTACCTGTGTGACTTACACATTTAGAACTTACATCATAACATTTCTCAGGAAAGGAGAGAGGTGTATAAATATGATGTGTTGAGATTTAAGACCATTAGATGAAGATGCAGAAAATGGCAATTTGCCCATAGACTCTGCTCACCATTCAATTTGATCATGGCTGATCTGATAATTCTCAATGACACTTCCCTGCTTTTCAATGCCTTACTGGTTAAAGTTAAAAATCACTCATCAGGTTACAATCCAACAGGTTTATTTGGATGTACTTCACTTCAGTGGACAGGGCCATTAGGCCTCGGATCTTCAGGTGACCATCCTCCAAGGCGGACTTCGGGATAGGCAACAATGCAAAGTGGCTGAGCAGAGGCTGATAGCCAAGTTCGATACTCGTGAGATGGCCTCAACCAGGTTCTGGGATTCATGTCACACAACAGGTGACCCCACTACACTATACACTGTCTCTCTCTCTCACACACACAGAGACAGACTCTAACCTCACCTTTAATGCATTGTCTGAGCTGCGATGTCACCTTTTTCTTATAAAACTTTGTTATCTCAGGAATGTGACTTGAAAGAATTTCTGGGATTTACATATAAATGAATCAAAACCTGCAATCCATTCTAAAAGATGAAAGGCTTAACAGCCTTGTTCAATATATCATATCAGTTGCGTGACACTATGATCTTGTGTTATAAATTCTGTGTCTTATGATCCTGCCCCACTAGCTACCTGACAAAGGAGTAGCACTCCAAAAGCCAGTAATTCCAAATAAACCTGTTGGACTATAACCTGGTGTTGTGTGATTTTAACTTTGTACATCCCAGTTCAACACCAGCACCTCCTCATCATTACTAATTAAAATTTGTCTATCTAAGGTTTGGATGTATTTAACACAGTGAATCCCAAAGCTCTCTGTGGTAAAATTTCACAGATTGACCATTCTTTAAGAGAAAAAAAATGTCACATCATTTCTGTTATAAATGGGCAACCCCTTAACTGATATATGCTGTCTGGTCCTAGATTCTCCCACAAAGAGAAACCTACCCCTCCGCATTAATCCTGTCAAGAATTGTATTTGTTCCAATAAAATGTAACAGAAAAATACTGCAAATGGTAGAAATGTGAAATAAACATAGAAAATACTAGAAATACTTAGCAAGTCAGACAGCATCTGTGACAGATTATAAACATCACGAATGGTTCTGTCTCTGTCTGTTACTTAAGCATCTGCCTTAGAAGCTGGCTGAGTTGCTTAGAATTTTCAACATTTTCTGATCTTAATTATTGCAAATTGACTGGTTTAATCTCAGAATATTTCCAGGGAGTTTGGAGTGGGAACTGAAAACAATGGCTTCAGTCTTTCCAATATTCATTTGAAGGCAATTTCTGCTCATCCAGCACTGATGTCAGATGTGAAATCAACAACAGTGGAGAGTTAAGACAGATAGTGGTGAGTGTTGTTAGTGTACATGTTAAAGCAAACATTGTACTTTTAGATAATGCTACCCTAGATTAGTGTGTAGATGAAAAATAGGAGAGGGCCAACAGCAAATCACTTTCACTTGTCACTTATCTCAAGAGGGTTGGAATATAAAAGCAACAATGTGCTTCTGAGACTTTATGAAGCTCTAGTTAGGCCCCATTTAGAATACTGTGTCCAAATTTAGGCCCTACACCTCAGGAAGGATATACTGGCCCTGGAGCTCGTCCAGCAGAGATTCACACAGATTTTCCCTGGAATGGTAGGCCTAACATTAGAAGGTTGAGGGGAGATCTAATAGAAGCTTACACGATAGTGTATGGCTTAGAAAGGGTGGACATTGGGAAGTTGTTTCCGTTAAGCAGGGAGACTAGGACCCGAGGACATAGCCTTAAAATTAGAGGGGGTCAATTTAGAATGGAAATGAGGAGACATTTCTTCAGCCAGAGAGTGGTGGGCCTGTGGAATTCATTGTTATGGAGTGCAGTGGAAGCCAGAATGTTGGGTGTCTTCAAGTCAGAGATTGATATATTCTTGATCTCATAAGGAATTAAGGGCTACTGGGAGAATGTGGGTAAGTGGAATTGAAGCACCCATCAGCCATAATTAAATGGTGCAGTGGACTTGATGGGCCAAATGGCCTTGCTTCCAGTCCTATTTCTTATGGTCTTATGGTAAATCCTTGAAGGATTCAAGAAATAATGGAACAGGGAAAAATTAACTTTGACAAGTGACACTATGGAGATAAAACAATAGAAAAGAATGTATCATAAGAGCAGTTCCACCTAATAGGATGACAAAAGAGAGGCCTTCAAAGAGGATGGTGTGGTCAACTGTGTTGAAGGCTACACATAGTTAGAGATAGCTGGGGAAGGTTACTGTGTCATCCTGATTGCACTGGGAAAATTGGTGGATGGCATTCCCACCCAAAGCCTAATTCAGCCACTTAAGTGACCACTTTAGGGTCTCTTACTACTGTTATTGGAATCTTAACAGTGATTCCCCCACCACTAGAAGTAATAGTTAGTCCTCTCTATGATACTATTGTCACCTGCCTTCATCAACATCCTCTATATCAATCAGCTGCCATTGAGAAAATGAAGCCAGGGCCCCCTTCAAATTACCAAACCAAGTTCAACTTTGACACTGGAGCACATTAGTGGGAACTCGACCTTCAAGAACAAAATTCAGCAAATTTGTTCTTCCCCCGATAATGTCACTCCCAAAAGCTGCAATCACATGCAGACTCTGGATACCAAGATTCCTCTCATCCTCAATAGGATGACCTTCTCTCCATTATAAGATATGATGCTCAGTGATGATCACACAGTGTTCAGCACCATTCATGACTCCTCAGATATTCAAGCAGTCCATGCCTAAATGTAGAACAACCTGGACAATATCCAGGCTTGAGCTGAAAAGTTGCAGGGAGCATTCACACCACACAAAAGTCAGATAATGACCATCTCCAATAAGATACAATCTAACCACCTGCCCTTGACATTCAATGGCATTACCATCACTGAATCCCCATATCTTAGTAACACTGCAGTGACGAATTCACCACCTGAATCCCCAAAGCCTCTCCACCATCTACAAGTCTCAAGTTAGGAGTATGGTGGAATGCTCTCAACTTGTCTGGATGGGTGCAATTCTAAAAATACTCAAGAAGCTTGACACCATCTAGGACAAAGAAGCTCACTTGATTGGTACCATATTCTCAAACATTCACTCTCTCCACTTCCAACATGCAGTAGTAGCAGTGCGTACTATCTCCAAGATAGACCTCAGTAATTCACCAACAAAGATCCTTAGACAGCACCTTTCAAACCCACGACTGCTTCCATCAAGAAGGACATCAGCAGATACATGGGAACACCACCATCTGCAAGTTCCCCTCTAAGCCATTCACCAATCTGACTTGGAAATATATTGCCATTCCCTCACTGTCATTGACTCAAAATCCTAGATTCCCTCCTTAGAAGCATCGTGGGTCAACTACAGTACATGAACTGCAGTGGTTCGAAAAGGCAGCTCACCACCACCTTCTCAGGGACGATTAGGGGCAGGCAATAAATGCTAGCTCAGCTAGCAATGCCCATGACCCACAAGTGAATAAAAAAAGATATCTTAACCTTTATCTGACAGTTCCATCACAATCTGCACTCAAGTGCTCTCCAGCAGACTGGTAGCAGTGAAATATGACTGGACCATGACAGCAAGAATGGCAAAAGGAAGTTTGGACAGTGTGCAAACTTTTCCTCATCTCTCAAGGATCAGATCCATCCTGCAAATAGGGTTGGCTTTATCAGGGCCTGCCTGGCCTTCTAAAAATTGAAAGAAAAAAATCATTGCCCAAGAGCATCTTCACAGCAAGATCAGGGATAGGAGCAGTCTTCCTCTTACTCATTACTGAGAAGGCAGTTGTGTAGCAGGAACGCCATTGGAAGAGCAATCCAAAGGCCTGGCTTAATTCTCATAGTGGTTGATGGAGTTTAAATTCAATTAATAATATCTGAAATATGAAGCGCGTCTCAATATTGGTCACCAGGAAATGGTCATTAAAAAATCTCATTTACTAATGCTGTTCTGGCCTACACATGACTCCAGACCCACATCAAAGTGGTTGCCCTGCGAAATGCCTCAGCAAACTATTTAGTTCAAAGGCAATGAGGGATGGGCAACAAATGCCAGCCTTGCCAGGGACACTTGCCAGTGAAAGAATAAAGAGTGATGAACACACCTGCCTGATTACAGAGTGTTGGGGTTGCCACATGGGTTTCTTTGGTGAATTTCAGGAAACCTGGGAAACAAGTGAAAGCACCATTAAATTCTGAAGTGAGTTAAATTTTTTCTCCAGTTGAGTGATTAGCATATGTTAATAGACAACCCACCTCTCCCAAGGGCTTATGAGCCAGCAGCCTAATTAAGTTAAACACGCTTTGGAGCCAGTAGCAGAAACATTTTTTACATCAACATTTTCAGACATGTCACAATATATATCTGGGGCAGGTGGGACTGGGTCCCAGACCTTCTATGCTTATATTTTATATTGTTTAACTCCACCCATACACAAATCCAAATGGTCTTCCAAGTTAAAACTTTTCCCATGCTTCAAAGTAATTAATTGTTTATGAAGTGTATTAGGGTATCCTGAGGATGTGAAAGACACTGTAGTCTTTCACATTAATTTATGTTATTTGTTTGCAGCCAGTTCTTAGGATCTACTTACATATTTGCACATGAGCATTAACTCTTCTTCATCTTTAAAGGTTCATGGTTGCCAGGTTAAGCAATAATGCACCTCCTCCAGTACTTTCATATATTTTATGATAAATGCCAACAATCAATGAATACTTGTACAATTTTACTACTTGTCTGTCTTCATTGTCATTCACTCCCATCACTGACAGCTAACCTAATTAACCCATCACTTTTTGTTTTGCGAAGTCCGGGGCTGGGATTGTTTAATTATTTATTGATGAATTAGCAGCTGTAGCACACTTCCACATCTGAACAAAATGAAAACTAATGCTAATGTATGACATTTATATATAAGCTCTCCTTTCATGCAACTGAATTTGCACTCTGTAGCTTTCAACAGATCGATGAGAGTATTGGACTTATATCTACTACCAATATACACTTATTGCTCCTCATTGCACAGATATCCAGAGGCCATCCAATTCATAGTGAACTTTACATTTCCAGATAGATCAAAGTGAATTTTATTTTTATTTACTGAATTTATGCACTAAAATAACTTAGCATTGTTGCCATGGCTCCTATCACAGATACCCACAACTAGTGTGGTATGTTTAATAATACCCAAAGGACCTTGGAGGACAGATGAAGTGAACCAATGTGACATGTAAGAGTTGTGCAAAACACTTGCACACAAACTGCTTTAAGTTCAAATTTCTGCAAATAATTTTAAAACTTTATACCTAACAATATTGCAATAGCTTTGAATAGAATGGTTCGTGACTGCTTTGAGGTAGAATGAAATGCGTGTATTGTTTGCATGTGAGTTTCTAGGTTAACTCATTTTCATACACCAGGTGTAAATTTGGATGAAGACAGGAGTAAAATTATTGATGGGTGTGCAGTGTTGTACATTTGTCAAATTTAAATTTTATTTAAAGTCAATTAAAGAAGAGCAAGAAAAATTCTTAGAGCTTCTGAAATCATCAGGAACTAGTCTTGGATTTGGTAACTTCTGCAAAGATAACCTATTGTTTAGCAATATAGCTGACAAATGTCACTAACATAGCTTGAAAATCTCTGCTCCAGAACTAGCCTGATCCTTAATAACTTACTTCAGTAAAGCTACAACACAGCAGAGAATGGTTCAGGTAAATCCTCTCCAAAAATGTATGAAAAATCCAATCCAGCTAATACACACCACATAAAGCTTTATACAATCATCTACACAGTAATGGAAGGTATCATTGACAGTGTAATCAAACAGCCTTACACACCAATACCATGTTCTCTGATGCTCAATTTGGATTATGTCAAGATTTGGCTCCAGGCCTCATTACACTTTGATCTAAACATAAACAAGGAAGTGAATTTCTCAGATGAAGCAAGATTAATTTTGTTATATCAAAGCTGTATCTGATTCAGAATCAGATCCTAGTAAAATTGAAGTCAATGGGGGTCAGGGCAAAACTCTTTGGTGGCTTTAATCATATTTAAATAAAAGCAAATGGCTGTGGTTGAAGGCTAAGCATCTCAGCTCCAAGACGTCACTGCAAGAGCTCCTCAGGTTACCACGTTCAGCCCATCTATCTTGGTCACTTCATCAATTAATTTCCCTCATCATAAGTTCATAATTGGGGCTGATTGTTGAAGAGTGAACAGAGTTCAGTTCTTTTACAAACCTTCAGGTAATAAGTCTGTCAGTGCTTGTATGCAACAAAATCCAGAAAACGTACACGTTTGGGCTGATTCATGGCAAGTCCAATTTGTACAATACTCGTGTAATTAATGGCTATCGCCAGCAAGAAAATAAATGAATCATCTACCATTCTCATCATTGACTCAAAATGTATATGACAAGCCAACATAAATACTTTGGTAACAAGAGCAAATCAGGATTGAATATTCTGTGATGAGTAATTAAACCCCTGATTCCCCAAAGCCTTTCTACAATCTACGAGGTACAAGTGAATAGTTGCAGGAACACAAAAAATTTAATAAACTTTCAGGGCATAGCAGGCTGAGAATCCCATTTATTAATTTAAATATTCACTCACCCAATACTGACACTGTGACAGTAGTGCATACCACTTACATGATGCACCAAAGCAGTTTATGTTTCTTAAAATACTATGCAGATAATCACCTGTTCAAACTCACATGCCAGCATCAATAGCACGATCTCTTGTGAGCTGCACATCTAAACTTCCATTCACCGTGAGGAAGCTAAAAAATTGAAAATTTTAAACATGCGTTTCTGTTCTGGATGTAGGTTTGCTCGCTAAGCTAGAAGGTTCATGTTCAGACATTTTGTCACCATACTAGGTAACATCTTTAGTGAGCCTCCGAATGAAACACTGCTGATGGTTCCTGCTTTCTATGTATTTGTTTGGGTTTCGTTAGGTTGGTGATGTTATTTCCTGTGGCGATGTCATTTCCTATGGTAATGTCATTTCCTGTTCTTTTTCTCAGGGGGTGGTAAATTGGGTCCAAGTCAGTGTGTTTGTCGATAGAGTTCCAGTTGGAATGTCATGCTTCTAGGAATTCTCGTGCATGTCTGTTTGGCTTGTCCAAGGATGGATGTGTTGTCCCATTCGAAGTTGTGTCCTTCCTCATTTGTATGTAAGGATATTAGTGAGAGAGGGTTGTGTCGTTTTGTGGCTAGTTGATGTTCATGTGTCCTGATGGCTAGATTTCTGCCTGTTTTTCCAATGTAGTGTTTGTTACAGTCCTTGCACCGTATTTTGTAAATTACATTAGTTTTGCTTGGTGCCTGTACAGGGTCTTTCAAGTTCATTAGCTGCTGTTTTAGTGTGTTAGTGGGTTTGTGTGCTACCAAGATGCCAAAGGGTCTGAGTAGTTTGGCAGTCATTACCGAGATGTCTTTGATGTAGGAGAGAGTGGCTAGGGTTGACTTGGACCCAATTTACCATGCCCTGAGAAAAAGCACAGGAAATGACATCACCACCGGAAATGACATCACCAACCCAAACATACAAATAGAAAGCAGGAATCATCAGATATGCTACACCCGAAGGCTCACTGAAGATGTTACCATTATGGTGACAAAACATCTGAACATGAACCTTCCAGCTCAGCGAGCAAACTAACATCCAGAACCTCAACCTGAGCTACAAATGTTCTCAACCCTTGCCATGTGTTTCTGTTATAGAGACATAAACTGTTTATTTATTCCTGGGATGCGGACATCATTGTCTAGTCCACTAGTTAATGTTCAATGCAAGTTGTCCAAAGAACACAGCAGTAAGCCAACTTCTTAAACTACTGCAGTCCTTATATTGATGGTGCTTATACAGTGCCTTCAAGCAATGATGAAGGAAATGCAAGAAAACTGACTTTAGAAAGTAAACAACATTTTATACTGCTTGAGAAGAGTCTGCTGATTGGGTTGACCAAAATAGCTATGGTGATATTAGCTGCCCTGATGCATAGTGTGCAATAATAAGGGCTTAAGACATCAATCTTTGGCTCTGAAAAGGTGCTTCATTTGCACAGACTGTTCTAGAAGCAAATGTGTCTCAATAACAGGCAAAGCCAGCTGTCTCACAATGCTACATTTCAGAAAACACACAAATGGTATTCTCCATGAATATGATGTTGCTGTTAAGCCAAAAGATGTTCTGCACACCACAGAAATGGGTAGTATGAGTTTCACTGTTTATGTGTTGAGAATATTGCAGGCCATATGTCTAAATTACAGGTGGACTTCATCAAACAAAACACTCATTTGATTCAAAAATATAAATTGCTGGAGAAATTCAGCAGCTCTGGTAACATCTGCAGAGAGAAAGCAGAGTTAATGTTTTGGGTCCAGTGACCCTTCTTCAGAACTGTTCAACAATGTTGCCAGACCTAGAGTCATACAGCAGGGAAATAGACCCTTTGGTCCAACAACTCCATGCCAACCAGACATCCCAATCTGACCTAGTCCCATTTGCCAGCAATTGGCCCATATCCCTCGAAACCCTTCTTATTTATATACTCATTCTGATGCCTTTTAAATGTCTTCATTGTACCAGCTTCCACCACTTCCTCCGAGTCTGTTCCATACACAAATCCCCTGTATGAAAAAGTAACCTGTCAAGTCCTTTTTAAATCTTTCCCCTCACTTTAAACCTACATCTTTGATTGTGGCCTCCCCCATCCTACCTGCTGAGTTTCCTCAGAAATTTCGGTCTTTGTTTCAAATTTCCTGGATCCGTAGTTCTTATTTTATTGTCGACAGCAGACAGTGTGGTGATTGTGCTCAACCAAATGGTGCTGGCAAAACTGAGAGCACAGTATCCAGTATTAGATATGATTCTGTTATTGGACAGCATTTTATAATTCATTTTGACTGCACTAAGAATTACACTGGAAACCAATTTATTATTATCAGTTAGGCGCTGATATTTTGGATTTCTTCTTCACAGATTTCTTTGCATCTGCCAAAAGCTGCATATATTGACATTCAGGGCCTTGTTCTTTGTCAGCAAAAGGAATATGTCCACACATAACGCTTTCCTAATTGGAAAGATGCAAGAGTGAAAAGGTGAAAGGTAATTCCTGCTATCTTCCCATGGCAAGTCCATTGCTACACCTGACCACAATTAACTCGTCTAATTTGAACTTAATTTAGGTGGAACCGATAGTTAATAGTTCCTGTTTCACCTCAATGCCAACCACAGTCCAATTATTCATCACCGTCTCCTCATTCAGCATGACATTTTATTTCCTGTCGAAGACTGTTTTTCTTGTATTGCAATCTGATAATTATAAGACAAACAGCTTTGGCCTCATCTCCCTTTATTCCAATCTTTAAGCTCTGTGTTACCAAGTAACTAAATAATGAAGGAACAGCAATTCAAATCAAATAGTATATCTCTTGGACAGGAACGTGGAGTCAGTGTGTTCCCATGCATTTACTTTAAGTGGCAGAGATCAAGGAAGAGAGCATTAAAGAAGCTTTTACAAGTTACTGTCCAGGTGTTGTTGAATGTGGGAACAGACTGCTTCAGTATTTGAGGATTTAGCCATGGTACTGAACACTGTGCAATCAAAAGTGAATACCCTCACATCTGAACGTATGATGCAGAGATGCAGATAACAAAGCAACTGAAAATGGTTGAACAAAGGGCTTAGTTTTCAGGAACTCCTGCAGTGGTACCCTGGGACTGGGATGATTAGATTCCAACATCACAAATGTCTTCCTTTATGCCAGGAATGACCCCCAACAATGAAGAGTTTACTCAATTCTCAATGACCCCAGTGTTGCTAAGGCTTCTTGATATCATTCCTGCTGTATTACTGCCTTGAATGTCAAGGGCAGTCACATTCAACTAGCCTCTGAAGAAATCAGTTCTTCTCTCCAAGTCTGAAGCAAGGCTGAAGTGAGGTCAAGAGCTGAACTGCCATAGACGAACCCAATCTGAGCACTGATGAGCAGATTGTTGCTGATTAAGTAGAATTGTCAGTAACACCTTTCATTACTTTGCGTATGATTGAGAGAAGGCTGATGAAGCAGTAAACATCTGAATTGGATTAATCTTGCTTCTTATGGTCAGGGTAATTTGCTATATTGTTGAGTAAATGCTCATGCTGGAACTGCTCTGAAACAGCTTGGCACAGAGCACAGCTGGTTCTGGAGCACACGTCTTCAGCACAACGGCTGAGATGTTGGCAGGCATAGCCTTTGCTGTAGTGCAATGTATTATCAATATATCATAATATCATCAACATCATGACAGGCCATTTAGCTCTTCAGCAACTTCCACATTAAAATATTGAAATATTTACAAATGTGATCTATTCTTAGAAATAAAACAAATTCAGCAACAGAGGAATACTTGAGAAATTTGGGTGGACCTCTTGATATATGCCAACAATGTTCTTCCTCTATGATTCACTTGGCCTCCTCCATTACTTCCCAGAATCAGAGATGCCAGTCTTCAGCCAATTTGGTTCGCTCCATGTGACCACAATAAATGGCTGGGACACTGTGAAATGCAACAGTTTTGGGCCATGACAACATTCTGTCACCAGTGTGAAGATTTGTGCGCCAGAACCTGGTGTTGACTTAGCCAAGCTGTTCCTATACAGCTACAACACCACTGGCATCTACACAATAATTGCAAAAACATTGCCCACATATGTCCCAAACACAAAAGAAAGACCAGCTCCAACCCAGCCAATTACGTCCCATCTGTCTATTCTTGATCGTTAATAAAGTAATGGAAGATATCATCAAAAGTGCTATCAAGCAGTGCTCAGTTAGCAATAACCTCTGACAGGTGACCATGTCTGGGCTCTACCAAGGACATGCAGCTTCTGACCTCATTATAACTCTGGTCCAGACATGCTTACTATCCTTGAAATCACGACCATATTTGATAGAGTGTGGTATCAAAGAACACTAGCAAAACTAAAGTCAATGGGAAATGGTGGAAACTCTCAATGTATGGAACCATACATAGCACATAGGAAAATGGTAATGGTAATGCTAATGATTATTGGAGATCTGTCATATGATATCTTTGGAGGAGCTCCTTAGCCAGCCATCATCAGCTGCTTCATCAGTGATCTTCCCTTCATCATAAGGGTCAGAAGTTGGAATATTCCCAGATGATTGCATAATGTTCAACACCATTCATGACTCAGGAGAATCCTTGGATGCTGCCTAACCTGCTGCACTTTTCCAGCAACACATTTTCAGCTCTGATCTCCAGCATCTGCAGTCCTCACTTTCTCCTCGACCATTCATGACTCCTCAGGAAAGTCGAAAGTCATAAAGTAATAAAGCTTGGTTAATATTCAGTTCAATAAAAGCAAAATACTGCAGCTGTTAGAGATGTGACCCTTTGACATTCAATTGCACTACCGATGCTGAATTCCCCCAACTGGGGTTAGCATCGAAAAGAAACTGCACTAGACTTGTCACATAAATACAGTGGCTACACAAACTGGTCAGAAGCTAGGAAGCTGGCAGCAAGTTACTCACCTCCTGACTCCCTAAAACCTGGCCATCACCTACACGGCATAAGTTGGGAGTGTGACGGAACACTCCTCGCTTGCCTGGATGGATACAGCTCCAACAACACTCAAGACGTTTGACAGTATCCATGCCAAAGCAGCCTGCTTGACTGGCATTGCATCCACAAGAGTCCACGCCCTCCACCACATTGCTCAATAACGGAAGTGCCTACCATTGACAAGATACACTGCAGAAATTCACCAAAGCTCCCTAGGCAGCACTTGCCAAACCCATAGCCATGACATCTAAATGGACAACAGCAGGAGACATATGGAACCCTATAACGTTTAGGTCTCTTTCCAAGTCACTCAGTGTTCTGATCTGAAAATATCACCATTTCTTCAGTATCGCTGAGTCCAACAACTCTCTTCCAAACAACACTGTGGGTATACCTACACAAAATCAAAGCTATAGTTCAAGAAGTCAGGCTGCTACCACCTTCTCAAGGTAATTAGGAATGGGCAATAAATGTTAGTACAGCCATTGACATCCAAATCCCATTAACAATTGAAAAACAAAGCTTTGAACATCTTTGTAGGATATATTTTCTTGGGATCTATAAATAAAAATAATATTACTCTAACAACATTTAGCTTGAGCTGTAAGTTAAACGGGGGATAGGTTTTAAACCACAGCAGTCAGATGTAAGTGTAGAAAGCAGTCCACATTTTGACAAATGCTGTGAATAAAAACATCTGCTGAGTTGTTTCACAATAATAAAATACACCCAGCATCTGTCCCAAACCATAATATTGTCACTTGTGCAGTGATGTAAATTGGTTTCCAACTCCCAGCAGGGCAAATGTGAAAACACAATTCCAATACATTACAACCATGGGCTCTTTTATATTTGCAGCAGTTTCTGAGTACTTCTCATAGAAGCTGTATTAACACTTAGTATGAGGTGATGGTGTTGTGTCTTATCACTAGACTATAAATCCAGAGATCCACATAATGTTCCTGGGACTCGGGTCCAAAGATGTTGGAAATTGTTGTCAGTAAAAATAATCTGGGATTAAGAGTCTAATGAAATTGTTGCTGATTGTTAGAAAAGCCCATTAGGTTCACTAAATTCCTTTATTGAAGGACACTTATCATCCTTACCTGGTCTGTCCTACATGTGACTCCAGACTCACAGCAATGTGGTTGATTCTCCATTCGGGATGGGCAATAAATACTGGCCTGACCAGTGAGGTCCACATCCTGTGACTGAAAGAAAAGGGGGCTTGATCTTGAAACCAGTTGGAAATATAATTCAAATGCAACTGTGGCAGTTTCTGGTGGGGCAAGTGACTCACATAGGAATTACAGAATATCTAACTTTTCCACTGCACCAACACTATCTTTATGAAGAATAAATTTTGAGGTATCATTAGAATTTGTTGCTACCAAAGTTAAATTAAGAGTTACTGTTCTTACATAGGAAAATGTTTAGCGCACTCACTGAAATCACTCAGTTTGCAAGCAGAATCATTGCTATAGTAATCCAGTAGTTTGTTTAGGCAAAATTACAGACACCCGCCTTTGCCCAGTTCATTTCCATGGCTTTTTGCACAATAATTTTCTGTAAATGTGTGATTGAAATGGTGCAGTGCCCTCCATATGGCATCCAGGACCTGTGTGAACAGAGCAACCAACAGTATATCTCATTCATTATCAATAATTCAATTGAAGAACTGTTAATTAATAGTGTTGGTATAAAGCAGGATTTATAGTAAAATAGTAAGCTGATTGTTAAATGAAGTAGATAAATAAAACTAAAGGGAACAAAAAGATTTAGAAAAAGAGAAGAGAACATACATTGTCTCCAAAGGAATTACTAGCTGAAGGAATTAAACTTCATGCCTGTGAAACTTTCAGTGTCAGAGAGTTTGTTTAACAGTAATTGAGACCTGTGATGGCATTTAGGATCTTCATGGACAAGACCTTTGTTTTTGCGGTGAACTCAGCCCAGATCTACATCACCAGTAGAGATCTTTCACATCATTAAATGCATTTGGCTGTGGAGCCAGATGGCACAATGCCACTTTTGTGCAGCCGATGAGAGAAACAGTGCATCTTCGATTACTTCTGGATTCTAGCTTTATGCTGCAGAACAGCATTAGTTTGACATTGCTATCAAATTCCTTCATGAATGGCAATGTATACTTTTTTAAAAATTTGTTCATGGATGTAAGCATGGCTGGCAAGGCCAGCATTTAGTGCCCATCCTTAATTGCCCTTGAGAGGCTGGTGATGATCTATCTTCTTGGGTGATAGCAGTCATGTCACCTATTCAGGTAGAGTTATCTCTAAAGCACATGTTTAAAACTCTCTCATAGCAGCATCAGTACCATTTTGCATGCTGAGCTATAAATGCAGTGTTGCAAATTTCTTAAAAATAATAGCATTAAATGCAGCTATTCAACCCTGGATTACCGAAATTTCCAGAGATATGTTTAAAAATATATATACATTTTAAGCCATGAATTTTAATCATGATTGTGCAACCATAAAAATGAAAATGCATGTGCTTTTTTAAAAGGCAGAAAGGATTATTGAATGGCAAAATACGTTATGTTGCTCTTATAATTCAATATTGAAGTTTATTTATGACAAACAAAAATAAATGTAATGTACTAGCATGATTTTGATGTACTTGCAGAAGGCTGTCACTGAAGTACATAATGCAAGGAAATCTGTTGCTCCATATGTCAATGAGAAATCATTGCTGCAGTATAATAGTACTTAATGCCCAGGAAAAGACAATCTATTGACCCTTTCAATAGGATACTAGTATCCACTGTAAAAGTAGAAGAAATGTTAAAGGGAGTAGACTTCAAAGCTGGACAGGTCAAATGGGAAGAACTGAATGAATATAAAGAATGGTAATGACTTAAAGGTTAATTAGGAGGAAGAAATTAGAATAAAAGAGGAAGCTAATTAGGAATGTAAAAATAGATAGCAAGAGTTTTTACAAGTATTTAAAGAAAGAGTAAGCAAAGTAAGTGTTTGTCACCTAGAGAGTGAGAATGGGGAGATAATAGTAGATAGTAAAGGAATGGCAGATGGATTGAACAAATATTATCTTCTGTCTTTACCATAAAGGATACAAAAAACATTCTAGTAATAGCTGTAAATCAAAAGGTGGAAGGGAGAGGGGATCTTTGTAAAATTAAATTGTGAAAGGAAATGTAATAAGCAAAAGGATGGAGTTGCGGACTGACCAACCTTCAGATCGAGATGGTCTTCATCTTAGGGTCTAAAAGAGAAGGCCAGTAGATACATTTATGTATATTTTCCAAAATCTCCTTGATACAAAAAAGCTTCCATTGGGTTGGAAAGTAGCAAATACATCAATTTTCTTAAGTAGGGACATATGCAGTAAACAGTAAACAATGGATCAATTTGCTTGACGTCGTGAGGAAGGTGATTGAATCAAGCATGAAAGAGATTACAGCTGCACACATGGAAAATCTCAAAGTAATTGGGAAGAATCAGCATGGCCTTGCCAAAGAAAAATAATGTTTAATCAACTTAATTGGAGTAATTTACTCACCCCCAAATTTGGGTCAGATGGGAGGTTAACACGTTAAAAATCTGAAAGAGTATCTGAGCCACTTTGATTCTGGTGATATGAGGGAGTGGCCATTAATCTACTGAGTGTGTCATTAAGGAAGTTCAAGGAAGCCACAGGCTTCTACTTTTAATGCATTACTATTGTTAATCAATGTTGGTCAGAAAAGAGTTCAGAAGCATTGGACCTGAAGCAACAAGTTGCCTTTGTGGACATTGTTTGTGAGTCAGGAGCAGTAGGAGTGTTTTCTCCAACAGATTTACCTATTAAAGACTGCCACCTTCATAATCTCCTGCTGTCACCTTCGCTCTCAGCACAAACCTCAAAATCTCTACTGCAATCTCTGAATCTTCTACAACTTCTCTCATCTCTGACTCCCTTTCAATCTCCCTCAAGATCTTATGATCACTCTGATGCCTCCAACACAGCCCATTTCCTGCATTTTCCACCAATATCATTCACAAAGTATTCCTGATCCTTGACTGCAACCTTTTCTGGAAGGCTTCCCTTCTCTTCATGTCTCACGAACTTGACTGAGTTTTTTGAAGAAGTAACAAGGAGGATTGATGAGGGTAGAGCAGTAAATATGATCTATATGAGCTTCAGTAAGGTGTTTGACAAGGTTCCCCATGGGAGACTGGTTAGCAAGGTTAGATCTCATGGAATACAAAGAGAACTAGCCATTTGGATACAGGGAACTGGCTCAAATGTAAAAGACAGAGGGTGGTGGTGGAGGGTTGTTTTTCAGACTGGAGGCCTGTGACCAGTGGAGTGCCACAAGGATTGGTGCTTGGTCCACTACTTTTCATCATTTACATAAATGATTTGGATGTGAGCTTAAGAGTAAGTCTGCCGATGACACCAAAATTGGAGGTGTAGCGGACAGCGAAGAAGGTTACCTCAGATTACAACGGGATGTTGATCAGATGGGCCAATGAGCTAAGAAGTGACAGATGGAGTTTAATTTAGATAAATGCGAGGCATTTTGGGAAAGCAAATCTTAGCAGGACTTAATTAGAT
Organism: Chiloscyllium plagiosum; assembly: GCF_004010195.1. Classification (NCBI taxonomy): domain Eukaryota; kingdom Metazoa; phylum Chordata; class Chondrichthyes; order Orectolobiformes; family Hemiscylliidae; genus Chiloscyllium; species Chiloscyllium plagiosum. The sequence goes on from NC_057711.1 coordinate 51,788,059, forward strand.
TAGATTAGATTACATTACAGTGTGGAAACAGGCCCTTCGGCCCAACAAGTCCACACCGACCCGCCGAAGGGAAACCCACCCGTACTCCTACATTTACCCCTTACCTAACACTACGGGCAATTTAGTATGGCCAATTCACCTGACATCTTTGGACTGTGGGAGGAAACCGGAGCACCCGGAGGAAACCCACACAGACACGGGGAGAACGTGCAAACTCCACACAGTCAGTCGCCTGAGGCGGGAATTGAACCCGGGTCTCTAGCGCTGTGAGGCAGCAGTGCTAACCACTGTGCCGCCCACTAAGGTCCTAGAGAGTGTTGCTGAACAAAAAGACCTTGGAGTGCAGGTTCATAGTTCCTTGAAAGTGGAGTCACAGGTAGATAGGATAGTGAAGAAGGCGTTTGGTATGCTTTCTTTTATTGGTCAGAGTACTGAGTACAGGAGTTAGGAGATCACATTGCGGCTGTACAGGACATTGATGAGGCCACTGTTGGAAATATTGTGTGCAATTCATGTCTCCTTCCTATTGGAAGGATGTTGTGAAACTTGAAAGGATTTACAGAAAAGATTTACAATAATGTTGCCAGGGTTGGAGGATTTGAGCTTTCGGGAGAGGCTGAACAGGCTGGGGCTGTTTTCCTTGGAGCATCGGAGACTGAGGGGTGACCTTATAGAGGTTTACAAAATCATGAGGGGCATGGATTCGATAAATAGACAAAGTCTTTTCCCTGGGGTCAGGGAGTCCAGAACTAGAGGGCATAGGTTTAGGGTGAGAGGGGAAAGATATAAAAGAGACCTAAGGGGCAACTTTTTCAGGCAGAGGGTGGTATGTGTATGGAATGAGCTGCCAGAGAAAGTGGTGGAGGCTGGTACAATTGCAACATTTAAGAGGCATTTGAATGGGTATATGAATAGGAAGGCTTTGGAGGAATATGGGCCAGGTGCTGGCAGATGGGACTAGATTGAGTTGGGATATCTGGTCGGCATGAATGGGTTGGACCGAAGGGTCTGTTTCCGTGCTGTACATCTCTATGACTCTATGACTCCTACAAGGTAGCCAAGCCTGTCTCTCAGTCAGACTGACTTCCATCGAAATCAGCATTTAAAACAAACATGCTCACTAAGGAGAAGTCTCTATTCCATTTGGAGAATCATGTTTTTTCATTTTCTCAAACATAACTCCCTTCTCTATTCCTGAAATTCCATTAATACTACTCTTATTTAAGTGAGTGTATGTCACATGTAAGAAGCGGCTACCCCCAGCAATTGGTGGTGTCTGTAAATGTTAATTACTTGAAAAGCAAATCAGATGGAATTCTTTCAGAGCAAAATCAGTGGTAAGAAGACATGTGGTATGTTTGGCATTGCTTAAGTGGAAGAAAGATGATTTTTGGCCTGGTTTCGGTTCCTAAAGCTCATCATCATTAGGTTTTCCTCCTTAATCTCTGGGTCTGTTCAAAACCAATCGATTGTCACGTTTGTTGAACAGTTTTATTATCGTTCTCTATAATACCACTCCCTGAAAGTAGACTAGGTGGACTCTAATCTCTTATTTTCAATCACCACTTCTTATAATTATGAAAAGGAACCGTGTACTGCAAAGAGGGAAGTGTCCCTGATTTAATTCCGTTCACGGATTATTCTGCGACGTTTCTGGCGATAGATGTAGCCCTGTCGGAGTTGTCCGATTAAATACCAAGTCGCCCTGGAGCTGCTGCTATTGAGACTGTGCAACCCTCAATGTCTCACATGCTTTACAACTGCTGCAGGTAATACGTGCGACAAGTTCAGGGTCAGGACAGCGCCAAGTTGATTTACCACAACAAGGAATCGCCAGCTATCTTCCAGATGCTGCAGCTGAAACAATTCAGCGATGCCTGAATTACATTTGGCCCGGGGGTGGAAATATTTCCCTATGACTTTCAAACCCCGCCTCTCCCGGTGCCGGTGTGCTCCGTTTGTATTGTGACAATTGGAGAAAACAAAAGTTTGGGATCTCCCAAAGGCAGGATTCCCCGGTCCGATCCACTACACTACCCCCCCCCCCCCCCAACCCAACCCAAGCAGCTGCAGCTTACCCCGTGTCTCCGGATAGGGCCCCTGTGTCGGGTGAAGTGGGGGTCACCTACAGTTTATAATAATGTGGATACGCCCGCGGTAGAAGTCACTGCTCACACATTACCCACCCAGCCCAGCAAACCAGCTTCCAGCCTTTAGGCCCCTTAAACCCCGTCCAGTGAAGAGGAACCACGAGCACCAACACTGCAGCAAAAAGCCGGAGCTGAGACACGGAGGGAGAGCAGTTGTTACTCACAGTCACTGCAGCCTGAGGCTGACTGCAGCTCTGCACTTCCTCAGCGCGGTTTGGGACCTTCAGGCATTCCGAGGAGCTCTTGTGGTGGGTCACTGCAGACCAAACACTGGCGAAAATAGCTTTCTGTTTCTGCGGGGTGGCCGCCTTCGGTTCGGACAGCAGCTTGTTCCCAGCCCGCGAATCCCTCTGGCCGCCGGAGCCCGTGTTGTCGTTCGGTCCTGAGCAGCACAGGTTGGGCTGAGAGGACGAGAAGACGCGGTCCAGGACATGCCTCCTCTTGCTTTTCAGTTGCACTCTGCCGGCGGTTTCTTTCTTAGAATCGCCCTTCTGCTCTTTCGAGCCGAGGAAGGGTCTGTTCTTCTGGAAGTGTTTCCGGAGGCGAGTCTGGATGGAGTGGGATTCTTGCTTGTTAGTGGTGTTGGTGTCAAAGGCGGCCAGTTCCTCCATTCTGCACCAGGGAGGGAGTGAGACAGAGAGGGAATCACTCCACACAGCCTCCAAGCTGTCACCGGGCACCCACTGTCTGCGGTGAAAAGTTCCTGGAAAGCAGGAACTCCTGTCAGGTTTTATATCGAAACGCTACAGTGTTTGTAATGAACAAAGGCTGCATCCGACAACAATAACCAGGATTGCTTCAACACAGTCAGCTGCAGTGGCATCTCCTCCAGCAGCGGTTCCTCTGACGGGACAGAGCACTCGGCTTCACAACAATCAAACAGCAGCTTGAATGTGGAAAGCAAACCGCCCCACAATGTTAACTGATGTAAAGGATAAAACTCGCCTCTCTGAAAGAGAAGCCCTCAGTCACCGGGAGAGGAGGTGACTTTATAACCAACCTGCAGCCTTGTTTACTGCTCCAAGCCAACACGTGTCGAAAGGGGGCGGTACTCGTTATATGCTAGAAGTTGTAGATTCCATTCATTGGGAAAAAATTGGTTACAAGATCCTCAGTCTATGCAATGGACACATTAGAAAGGAGACCGGGATCTCCAAGGTGCGCCCTCCTATTAATTCGGCGAGTTGCATTGAAGGGCCAGTTTCGTGCTGTACATCTCTATGACTCTATTAGCACACATTTCACGATCTGCATCCCTTTAAGTGATTCTAAAACCTGTGTCACAGAACTCTGCGGGAGTACAGAAAACAACAATTTCCACTGACGTTGTTTTATTTTGTTCTTTTCACTGCACTTTACCTGGAATATTTCTGTTTATATACTGATGACACCAGTTGCTGTTCAGTTCGAAGTGCCGGTATCCTTACATCTGCCAGATGTATACTGCACATGATCCATTTAGGTGGGTTGTGTTCACAGTATAGTGTGCCATCTGCTAATGGCTATAAAGGTCAATCATTGAGAGACAGGAAATATTGTACATGGAGCTGCAATGTGACAATGAGAATTTCGATATTAACACCCTGTTGCCAGGCTGCAGTAACTGGCCATTGTGTTAATGCTACCAGTCACATGTCACCATTTCCCTCTCTGGCTAACTACTGTCTCCCAGGTGTGCGAGTCCATGTTTAGTGCTCTCATTTTTTTCATTCTTGATCAGAGCTTGGGTGCTTCACTATTAGTCTGGCATTGGCTCCCTAACCACTACAGTACGTAAACATGTTGAACTTAACCATCTTCCATCTTTCCATTTGTCCAAGGCTGCCTTTGATGGGTGAGTGCCAACCCATTTAGGAACTCTGCCTTTGAGAGGACTGTCACACATGTGAATGTACCCAGTCTGACCTAATCTGACCATAATTGGCCCATTTAATATACAGTAGTTGAATCATCAGCAGCTCCATGATCGAGATTTGAAATAGCGGAAATATGTGGAAAGTCCACCTACAGATGTACTCTAATGCCAGTTTTGAACTTCTTATGAAATAACAACTCTATTTCAATAAATGTTCTGTGACATTAATCACTTGCTTCAAGCTTATACCTGCCAACTGTTTGAAGGTATTAATTGAGATTTGACCACATCTATAGATGTCATGGCATTTAACTTATACAGATTAGGTTATCTATCTTTGGTTCAGTTTTCTGTCAAAAGCTGTTGAGTGAGAACCCCTACCAGAAGGCGAAGAAGGGCAAATGATGGTCAAACCAATGGAAATATAATAGCTCCAGTGGAAAAAAACAGAGTTAGGGAAAAGGTTACTTCCTCTTTTAACGATTAGAGACTGGCAATTACAGACCAGTCAGTCTCACGTCTGTCATCTGCAAGGTGTTAGAAAGGATTCTGAGGGATAGGATTTATGACCATCTGGAAGAGCATGGCTTGATTAAAGGCAGTGAGCACGGCTTTGTGAGGGGCAGGTCATGCCTCACAAATCTTATTGAGTTCTTTGAGGATGTTACTAGACAAGTTTTTGAGGGTAGAGCGGTGGATGTGGTGTATGTGGACTTTGGTAAGGCATTTGATAAGGTTCCCCATGGTAAGCTTGAACGTCAGGAGGAATGGGATAGAAGGAAATTTAGCTGTCTGGATACAGAATTGGCTGCTCGACAGAAGACAGCGAGTGGTAGTGGAAGGAAAATATTCTGCCTGGAAGTCACTGGTGAGTGGTGTTCCATAGGGCTCTGTTCTTGGGCCTCTACTCTTTGTAATTTTTATTAATGACTTGGATAAGGAGATTGAAGGATGGGTTAGCAAGTTTGCAGATGACACAAAGGTTGGATGTGTCATTGACAGTGTAGAGGACTGTTGTAGGCTGCAGCATGACATTGACAGGATGCAGAGATGGGCTGAGAGGTGGCAGATGGAGTTTAACCTGGATAAATGCGAAGTGATGCATTTTGGAAGGTCGAACTTGAAAGTTGAGTACAGGATTAAAGACAGGATTCTTGGCAGTGTGGAGGAACAGTGGGATCTTGGTGTGCAGGTACGTAGATCCCTTAAAATTGCCACCCAGGTGGAGAGGGTTATTAAGAACACATATGGTATTTTGGCTTTCATTAACAAGGGGATTGAGTTTAAGAGCTGTGAGATCTTGTTGCAGCTCTATAAAACTTTGGTAGACCGCACTTGGAATACTGTGTCCAGTTCTGGTCGCTCTATTATAGGAAAGATGTGGATGCTTTGGAGAGGGTTCAGAGGAGGTTTACCAGGATGCTGCCTGGAATGGAGGGCTTATCTTGCGAAGAGAGGTTGACTGAGCTTAGACTTTTTTCATTGGAAAAAAGAAGGAAGAGAGGGGGCCTAATTGAGGTGTACAAGATAATGAGAGGCATAAATAGAGTTGATAGCAGGAAACTTTTTCCCAGGGCAGAAATTGTTAACACGAGGGGTTATAGTTTTAAGCTGTTTGACGGAAAGTATAGAGGGGATGTCAGAGGCGGGTTCTTTTCGCAGAGAGTTGAGAGAGCATGGAATGCATTGCCAGCAACAGTTGTGGAAGCAAGGTCATTGGGGACATTTAACAGACTGCTGGATATGCATATGGTCACAGAAATTTGAGGGTTCGTACATTAGGTTTCCCTCACATGAGGATCAATGGTCAGCACAACATGGTGGGCTGAAAGGCCTTTTCTGTGCTGTACTGTTCTATGTTCTATGAACATACTGAAATTCCATTGTTCACTAGTCGATTCCCTTCAACAGGAATGCAGTGCCTCACTGATAATTTGTACGTAACCTATAGGAATAGATTTTATTCTCTGATATTATACCAATTAAATTAGCAATCTTATAATGATTTCTGGGATGCTTCTCATATTCTCATCATCCAAAAGTAAACTCTAATAATCTCAAACCAAAGCCAGTTACTGACAATTGGAAATCAAAACAGAAAAGCACTCATAGAATCCATACAGTGTGGAAGAAGGCCATTAAACCCACTGAAGAGCATTTCACCCAGACCCACCACATCCTTGTAACCCTGCATTCCCCGTGGCTAATCCATTTAACCTGCACAATTCTGGACACTATGGGCAATTTAGCATAGCCAATCCACCTAACCTGCACATCTTTGGACTGTAGGAGGAAACTGGAGCACCTGGAGGAAACCCACGCAGGGTGAATGTGCAAATTCCACACGGATAGTCACTCGAGGATAAAATCAAACCTGGGTCTCTGACACTATGAGGCTGCAGTGCCAACCACTGAGCCATTCAACAGACAAAATCTTTTAGAGATTAAAGAGATCGCGAGTTTAGGCAGATCCAACCTCTGAATCCATACGATTCTCAGAGAACCCACCTGGGAAATCTTTTGCGATCTTTAAAACCAATTAAGAGATTACACTTGGGGTGCTGACCAGTTGAAGAGAGTGGATGGCCTGCTGTGGCTGATGGCTCAGTCAGAGGGCCAGTAGCCTTCACAGCCTGCCATCTAAGGTAGAGGCTGTTTCTGCAGAATGGCACATGAACAAACTTCCCTGAGGTGAGCTCAAAGGAAGTATAAAACTGTCTGGGTAGTGCTCCCACCAGTGCAGTTCCTTCACGGCATTGACAGCTATTTGGTTTTCATCTATTGCCTAAATGGAGAGACATTTCAGGGTATTTTAAGGTAGAGGGATTTGGGTGAGCCCCTGTACGAACCACAAAATACTAACATGGGGGAACAGCAGAATATAAGAAAGGCAATTGGAATTTTAACATTTAATGATAAACAAATAGAGTATAAACATAGGGAGGTGTCGCTGCAACTGAATATGGCACTAGTGACAGCATACCTGGAGTTTTGTCTACAGGTTTGGTTCCCTTGCTTGAGGAGGGATACAGCTTTATTGGAGGCAGTTCCGAGGAGATTCACTAAATTGATTTCAGAGATGAGATGTTTGTCTAATGAAGGGAGATTAAACTCTCTGGAGTTTACATGAATGAGAAAAGATCTAATTTAGGTACTAAAGACACGAAAGAGAATTGACAATGCAAATGTAAAGAATATGTGTCCTCTTGTTGGACAATCTCAAATGTGAGGTCATAGTTTTAGGATAAGGGATAGTAGATGAAAGCAGAGGTGAGGAGAAATTTTCTGTCAAAGGGCTGTGAATCAGTGGAACTTATTATGCCACTGTGCAGTGGATGCTGGGACATTGCATAAATATAAGGAGGAGGTAGATAGATTTTCAATTGGTAATGGGTTGAAGGCTTATGGGGAGTGGGCAGGAATGTGGAGTTGAGGCTAAGATGAGATCAGTCATGATCGTACTAAGTGGCAAAGCAGGCTCAAGAGGCTGAATTGCCTACTCCTGCTCTTAGTTCTTATGTTCATGCCAAGTCATTGGGGATTTTATGAATCATAATTTCTTGTTCATCCTTGTTAGTATCTTTGATTTCCTGTTATACTTTACTTACCGTGGCTGACTGATCTTCCCTATTTCTTGTTAGTTATTGCTTTCTGTGTTCTCAATTATGAGCCTTCTGCTGCAACTTTTCAGCTTTTAGATAGGTTTTGCCTCTCTGTAGTCTGATGTTTAGTGGGACCTTGAATTTGATTTCTGACTAGTCCCTATCATCAATAAGCACCTTTTTAGGAATTTTCTCCACTCTGGCATCAGATCACTGCACAGGCCTTGTGGTTTATTCTTAAGAATGTACTATCGTTGAGCTTGACTTTGAGTTCTTCCTGTTGCTGACATCTAGTCTTGTGGGGCTGGTCACTACTTGCCATCATGTGAAGACATGAGGTCTACACTTTTATGAGTAAACATTAACAAGCATTATTAAAGAAGTATTATTACTTAGAAGGTATGATGAAGAGAATTATTGCTGCTGCGATCTTATAGACTCAGATTTAGATTAGATTAGATTAGATTACAGTGTGGAAACAGGCCCTTCGGCCCAACAAGTCCACACCGACCCGCCGAAGCGAAACCCACCCATACCCCTACATTTACCCCTTACCTAGCACTACGGGCAATTTAGTATGGCCAATTCACCTGACCCTGCACATCTTTGTGATGTGGGAGGAAACCGGAGCACCCGGAGGAAACCCACGCAGACACGGGGAGAACGTGCAAACTCCACACAGTCAGTCGCCTGAGGCGGGAATTGAACCCGGGTCTCTGGCGCTGTGAGGCAGCAGTGCTAACCACTGTGCCACCGTGCCGCCCTCCATTATTTACTTCCATGGGATCTGATATCACTATGACGTAGCTGTTTTTACACATGTTCAGTCGCTATTCCTGGAATAAAGATAAAACTTAAGCTTTATCTTACACCCAGTGGAGGGGTATCCAGAGGGAGAAGATTCTCTGTCCGAAAATCCCAATGAGGCCTCAAACTGAACCTACTCTTAACATTTTTGACTTTTCTCTCACTAACGTCTTCCAGACCACACAGGAATTGGAAGATTCTGCCTGAAATGCCAAGTAACATCAGAGGCATTAAATTTCAGTTGGTCTTTCTGTTTTTATTTGTAAACAAATACCTTGGCTCAGATTCAATAGGATTCGCGCAGAATGACAGAAGTTGCATGTTATCTTTTGCTAGTGCTGACACTCTCTTATGTAATCCCATTCCAAAAGATCATTCTATATTTTGGCTTTGCAAATTATTATCCCATTTAGATAACGTTTGTGCCTCTGACTAGTCACTCAAGATGAAACGTCTTTTGATCTGGCAAAATGTTTTCCTTCTGTTTTGATTCTTTCAAAAAGAATCCTCAAAGCCGAGTGTTCCCACTGTTCTCTCCAGTAGAAACAATCAATCATATACTCCCCTCACTTACCTGGTACTACTGTTGCTGTCAGATTTATCGGAAAACTGGACTGCATATCCATCTTATTCCTTAGTCTCCCTTTCTCCAGTCTTGCTTCCAGTTTTCCTTGTTTGCTTGCCAAACCTCTATCCCAAAAACACTCTCACATTACCGAAACCCCAAAACCTAATTGCCAGCCCCCATTCTTGATGACTAGTCCATATTGCTCTCTCCACCTGTGCATTTTGATTCACTCTAGTCTCTAGCTAACTTTAAATGGGAATTATTTCCATACAAGATGTGTGGGGGTGATGTCACCCTAAGCAGTAGGTGTGGTAACTGCATTTTTCTGTGGTAACAGCACTGTCATAACAGAGCACTCAAACATAATGCCACCACTTACAGAATAATCTCGGTTATCCGAACATCAATTATCTGAATTTTGGATTATCCAAACAAGATCCCAAGGTCCTGTAAATGCTTCCTTTGTTTATGATCAGATCAGTTATCCGAACAATCAGTTATCTGAACAAAATACTCCCCACCTATCTCATTCGGATAATCGAGGTTGTTCTGTGATGCCTATCTATTTCTCCTGTCACTCCCTCAGTTCCTTCAATTCAGCTTCCACCGGGTCAGCAGATCTGTGCTTGCGCTGTCCAACTCACTGAGAGCTTTTTTTTATTCATGGGATGAGGGTATTGCTGGCTAGGTCAGTATTTAGTGCCCATCCCTAGTTGCTCAAACACAGCTGTGGGTCTGGAGTCACATGTAGGCCAGACCAGGTAAGGATGGCAGTTTCATTCCCTAAAGGACATTGGTGAACTAGATATCTTTTTCTCCCTGACAATTGACCATGGATTTGTGGCCATCATTAGACTCTTAAGTTAGATTTTTGTTGAATTCAAATTCCACCATCTGCCATGGTGGAATTCCAACCCAGTCCCCAGATTGTTACCTGGATCTCCAGATTACCAGGCCAACGATAATAGTACTAGGCTGTTTATTGTCATATTTGTGACAGTGTGCTTGCTCTCTGTTCTGAATTTATTTTGACTTTTCTGCAGTTGACCATTCCATTCATTCTCTACCTTCTGTTAGCTATCTAAAAGAAGGTTTGTGGGCGGCACGGTGGCACAGTGGTTAGCACTGCTGCCTCACAGCGCCAGAGACCCGGGTTCAATTCCCGCCTCAGGCGACTGTCTATGTGGAGTTTGCACATTCTCCCTGTGTCTGCGTGGGTTTCCTCCGGGTGCTCCGGTTTCCTCCCACAGTCACAAAGATGTGCGGGTCAGGTGAATTGGCCATGCTAAATTGCCCGTAGTGTTAGGTAAGGGGTAAATGTAGGGGTATGGGTGGGTTACACTTCGGCGGATTGGTGTGGACTTGTTGGGCCGAAGGGCCTGTTTCCACACTGTAATGTAATCGAATCTAATAAAAAAAATCTAATCTAATCTATCTCCAGTATATTGCATTGACTTGATTCAGTTCTTTCTGCCACAATATAATTAGTACACCTTCTGTAATGGTTTCTCCTCCCTGCTCCTACATATCGTATGTGACCTCCTATGACAGGTTTAGCAACCTATATGCTGCTCATTACTGATGTCCTTCCTAAACTAAGGAACAGCAGATATATGGAAGCACTACTATATGTAAGATTCCTTCTGAGCCACTTACCACCCTGACTTGGACATCTTTTGCCATTCCTTTAGTGTTCTTGGGTTGAAATCCTGGTGTTCACCCTCCCTGGGTGTTCTGGGTGTACTTACACCAGAAAGACTGCAGCAGTTCAGGATGGCAGCTCACAGCCCATAGCAACAAGAAATGGGCAGTAAATGCTGGCCCAGCCAGCAACTCCCATATCCCATGAATAAATTTTTAAAAAATACTTCACGGGAATGAGGTTAACACTAAGTCCTTTTCATCCTCCACTTCTATTCATCAACATTCTATCATTCTCTAACCCTCTACATAATCAATTTTAATTTATCTACTGATCTCTTTGTGATGGGGTGGCACGGTGGCACAGTGGTTAGCACTGCTGCCTCATAGTGCCAGAGACCCAGGTTCAATACCCGCCTTGGGCAACTGTGTGTGGAGTTTGCGCATTCTCCCCGTGTCTGCGTTGGATTCCTCCGGGTGCTCCAGTTTCCTCCCACCGTCCAAGGATGTGCAGGTTAGGTGAATTGCCCGTAGTGTTAGGTGAAGGGGTAAATGTAGGGGAATGGGTCTGGGTGGGTTGCTCTTCGGAGGGTTGGTGTGGACTCGTTGGCCCCTGAAGGGCCTGTTTCCATACTGTAAGTAATCTAATCTAATCTCAACCCCTCTTACCTGTGCAACTCATTAAAACACTAGTTGCCTTTGCATCTATATTCTCTCCATTATTTCAGGCTGCAGGGCCATTAGCTGTTATAGATCCACTTTACTATTTCACTCAATAACTATCCTACTTTCTTGGTCATTAATCTAAGAGTACTCAATATTTGTGGGAAGTGAATTTGTTTAATTCTTCAGTTTCTTTACTAACTCATCATTACTCTGTGCTGTTGATAACTAGCAATAAAAAGACATAGTCACCAATAGCCCTAACAGGCTTTTGAGCTGCTCTCCCATCAGAGAGAGATAAGGTACTTGAATTATTTGGAAAAAAAATGGAGGAAATGGAATTGTTCACCTTAGGTCAGAGAAGCTTAAGGGGAGACCCAGGAAAAGTATTGATATTAAATGAATTAATAGAGAAACTGAGAAACTGTTTGTTTTGGCAAGCAGGCCAAGAACTAGATGTTATAAATTTGAAATAAATTACAAAGTAAGTTGCCAATACCATTTTCTCCTTGTCTTGTAGTAAATCAATTGTTGTGAAACATTTTATATGATCTTAGCTTTAGCTCACATATTGCCTTCTACATCCAGCTTTAATCTCTTTAATTCTAGTTATACAATTGTCAGATGATTTCCTGGGTTGTAGCTAAACTCAATTTTCCATGCGCATTTATGAGCATAAGTCTGAACATGAAGTCTCTCATAAATCATTACTATTGGTCATAATCGATATGTGACAGGATCAAGGTATTCTCCATGATCTCAAAGATAAGTTAGGTTGCCAGGAAATTAGCCATTCTTTAATGGACTGCTTTTTAATGCTGTTTCCTGATGAAGGGCTTTTGCCTAAAACGTCAATTTTCCTGCTCCTGGGATGCTGCCTTTTCCTGTATCACTCTAATCTTGACTCTGATCTCCAGCATCTGCAGTCCTCCCATTCGTCTGCTTTTTAATGCTGGTCACCTTTTTAATTGCCATTAATTGAATACTGTGACTTGCCCATAAAGCCTTTGATGCCACACAAATGTTATCTGGTATGTTCTAATTGACTATATTAAAACTAATTTTAAACATTTACATCAGTAATAGAGCCGACTGAGGCTTTACTTCATTGTTTGCAACTGCACACACAGGTGAATGGCTCTGAATAACTATCCCATGCACCCATCACTTCAGGCACCACGAAATGAACATAGCTGAACAGTTATAATATCTGAAAACTCACTGTAACAACATAGGATGTGAGTAGGACTGTATCAGGAAAAGGACAGTGTAATCCAGTATAACATGCTTATGGGCAAAACATGCAACATTCTGCAAATCTTAACAGTGTTGCATTTGATTTAGTCCAATGACAAAACTATCCAGGTGGAAATAATATGGAAACTACAAACCATCTAGTCAAACGTTATAGTCAGAATGAAGATCACTGGGCCCACAGTGTCTGAAGAAGGGCTTATGCCCGAAACGTTGATTCTCCTATTCCCTGGATGCTGCATGACCTGCTGCGCTTTTCCAGCAACACATTTCCACCACAGTGTCTGTACCTATTTGTTCATACAGCAGATAGCAAGGAGGGGGGATAAGGAAGAAATGATAGTTGGAGATAAACCCCAAAGAGAGACAACAGTCGTATATAGAAAGGAGTGGATAACTAAGGCTAGGAGAATGAATAGCGATTAATGGGGACTGTTAGTGGTTAACAGTGGATTGTGTGTAATAGCAGGCCATGTGATGACAAGGCCTGATGTGTGGGGTTGGGGGTAAGAACACGGGAGAGCTCAAGCCCTAAAGTTGTTGAACTTGATATTGAGGAGAAAGTGAGGACTGCAGATGCTGGAGATCAGAGCTGAAAATGTGTTGCTGGAAAAGCGCAGCAGGTCAGGCAGCATCCAAGGAGCAGGAGAATTTTATTGAAAGATAGTTCCATAAACTCCTATGCTAGTCAGTCTACTCATACTTCTCTGTAAATGTTTCCAGCATTCACAAGATTAAGCTTCAGCTTGCTTTGAGCTCCCAGTGTGTTTCTCTCTTCCTCTCTCCTCTTAACTTCACTGGGTGCCCTTTACACCCAGTGGGCCACAGCTCTGTGACATAACTGCAGGATTAATTCATGGTCCTAAGGCCTTTACACAACAAGGAAGTCAAAGATTTAATCTCTGGAAGTTGGTTGATGCTACAATGAATAAAGACTATTTTGTCCAACAAAACTTACATTAAAGTAAATAATAATTCAATATGATACATAAGTAAATCCAATTTTTTAGCTTTATCTGCACAGTTGATGTATAATTGGGTGTATTTTGTAGTTTCCCTTTTATTTCAAAGTCAATAACTTTTGAATGTAAGTGGTCAATTGAAATTTATAATGTAAGAAATATCCTGCTCAATTACTTCAATACTAAGGTCACGTTCCATGTGCAATCTTCCGGTAGCTTTCAAATAATAAAGCTATAATAAAAATGAATGTTGATGAGTTTTGATTTTAGCTTATATTTTTGTTACAATTGCTGCAGAAAGCCAATGGATCTTTCCCTCATCAAATCGCTTCGTGCAATGATCAGAGGGCAGTGCTAACCATTCGACAGTAACTTGGAAACAACAGTAAACAGAAGGTCATTCTCAGATTCGCACTTCCGGGAAATTGACCGGGGTTATTTTACACAATGGTCACACTGCAGTTTATGAGTCCTGTTTCAAACTTACAAAACCAGTGAGGTACTGTAGTGGAACGAATAATTGCGGACGGTGCCGGTTGCTGTACTTGTTAAATTTGTTCTTAGTGTTCCTGCCCCATTGGAGGACAGGAGAGCCCATTGCAAACAAAAAGGAATCTCAAACTCTCCGGTGAGTGCTCTTCTTAGAAAATAGAACTTAGGAAAAGTCAGGTTTCACTTGGCACAGTCGAACCTGGCCCAACTTACCTAATGAATTTCAAGATTGTAAAATATGTATTCATAAATCTTCAGGCGATCCATTGATGAATTTACATATTATATACACAAGGGAAGCGACATGCAGTTTTGAAATGAGAATAATCGATTACTCTATGCTCTCGGAATGTGTAAAGCAGTAAATATTCAACTTGTTAAATCGTTAAACGTGTTAAATCTTTTCATGCAGAGCTTGCGAAACACTTGTCACAAAGAGAAAATGAGAGACAGCCGCTACTTGAACGATTTTTGCTCTTTTTAGCAATGCTTGTTGAACTAACACCATCAGATTTAGGAACCGAAGTAGACCATTCGGCCAGTCGAGTCTGTTCTACCTTTAAATCAGATCCACAACTACCGGGGGTCTGACCCATAATTCCAATAAATGATCACAGCTAAGTGAAAGCAATACTCAAGAAGCTTGACACTATCCAGTCCATTTGTTTGACATTAGATCCACAAACATCCACTCCCAACAACACCAACGCTCAGCAGAAGCAGTGTGTACCATCCACAAGATGCACTGTTGAAATTCACCAAGGCCCCTTAACAGCACCTTCCAACCCACAGCCAGTACTATCTAAAAGGACCAGGCACGACCACCTGCAAGCTCCCCTGCAAGTGACTCAGTATCCTGACTTGTTTCTGTGCCGTATGACTCTACATCGCCATTCATTTGCTGTCACTGGGGTGGAAATCCTGGAATTCCCTCCCTAACAATATTATGCAGCTATGTATTGATTGCAGTGGTTCAAGATGGCAGTTCACCACTACCTTCTCAAGAATAACTGGAGGTGGCCATTAAGGCCCTTAAAAATCTTGTTTCAATAAGGTGACTCCTCATGCTTCTAAATCCCAATGAATTCAGGCCCATCCTACCCAACCTTTCGTCTTAAGAAAATCCCAACACACTGGGCACCAACCTAATGAACTTTCTCCTAAGTGCCTCCAATATCAATATATCTTTCCTTAAATAAGGGGATTAAAACTGTTCATGCTATTCCAGGTGTGGTCTAACTAGTGCTGTGTATAGTTTTACCATTACTCCCCTATTTTTTAAATATACCCTTTAAAATAGAGCCCACAGCCCATTTGCCTTACCTTTAATGAACTTGGAAGATAGATTTTTGTGATTCATGAACAAGGACCCTGAAAACCTCTGTGCTGCAGCTTTCTACAGTCTTTCCAATTGAAATAATATTCAGCTTTTCTATTCTTTCTGCCATTATTAGCTATCATCAACCTGTGGTGGTGAGTCCCTGAGAATGGGAGATGAGAATAATCCTGATCACCATTGCATTAACTCCTGAACCCACAGAGATTATTATAGGTGAGGTCTTCTCACAATAGTCTGGGATAACATTTGAGATTCAATGTTTATTTCCTTTAAAATAATTAATTAGCACTTCGAGCTTAACTATTGCTAAGGAAAATGCAGAATCCAGTCTTGCAGAAACATTGCAAGTTACATCTTTAGCCCAAACAACCCATGGAAAATTCAGCCTACCAAGGAGGGGGAACTGGAAGTATTGTTGCATTCAATTCAAGTAGATTTTGTATGATAATATGCTAGATGAATGTTAATAATGTGATGCGTGGCTTAAGGTACTGAAATGCTGAAATCAAATCCTAAACACCAAATGAATGAATAAGAAATCAATTGAGCACCTAATGTGATATCATATTTCAAAACATTGACTTACCTTGTTTTCTGTCTTTTCCTGTTTTAGAGTGTTCGTGAATAATTTGAACTTTGTTTTAAAAATGTCTGGAGAAAACTTTTTGCTGGTTCAGATACCAGGGAAGTAAGTGTTAGAGACATTGGTTTATGTTATATTCTTATAATGCTGCAGTGATTGAAAGGGTGGCCAGCTCCTCGCATGATGAGAACAGGAAGCAGTTTATTCAACTGTCCATTACAAGCATCATGTTAACATTAAAAAGACTCTGATTATATATCTTGAAATAATGTATTTACCAGTCCAAGTATAAACAAGAAGGCTATGATTATAAGGAGCTAAAATTTTGATATGAGTTGATAGAGAAAATCAAAAGGCTAAATTTCCTGGTTGGTGTTTGACCCTAAAAACAGAACCAAGTTGCACATTGTCAACATCTCCATCCACACAAACGTTTGGTAGGTAGGAACATAGGAGTAGAAACAATGACTGCAGATGCTGGAAACCAGATTCTGGATCAGTGGTGCTGGAAGGGCACAGCAATTCAGGCAGCATCCGAAAAGCTTCGAAATCGACGTTTCGGGCAAAAGCCCTTCATCAGGAATAAAGGCAGAGAGCCCATGCTTCAGGCTCTCTGCCTTTATTCCTGATGAAGGGCTTTTGCCCGAAACGTCGATTTCGAAGCTTTTCGGATGCTGCCTGAATTGCTGTGCTCTTCCAGCACCACTGATCCAGAATCTGGTTTCCAGCATCTGCAGTCATTGTTTCTACTCCCATGTTCCTACCTACCAAACGTTTGTTCATGCTTCAGGCTCTCTGCCTTTATTCCTGATGAAGGGCTTTTGCCCGAAACGTCGATTTCGAAGCTTTTCGGATGCTGCCAAGGAACATAGGAGTAGGCCATTGTGCCCCTCAAGCCCATGCTGCCATTCAATGAGATCATAGTTGATACTTTGGCCCATATCCCTTAATAGCTTTGCTTAACAAAAACTTATATATCTCAGATTTAAAATGGACAACTGATCTAGCACTAACTGCCATTTGTGGAGGAGAGCTTCAAACCTCTACCATTCTTTGTGTGTAGAAGTGCTTCTTAACATCTCCCCTGAATGGTCTGTCCCTAATTCTCAGACTATACTGCCTTGTTCTATAATCTCCAACCAGTGGAAATGGTTTATCTTTATCTTTCCTGCTTTTTCCTGTTAATATCTTGAAGACTTCAAGTAGATCACCCATAACCTTCTAAATTCTGTAGAAATCTTGCCAGATTAATATAATCTCTCCTCATAACTTCACCCCTGAAATTCAAGTGTCATTGTTATAAACCAACATTGTACTCCCTCCAAGGCCAATATATCCTTCCAAAGGTCCGGTACTCAGATCAGCTCACGGTACTCCAAGTGGGGTCAGATAGCCTCCTAATATTCAATGTGACAAGATCCTAGGGGTACAGGTCCAATCAAAGTGATGTCAGGCTAGCCACCCAGGGAAAAGTAACTGCTGCTGAAGCTGTGAACCAATTGCAAGAGCTGCTTTGCCTGTCCAGTGCCAGGGTTGATGAGATCTTCTCAGAGCTGGATAGGAAATTGGAGTGAGGAGGGAAGCATCCAGTTGTCATGGTGCATATTGATACCAGTGAACAAAAATAGGACAAAGAAAGAGACTTGGCTGATCAAATATATAATCAGGAGCTGAATTAAAAAGCAAAATCACAAAGTTAATAATCTTTGTAATCAAAGTTACAACCTCAGCCCCAAACAAGTTGGTTTAGGTAAATGAGATCAGAGATTTTAAGTTGTGGCTCATAGACTGATGTTGGAGAAGTGGATTTTAATTCGTGGGACACAAATACAGTAATGGGGAGGGAAGTAGAAGCTATGCCGTTGACGTTGTTTTCACCTGAACTACATTTGAACTTGTGTTCTGGTGAGTATCTAAGGCTGTTAAGAGTGTTCTAAAATGAATAGTAGAGGATGAGAGAAGATTTCTAAAGTTAAGTTGAAAGTACAAGATGATAATGCAGTGGTCTGGTATTGGTAATGATAATCACAGATTGGCAGGGACAGAGCATACAAGCATAAGAGCATACCAGGAATTTTTTGTTTACTGCCCTCCCTCGTTGCCCTTGGGAAGGTGGTAGTAGACGCACAATGCTGTTAAGGTGGCAATTCCAGGATTTTGACCTAATGACACTTGAAGGAATGGTGATATATTTTCAAGTCAGGATAGTGAGTTACTTTGAAGGGAAATTGCTGATGGTTGTGTTCCAAATGAACCCATCTCCTTCACTAATGCCATGTAGGGAAGGAAATCTGTCATCCTTACGTGGTCTGGCCTACGTGTGATTCCAGACCCAGAGTAATATGGATGACTCTTAACTACCATCTGGGCAATTAAGCATGGGCAATAAGTGGTGGACTAGCCAGAGGTGCCCACATCCCTTGAGTGAATAAAAATAAATAGCTGTTCTGTTCTTCTAGATGGTAGTGGTTAACAGTTTGGTAGATATTGTCCGAACAGCCTTAGTAAATTTCCGTAATCCATCTTATAGATGGTACACACTGCTAGCATTGAGTACTGGTGATGGAGAGAGTGAACACTTGTGGATGTGGTTCTGATCAAATAGGTTATTTTGTCCTAGATCGTGTCAAGCTTCTTGACTATTGCTGAAGCTGCACTCATCCAGGCAAGTGGGGAATATCCTATCACACTCCTGACAGACTTGGGAATTCAGGAATTGAATTACTCATTGAAGGACTGCTCTTGTAGCCACTACATTTATATCGACAGTCCAGTCAAATAAAGGAGAAATTATTTTAAATTAACAGAGAGGGAGAAGAACTTATATAGAAGCTAATTTAGAAATCCAAAGATAAAATTTAAGGCAATGGGAAAGTATACCTCTTAGCATAAAGACTCCCATCACCAAACATACCAAAGGATTCTGCCTATGGGACCTGGCAGGCAGTGACCTAGTTTGTTTACCTGAGAAAGTGAGAACATTTAAAAACAGCAATTTCAAGAGAAACCAAAATTTCCAACTGAACATATTCCTGAGGTATCCGAACAAGATTAAAAATCAGTTTCATATGTTTTAATTATATTTTTCTGCTATATTATAAACTTTATCAGGAGCCTTGTAGACAGTATATTGAAGGAAAAAAGAATTTTAAAAAATAATCTGCAAGTATCTTCAGTGATTTTGTTAATTTGAGTTCTTGTTTCTACTTTATGATAGGTTTTTGTGACTAGATATTTTATTCTAGATATACCTAGCTAGTTTGGTAAACTTGACTGTTTTCACAACATTAATGGTGTTACATTTATAACCTTCCCATACCATTTCTAAATCCTCAATGGGTTGTTTCTTATCTTCCCTATTCCTTCTTACCTCCTCAGTTTTGACTTTCTGTTGTCTAGTTTGAAGTCATTGTTGAAAATAGTTCCAGGAATGAGAAACTTCAGTTATCAGGTTGGATTGAAGAACTTGAGACTGTTCTCCTGTGACTTGACAGAGGCTCCCAACATCATGAGTGCACTGGATTGAGCAGATGGGAAGAAATTGTTTCTGTTCATAAAGGGAACAAGTACAAGAGGACATAGATTTAAAGTGATATGCAAATGAAGCAAGGTTGATGTGAGAAGAAACTTTTTCACTCAGTGGATCGTTAAGGTATGGAATGCACTGACTGGAAATATGGTGGAGACAGATTCAATTGAGGCATTCAAGATGGCATTGGATGATAATTTGAATAGAAGTGTGCAAGGGTGTGTAAAGAAAGCAGGAGATTGGCACTAGGTAATGATGCTTGACTGAAGATCTAGAGCAGGCATGAAGGGCTGGTTGGCTTCCTTCTGTGCTGTTCAAATTCTGTTTATTTTGATCTGGCTGCAGGCTGTAAATAACCTTCACTAGGTTCTATGCATTTCCCACTCCTAGCTGCCTTGAGAGAACATTTCTGGACTTTCTCTGTAAATTGCTCTGTCCTTATTGTGGTGCCTTCAAGTGGGTGCTATGAATGAAATTACACTTTGGCATTGATGATGAAGAATGGCTGTCTGTGGTAACGTGAGAATTGCCTGTTATTTGCTACTTGTCATGCTGGAAGTTACAAGGCTGGGGGAAACTGTTGAAATAAGTTTGGCAAATTGCTCCAATTCCTCCTCTAGATAATGCATACTGAAACCATAGTACACAGCAATGTATGACCTAAATGTTAATTTCACTGCTTGGGCATTGATGGAGTGGACTGCTCTGTTGGGTATAGTGTCAAGTATCTTGATTCAGTAGCAACCATCTAGGCAAGTGCCGAACATTCCCTCACAGTCCTAACAAACCTTGCAGCATAAAAAGGTGACTGAAGGTTTTGGAGGTAAACCACTCAGTGTAGACAATCCTGTTTCTAACCTGGCCCTTTATCTGTATTGTTTAGAGGCTAATTCAGTTATTTTTCTGATCAATGAGTAGTCCTAGAATGCTCCTTGGGAGAGCTTGGTGATGATTGTGTCAGTGAATGGACTTGCCTTGTTGGAGAGCTGTTGCCTGAAATTTATGCAGCTAGTCTTTCTGCCATTCGACAAACCAAATATGGATATTATGCCAAGTGCTGCTGTTTTGTTAACAAATGGGTTGTGAATGGAGATGAACGCTGTAGAATCCAACAACCATGACCAACTTCCTTTGTCTCAGATATGTCCAGATGTTGGAAGCATTTCACATTGCAACTCCACCCTTGACCTCAGTTTTGACAGGTCATTTCATTGCCATCTATTGATATTCACATTGTGTCCTGACTAGATCAAGGCTACAAAGACAATTAAAGCTGAATGGCTGTAGGTGGAACCCTAACTGAACAGCCAAAGATAAAGATAAGAATAAAGATAAGAATTAGTAGTTTCATAATTCCCTTCTTAAGTGTACTGTATGCAAGACTTTTAAATATGATAGATAGTTATATACATAAAAGCTTTGCTGATCATATCTTCAACTAAGAAGATCTTTAGTTTAATTATTTAACTTGTTGATGTTAAATTATTTGGGATTGACCCCAGATGATAACTGGTCTGGGACTAAGGTTTTGATAGAAATTTTTAACAAGACAATCACCAGGACAGCTTGTAATTTTGAGGATGGAACTGGGGAGGCCTCATGTGAAGAAAGTAGTGCAGATAATAGAATGAAAATAAATAAAAGAAAAGAGAGTAGAATACCTACAAAAATGTGTTTTGTTTTGAGGAAGGGAAAACAAAAAGATATAAAATAATTAAACCATGGGAAAGAAATAGGAGAGTTGTGAGTAAATATGGTATTAGATTAGAAGGAGTGAGTAATCCATTAATGTTCTTTATAATCTAAGGAACAAAGAATTATAGGTACAACCTGGATGGTATATGTTAGCCATGATGGAAATGAAGCTGTTCAATGTTCAGAACTGTGGTGAACTAAATCACATACCAAATGTGATTGTACTACAGGAAAGATAAGGAAAATGTGAGAAGAAAGGAAAACCCTTTATGATTAAGGATGAAATCAATTCAACGATGAGTTAAGATATAATGAGAGGTACAGAGGCAGTCAAGTTTTAATGGGCGCAATTAGAAGTAGAAAAGGATTTAGGATATAGTTCTGTTATTTACAGAGTCCTTGGTAGCAGATGAATAAACCTGAGGTTAAACAAGCTTGTAACAAAAGCAGAGTGATTTCATTGGGGATTTTAACTTTCATATAACTTTGGATAAGCAGATAAGCACATCAGAAAAGTCATGACTTTCTTGTCTTGAACAGTTTTGCTGAGTGAAGTGTAGTGGAACCAACAAGGGCTAAAGCCATATTAGATTGAATAATGAACAGTAAGGTAAAATTATTTAACCTAATGTTGAGCGAACATTTATCTAATAGTGATCATAGTATGGTTGAATTCAAAACATTTATGAAAGAGAGAAACCTGAGACAGAAACTGAGGTTCTAGATTTCATTAAGGCTGATTTTAATGGATAAGTCAAGGATTGTCCTCAGTAAATTGGACAAATCTATTTAAGGGTAAAATGACAGAGCTTTATGGCATGGATTCCAAAAAACGTTTAACATGATACAGTCATAGTCCTTACCCCTATTGGGCACGAGTTGTATTTGCCGACAAAGACATCCATGGACAACAAAAGAGATAAGAGATTGTGTTAACTAAAAGGAAAAGCTGACAAAGATGCAAAAAAGGACTAGCTGAATGAGAAAGATGTAAAAACCAGCAACAGATAACGAAACAAGTAATAAGCTACAAAAAGGGAGCCTGAAAAGAGACTTATGAGTGATATAAAAATCAACAATAATTTTCACAACTGCTTTGGGAAAAAGAAGAGTAGACAGAAGCAATGTTCAGTATGTTACACAGTATCTGTGGAGAGAAACAGCAGAGCCAATATTGCAGGTCTGTGGTCATTCATCAGGATTGGTGTGGCCAGAGGCAATGTGGGTTTTTTGAAAACCAGTAATGGTAGTTATGCCAGTTAGAAAATGGTTAACATGCTAAATAATTACTTTTCATCAGTGATTACAGTAGAGGAAGAGGTCAGTTTATCAGACAGGCCAAGGAAACTGTTACTGAATCAGGAATAGGAGCCCAATAAAGTTAAAATGAGAAATTAATGGTGCTAAAGAGTGACAAATCCCCAGGACAATATGGATTGCATTCTATGCACGAAGTAGGGGAGAACATTTTAGATGCCCTAACTATAATTTTCCAGATGACTACTGATTCAAGACATTAGATTAGAAAGTGGCACATATCATTATAAAAAGGTACCAAGGAAATATAGATCAATGCAGCTAACATCTGTTGTTGGAAAATTGCCAGGGCCTGTAATTAATGATAGGGTTACCATGAAAATTTTAATTTTGAAAGCCAAGTTGGATTTATAAATGATAGGCCGTGACTGCCAAAACTGATTGAATTTATTGATGAGTTAACCAAAATTAAAACTCATGGAATTAGAAACAAATGATTGACCTAGTTAGAAGATTGGCTGAGAGGAAGTAGCCACAAAAGCACCAATATTTGTGTATCACTATTGAAAGAGGAACACTCTTATTGATAGAAAATAAACATCCAATAGAAGGAAAGCTATTTCAACATGTCCCTTATGATAACAAGCATTTCACTTAAGTATTCAATGATTTATTTAAACATGCATTTCACTTAAGTGATTTGTACCTTATGTCAATAAACATTTCACTGAAGTGCTTAATGACTCACGTGGATAAAAGGGCACCCCAATGTCAAAGTGATAGTTTGGGAAATGAGTCATGTTGTGCCAATTCTGTAGCAGTTTTATATAACCAGGCACTCTGAAATACCAAGTTTTTTTTAGCTTCATTTCTTTTGGACAGTTTCTTGACAACTTTGCAAGTCCCAAAAGATTAATACACATTTTATACATTGCGTTAGAAGATAGAACATAGAACAGTACAGCACAGTACAGTCTTTGCTGGCCTTTTATCCTACTCTAAGGTCAGACTAACCTACATACTCTTCATTGAACTAACTTTCATGTGTCTATTCAAGAATGTCTTAAATGTCCCTGAATGTGTCTGACTCTGCTACCACCGCTAGTGGTGCATTCCAAGCATCCACCACTCTCTGTGTAAAAAACCTGGATTAGAGTGGTGCTGGAAAAGCACTGCAGTTCAGGCAGCATCCGAGGAGCAGTAAAATCGACGTTTCGGGCAAAAGCCCTTCATCAGGAATACAGGAAGAGTGCCTAAAGGGTGGAGAGATAAATGAGAAGAGGGTTGGGGTGGGGAGAAAGTATCATAGCATACAATAGGTGAGTGGGGGAGAGGATGAAGGTGATAGGTCAGGGAGGAGGGTGGAGTGGATAGGTGGAAAAGAAGATAGGCAGATAGGACAAGTCATGGGGACAGTGCTGAGCTGGAAGTTTGGAACTGGGGTGAGGTGGGGGAAGGGGAAATGAGGAAACTGATGAAGTCCACATTGATGCCCTGGAGTTGAAGTGTTCCAAGGCGGAAGATGAGGTGTTTTTCCTCCAGGCATCTGGTGGTGAGGGAGCAGCGGTGAAGGAGGCCCAGGACCTCCATGTCCTCGGCAGAGTGGGAGGGGGTGTTGAAATGTTGGGCCACAGGGCGGTATGGTTGATTGGTGTGGGTGTACCAGAGATGTTCCAGCATCTGCAGTCATTGTTTTTACCTCATTGTTTTTACCCTGTGTAAAGAACCTACCTCTCCCCGAAACCTCCCTCCAATTACCTTAAAATTATGTCCCATCGTGATAGACATTTTTGCCCTGGGAAACAGTCTCTGCCTATCCACTCTATCTATGCCTCTCAGCTTCTTGTACACCTTTATCAAGTCATATCTCATCCTTCTTCACTCCAATAGAACAGCCCTAGCTCCCTCAACCTTTCTTCATAAGACATGCCAGTCAAGGCAGCATCCTGGTAAAGCTTCTCTGTATCTCTCTAAAGCTTCCAACATCCTTCCTGTAGTGAAGCAACCAGAACTGAACACAATATTCCAAGTGTAGCCCTACCAGGACTTTATAGAGCTGGAGCATAACCTCACAGCTATTAAACTTAATCCCCCGGCTAATGAAAGCCAACACACCATACGTCTTCATAACAACCCTATCAACCTTGGTGGCAACTTTGAGAGATCTATGGACGTGGACCCCAAGATCCCTCTGTTCCTCCACACTGTCAAGAATCCTGCCTTTAACCCTGTATTCTATATTCAAATTTGACTTTCCAAAGTGACTCACTTCACACTTTTCCAGATTGAACTCCATTCAAACTCCATTGTCCTTTCAAATCCCATAAGTGTCCTTATCGCCACTAAACAATGCCTTAACCTCCACAAGAGGTGTCGCAGGACCAGATTCAAAGGTAAATTACCTCTCTAAATAAAGAAGGAATATACAGCACTCACTCCACACAGACCGAGACCTGTACCCATGCAAGATAAAGGCCTCTGGCCATTCCCCATAGCCCGTCATACTCCTCTGCCAATTCTGTGCCCAGCATTCTTTCTTCTTTCTCCTTCATGCTAGATCATTGAATGCCTTGATTGGTTGCAGCTTCAAACAACACTCAAGAAGTGTGTCACTACTCAGCAAAAAGCAGCTGCTTGATATATCATCTGATCTAACACCTTGAACCTTCATTCTTTCCACTGCCAATCCACAATACCATCTTCAAGATGCAGTGCAACAACCCACCATAGCTTATTCGACAGCACCTTCTAAACTCATGACGTCCACTACTAAGAAGGACTAGGGCAGCAGATACATGGCAACGCTATCACATGCAATTTCCAATCAAAGCCACACACAATGCTGACTTGAAACTAGATCACATTTCCTTCACTGTCACTCGATCAAAATCCTGAACTGACTCCTTTAATAGCGCAGTGAGTGTTCCTATACCACAATGACTGGAGTGCTTCAAGAAGGCAGATTACCACCATCTTCCCAAGAACAATTAAGGATGGGGAATAAGTGCTAGCCTGGCCAACAGTGACCAGACCAATGACCATATTTTTAAAATCCACAAGTACCCATGCACATTGAAGCTTCTGAATGAAGACTTGCTTTTGGAGTGCTGAGCCTGCCATTTTGCTTCCAAAACTGCTGCTGTCTCTATCTGACTGTCTGTGTCCTCTTAAAGCCATAATGCTCTAAAAGTGGTAAACTCTTTAGCTTGAAGTTTTGACTTTTATTGGGTCTTTTGGATTTCTTTTCATGCGGGGTGGTGAGTGGGAGGGAGGGTGGGAGATCACTGCTAACACATGAAATTTTCCCAAATGACCATTTCTGGTATCTTTTGATATTTGGGATAGTACATGGTGCTGGACAAGGAAGCAGTTTGTTGCTGTTGATCCTTTTTTGCCTTTGAGTTGCTTTGGTCCTATCTAGTGAGTGGAGTCCCAAATAGACAGGGTAGTGAAGAAAATGTTTGGTAAACGTACCTTTATTAGTCAGTACATTGAGTATAGGAGTTGGGAGGTCACGTTACAGCTGTACAGGACATACAAGATGTTGTAAAACTTGAAAAGGTTCAGAAAAGGTTTATAAGGATGTTGTCAGGGTTGGTGGGTTTGAGCTATATGGAAAAGCTGAATTGGCTGGGGCTATTTTCCCTGGAGGATCGGAGGCTGAGGAGTAACTTTATCAAAGTTTATAAAATCATGATGGACATGAATAGAGTAAATAGTCAAGTTTTTTTCCTCTGGATAAGGCAGTGCATTAGGTTTAAAGTGAGAGGAAAAAAGTATAAAAGGGCAATTATTTTCACCCAGAGGGTGGTGCATCTATGGAATGAGCTGCCAGAGGAAGTGGTGGAAGCTGGTACAATTGCACCTGGATGGGTATATGAATAGGAAGGATTTAGAGGGATATGGATCAAATGCTGGCAAATGGGACTAGATTAATTTAGCATATCTGGTCAGCATGGATGAGTTGGACCAAAGTGTCTGTTTCTGTGCTGTACATCTCTATGATTCTATAATTAGTGGTAAACGATGAACCGCTATAGAGAACCTTCAGAAGAAGCACTGTTCTTAGATGACAAGAAAGTTTTGTGGATTTGTGTTCAAATAACAACCGGAATTAATGAGTGGTGAAAATAGCCTCTTTATTTAACAATCATTGCACAAGTTCAAGGCAGCAATAGAATCCTGAAATACAGTTCTTACAAGGGCTCTTTATACACAGTTCTTACATATATAAAAATTTCATTACTATGGTATTACTTTTTTTTATCTTTAGTACACAAAGGTTTGAAGGGCTTCTGTCCTGGGAGACAGGAGATGGGTTAAAACATGTGCTAAATGCTGGCTGCTACTTGCGATGGGATGTCTGTCCAGCCTACTTGCATAATTAGGAAGTGTTAGTCATTTTGTCTTTTAAGTTAGTAAATATTAGTAAAAATGCTTGGCAAATATGCCCTAAATAAGTTAAAAATTGTACCTATATTTAATGAAAGAATAAAGGATATTAAACTGATTACTGTAGCTGGGTTGTGAGATTTATTTACTATTTGCTGGTACGAGTTTCATTCATTCATGCAATTTCATGGAAACACGGTTTTGTTAGTTAGTTTCTTAAAGGGATAATGGCCCAGTTAAAAGGTATTTAACAGTTTCTTAATCTATTCAGTCCACGAAATGGTTGGTAAGGGCTGATTAATATTATAAAGTTTCATGAAGACTTGATGGGGGTGGTATTGTTCTGTTATGTTGCACTTATTCAGAGGTAAACACTGCTTGTAGCAAGGGCTGATAAAGTGTGGAAATGCAGTAATGGGTTTGAAAGGGTTGTTTGTAAATTTGGATACTACAAAACCGCAGTTTTATGAATGAATGAAACAGTGTTATGGTAAATAATGGGTTAGTAAAGGATTATGAATAAATGAACGGGAACTCAGTATTAATAAATATAGTGAACTGGTGAATGAGTTAATAAAGATAGCCTATAACACAGTATCTCACACTTGCTTGCACAATAGCAATAAATACTATTGGGTTTAGTCAGGCATGATTATTAGGACCATAGGGAGCTGGCACAGATGCATTTGTACCCTCTGAACAGAACTTCTTTTTGTTACCTAGATACTGAGAATAACATCAATAGAATGAGTGGAGCCACTGTAATATGAAGATTAACACCTTCAGAATCATTATCTTATAACATACTCTCCCACATTCTGCCCTCTGCTAACATGAGGCCTTCCAAAGCTCTGCTGCATGTTTTGTGACTCGGAGTAAATCTTCTTCACCTATTCCTTATGCTCACAGATCTACCCTGAATCAAAATGACAAACAGTGTCTTGATTTTAAAATTCCCATCTTTGTTTGGAAATTCCTTATAGCCTTGCCCTTAACCTAACTCTGTAATCACTTACAACTTCACAACCCTCTGAGACACCTGTGACCCTCTAATTCTGATGTCCTACACATTCAGCATCATAATTGCTTCCAGTCATGGTAGTGATGTCTTCAGTTACTTCGGCTCCAAGCTTTGGACAAATTAATCATTTAACCTAATTTCGCCTTTTTTGAGTTATTGCCATTTTACAATGTTCTTGCAAAGTACCTTGGAACATTTCATGATATGAATACTGTTGTATAAATATAAGTTGTTGTTGTGCTTGTGATCAATAGACTTTTGCTAGCCAAGGTTATTGAGGGATAGAGGGCAAAGGTCAGTGTGCTGGACTTAGGTTACAGACCATATGCAATCTTACTGAGCAGAAGAATAGGTTTAAAAAGGATAAATGACTGACCTTCCATCCTATCTTCAATGTTCAATGTTCAGTTTCTTTTTGTTTTGTTTACTCAGAGACCACACTTTGCTTCAAGTTCCAGTAGTGACGAAGAGCTACTTACAAATGATGGATGATCGTATATCCAACCAGGAAAGGACTACTGCGACACTTCTGGAGCAAGCTTTTCAGATTAAAGAAGACATCATAACCCACTTGAGAGGAAACCAGGGCCACTACCCAGTTGAAAAAGTATCCCAACAGCTTCTGGAAAACCACATACAAGTTACAACAAGGATTCTCAAACAACTAAGTAATGATATAGAGGTACTTTATTTCTTTTGCTGTTCTTACTTATCATCATGGAAATGATATGAGTGAGTCTGCCACATTTGTACTAATTACTGCATGTTGCTACAGCCAGTGTGGCATTATGAGTCAGAAAAAAAAATCCAAGAGAATTCAGGGTATGTATCCATCCATCTTCAATCTACTGAACTGCCATAAGTCTGCCACCTACAGACAGATGTGTAGTGTTTTACAATCAGCTTCCTCACAGCATCAGTAAGTTCATGAATAAATTGTTCCAAGTAACATCATCAGTAATAATCTCGTAAAATTAAACTTGTTGTAGATGGTTTTTATTCTCATGACTGGGGCAACACCATGAGAAAAAGATCAGGCTGCCGATTTGATAACTGGGAAAGGTAACTTTTCCTGTTAAGAGTTTTCCATTGAAAGGTTAACATTTTTTAACTTCTTCCATATTAAGTTTTATTTATTTATTTTTGTGCAAATCTCATTGCGATTTGCATTAATTTTGATTTATGTCAAAATGTCCGTATTTATTAGCGTTTGTTGGAACATAAAAACTTGGTGGAAAGATTCAAAGCCTGAGGAAAGTATTGAGATAATGTAAGTTCTTTTGGAAGAAGAATAATGTTTGAAGCACAGTATAACACTGCAGCTGTGTGCTGTGACTTAAAGTCAGCTCCTTTGTATTTTGGGAAACTATGTATAGTATTCTTCCATTCTTTAGTGGGCATTTTTAAACAATTTATTCTTTCACTAAGTGTAGACATCACAGGGACGGTGAGCAATCATTCCCCATTTTTAATTGCCCTTGAGATGGGCTGTCTTTTTGAACTGCTAATGTCCATATTAGCTGCATGCACAGTGATGTTAAGAAGTGAGTTCCAGATTTTTGACCAACAACACCATAAAAATCAACTAGGAGAAAGTGAGGACTGCAGATGTTGGAGATCATAGAGTCGAAGAGTGTGGTGCCGGAAAAGCACAACCAGTCGGGCAGCATCCAAGGAGCAGGAGAATCGACGTTTTGAGCATTGATGCTTGAAATATCGATGCTCCTGCTCCTCGGATGCTGCCTGACGAACTGTGCTTTTCCAACACCACACTCTTCAACACTGTAGAAATGCCAATTATACATCGAAGTCAGAATGGTATTTGGCTTGAAGAGGAACTTTCACTTTGTAGTATTTACATCCATATCCTACCTTTGCCTTTCCATTTGGTAGAGGCCACAGGTTTGCAAGGAGCTGCTAATGGAGCCTTGGCAAGTTGTGCAGTTGCATGCTGGATATGATACACGCTGATGCCACTGGCATAGGGAGTGAATGTGTAATGTGAATCCAGTGCCATTCAAATGGAATGCTTTGACCTGGATGGGGTTGAGCTTCTTGAATGTTGTTAGAGCCTCACTCATCCCAAGGCAAATGAAGAGCATTATATCACACCTCTGCTCTGTTTATTGAAGATGGTGGACAGGCTTTGAGGAGGTAGAAGGTGAGATCCTCACTTCTGAGTTCCCAGCCTCTGACCTATTCTTGTAATCATGTCATTTATATAGTTGGTCAATGGTACCCTCTAATATGACAATACTAGGGCATTCAGTGAATGTCATTTAGTATCAAGGGGAAATGGTTTGACCCTCTCCTGTTGGAGCATTGCCCAGCAATTGTAAGGCATCATGTTGCTTGCCATGTATCAACCCAAGCCTGAACGTTGTCCAGATCTACCTGCATATGGACACAGATTGCGTCAGTATCTGCATCATTGTGAATAGTACCAAGCAATGTAAAATCAGCTATCAACATCCCCACTTCTGACTATGAAACAAAGAAGATCATTAATGATGTATCTGAAGCTGCTTTGGCCTGGCAAGCTATCCTGAGGAACTCCTGCCAGTGGACCAGGATTGAGGTTATCCTCAATGTGAACACAGATGGTCCCTTCAACCATGGACATTCATCTGTAACAGCTAGATTTGTTAAGGCAAAGTTAATTAGATTTTTCCTCACTACCTGTTACATATCAATTCTAGCAGCTGAGTCCGTCAGGACTTGGCCAGTTTGATCAGTAATAGTGCTACTGATCTACTCTTGGAGATGAATATTTAAGTTCTCTAAACAAGGAACAGCATTGTCATCATCAGGGTTTCTTACAAGCTTCCAACTGGCTTTCAACGTGCAGCAGTGCAGATTCATTGGCTGAATGGGTTGGGCAATAATTGATAATTAGCAGGAGGTTCCCTGCCTTTTGGAGTTGATGTCATATGGCATCATGAGACACAGAGTCAATGTTGAGTCCCACGGTAATTCCCAATTGTACACCATTGTGCACCACCTCTGTGTAATTGTGGGACAGGATAGAGCCAAGAAAGGTGACAGTGGTGTTTGGAGCATTACCTGCAAGGTATAATTTGTTGGGCACGATTATAACAGATTGTTGCTTGACTACTTTGTGGAACAGACTGATTTTAGCACAAGCCTCCATATTTAAGGAGGTGGACTTTGTATAATTGACAAGCCTAGGGTGTGCCATTGATATTTCCACTGTTGATGCTAGATAGTCCATTTAGTTTTGTTCATTTTTAACTTTTCTGTAGTGTTTGGGAGAACTGAATGGCTTGTCAGGCCATTGCCAATGGCAGTTAAGATTCAACCTTCCAAAAACTGGCTTTTAGTTCCTAACTTATTCATTCCACCAGTTGCTGTCATGGGATTTGAAACAATGTCCTCATGTGATATCTTCCTAGGTTCTAGAAGAACAGATTAGAAGACGTGATGGTGTGACTACTGGGACTAGCTTCGCAGTTCAGAACCTGAACCAGAAACATTTGCTTGGGATTGGGGACCTCCGTGGAAGAGTTGCCAGGTATGAGGGATGGAGCTCAGATTGGCAGGAAAACACACAAAAATACTAAAGCATAAACACACTACCTAAACTAAGGCCAAGACCACACTTCCACATACAACTCTACGACCAGCTCTTGGTTTGTAAGGATTATTTAAGATTAACACCATCTAGTAAGAATCCTGACAATTTCTGTCTAATTTCCTGTGCAGTTACAAGGAATGAAATTGAACATGAGTGACGATGGAAAACTACTGATATGTGGTCTGCCATCTATTATAAGCCTGCCTGATATTCATTTCAATTACCCTCAAAAGAATTGATAACTAGCTATGTCAGGCAACAAACACAATACTGCCTGTTTTGCATTCCTAACTATATCCAATTTTGTATCCAGAGGCATCGTCTCACAAAAATTCATTATGCATTTTTTGATAATTATGCACAATAGTAAATAAAAGCATTTTGGGGGTAAAATCTTTGGAGACAGTTCAACCAGGGTTATTTTCCAATCTACGCAATAATACATTTGTAATGATATTAAATTTGGTGTTTATTTTAATTAATTATCTAAAATGCAAACCAGAAAAGAGATGGGGGAATGCGAATTCATTCTTATTTATGGACTGGATCATAATGTATGACTCAGGTGAGTGTGCATGTAGTATTGACAACATAAATGGAGTACTTGTTTGCAAAGATTAAGCTGCTGTACAATGTTTGACAAACATGGCTTCGAACTTTAAAGATTTCTTGCTAAAAATCACTACAAATGAATGAAAACATTAAGACCTTCAGAAGGTTAAAAACTACTGCCTATAAAATATTGCAATATTGATACTTACTAGCAAGAAAATATAAAATTTGCTTATTTAGTAGATAAATAAGCAGATATTTTTGTCCACTTATTCAAATTTGAACCAAATCTGAGCAATAGCTGATAATATCTGGATTTTACATTTATATGAATTGATCCATTTGTTTAGAAGCTGACAGAATTGACATTTGTTGAATTCCCTCAAAGCTCTGATTTTTTTGAGTGTTGCCTGCAATTGGATCAATGTAGTTCTTTTGGTTACTCAATGAGACAGCAGCTAATGTTATAATGTCTATAATTCTTTCTGCTGATTGTGGCACAGCATTAACTGGTCAGTTATAAAGAACAATACAGCACAGGAACAGGCCCTTCACCTCTCAAGCCTCACCAAAACATTATGCCTTTCCATAATAAAACTGTCTTCCCTTACAGAATCGGTATCCCTCTATTCCCTTCCTATTCATTTATTCATCCAATTGCTTCTTGAATGCTGCTATTTTGTCTGCTTCCACCACCTCTTCTGGTAATCTATTCCAGGCACTCACCAGCCTTTGTGTAATAAGCATGCCTCACACATCTCTTTCAAATTTCTCCCCTTGAACGTGTGTGCCCTGTTAATTGACCTCTCCACCCTAGGAAAAAACCTCATACATTCCACTCTATTCATAGCATTCACAATCCTATAAACTTCTATCAAGTGGCCCCTCAACCTCCTGTGTTCCAGTGAAAATAAATCCAGTCTATCCAATCTTTCTTCAAAGCTAAAATCCCCCATTCCAGGCAACATCCTGGTAAATCCTTTCTGTACCCTTTTCAAAGCATCCACATCCTTCTGGTAGTGTGGTGACCAGAACTGTATTCCAATAATGGCCTAACTAAAGTTTGGTTAAGTTGCATATTAACTTATCTTTCCTTATACTCAGTGCCCCTTCCAATGAAGGCAAGCATGCCATGAGCCTTTTTTACTACCTTATTTACCTGCGCTGCCACCTTCAGTAATCTGTGGTCTTGCACATCCAGATACCTTTTTTGTATCAATACTCCTAAGGGTTCTGCCATTCACTGTATAATTTCCACCTGTACTTGACCTTCCAAAATGTATCATCTCACATTTGTCTGGTTTATGTAACCATGAAGCATTTTATTACTTATTTTACTGCCTTATACTGGCTGGTTTATCACTTCCTCAGCAGAATTTGTCATTAGCTCACAGTCTGTTCTCTTCTTGCATCCCATTTTCTTCCCTTTCTTGGTATTATGATTATTTTTGTCTTCCTAGTCTTATGTCTTAACTGCACTGGCGTGACTTCTAATACAAAGCTCATCTCCCTAAGCTTGAAGGGGCAGGTTGCCTGTACCTGTAAAGCCAATTCCCCAAGTGTAGCGCAGCAGAAGAAAAATGGAATGGGGAGGGTTGCAAATGAATATGGGAACCTGCTTAATTTCTGTCAATTTAAAGCAGTGAACTGGCTTTATAATGTTGTTTTCCAACACAAGGTGCGATGCCAGTATCTCCAAGCTGGCTGGAGACGTCAGCATAACCAACAATGAGATTCAAAAAGTAAAGAAAGATGTTCAAGATGCGAAGTCTTCCTTCCAGGAGCAAATCAAAGAATTAGAAATTAAGGTTGGTAGATTTTTTTCAGATAAGTTATGTGAATGGAGTTCTTGATATAAATGTAATTTGTTAATGTTATCGAAACTTTCACACCAAAGTGTTTGTTAGTTATGTGTACGTATACAGAGATGGACTCTGGAAGGAGAGAAAACTTTAGGAAGTGCAGCATTTTAGGATATTGTGTAATGTTGATGTTTCCAGAGCATGGAAACATAATCATTTATGTCATTGTTTTTATAATAGGTGACACAACTACTGAGAAATATAGATAACTCTAAAAGTGAACACAATACAAACTTAAAGACTGCAAGAGGAGAGCTACAACAAGAACTTCAGCGATTAGATTTCAAGTAAATTTTTTATAAATGTGAAATATGAATGTGTTAATTTTTACCACATTCATCTTGTTGAATTATTCTATTTGAAGTCTTTGGAGATTTAACTGGTATTTAAGAGTTAATTTAGAACAACTACATAAATTGAATTATTAACTTAGAATTATGCGGCATACACAACACTGAAATGGGTCATTTGGCCCAACTTGTCATGTTGACATTTATGCTCAACTCAAGCCTCCTCATCTAACATTATTAGCATTATTCTCTTATTCCTCCTATACGTATCTACCATCCCCAGAAAAAGCATTCATACTATTCTCCTCATTGTACTGAGTTCCATATTCTCACCGAGTCACTGACAAAAAATATCTTCTGAATCTCCTATTTGAATTCGAGGAGACAATCTTGCATTGCTGTCTCTAATTTTGGTCCTCCTCATAAATGGGAAACATTTTTATCTCTGTAAAGACTGCTGTTGGATCTCCTACAGCTTTCTTTTGCAAGGGTAAAGAAACCCCAGCATGTTCATTCTCAGCTATTAGGTATACTCCCAGTTTTTTGTAATTCCTGTAAATTTATTTTGCGCCTTGTTAATTTGTATTAAGTTTGTTTTTGGTGATTTGTACATTTGTACCTCCAGATGCTCCTTTCCTCTGATTAGATTTTATTTTCTAGATAACATGCAACCTCCTTATTTTTGTTCCCCAATGTAATACCTCACATTTTTCTATGTTAAAATTCATTTTCCTGAACTTGTCCCAGCTACAAATTTGTAATTTGTTGTCAGTCCTCCTCATTGACCACATCACAATTTGGTGTCAGCAGCAATATTAGAAATTATATTTTGATTTAAAACCTTAATCATGAATATAAATTGTGACTAACAGTGGTCCAGGGCTGATCTTTGTGGAACACCACTTCCCACCTTTTGTCACTCTTGGTAAGTATTCTATTCCCCTGCTTTTGTCTTGAAGCCAGATAGTCATTCATTTTGCTACCTACCACGTGAGTCTATATTCCTTGACCTTATTCATCAGTCTATTACTTACTCATTACTTGTATTAGGATTGGTTAGCTCAATTGGCTGGGTAGCTGGTTTATAATGTGTAAATGACAATAGCGTGCATTCAATTCCCATTCTCGCTGAGGTTACCATTGAAAATCATGCCTTCTCAACTTTGCCCCTCCTCACATGAGGTGTGATAAGCCTCAGGTTCAACTCACCTCTAGTGATCTCTCTGGAATGAGACAACAGTCCTCTGGGACTATGGCTACTTTACATTTCTATGAACTGCATCTACTACATTACTCTTGCCTACTTTCTGTTGCCTCTTTTAAAAATTCAATGAGGTTGGTCAAGCAAGATAGAAGATTATAATGTACCTTTGTCATGCACAGATTCCTAATTGAAGGAATAACTCATAACTAAATTGAAAGGTTTTTCTTTGTTTTGAAATGCAGCAAGCAACTTGAATTGAAACACAATGAAAGTTTGTCAAAACTTTCGTTTGTTATTTAAAACAGCCCTGTTCCTCTTCCTCTAAAAGTAGCTGTGGAAAAGTTTGGACATGATTCTGCTCGTATAATCTGTGTAACGCTTATGTGTTTCATGAATGTGAGAATTCCAAGAAATTACCGCAGAACATTGATAACTGTTCATCTGTTTTAATTTTGCATTCATTGAAACTGTTGGGTGCTGTATAAACCCTGTGTGAAGGCTAAATTAATTTTACGCTGTAAACAATCATATTCCAGGATTACTACTGCACTGACTGAGTTGCAAACACAGATGCAAAACCAACGGAAGTGGGCAGAATACAAACTGGATAAAACAGAGACCGAGATAATACAGAGAGCAGACCACTCCTTACATGTTATGCAAGAGAAAACCGTAAGCAGTTTGCTTTATATTACTTAACACAGTAAAAAAAAAATAACTCATAACACTTTGCATATGACATATGTAGAGTGGCAGGAAAATCGACGCATCGGGCAATATCCTGATGAAGGGCTTTTGCTCGAGGCGTTGATTTTCCTGCTCCTTGGGTGTTGCCTGACCTGCTGTGCTTTTCCAGCATCACTCTGATCTAAATTCTGGTTTCCAGCATCTGCAGTCCTCACTTTTGCTTATATGACATATGTAATTAATCAATAACTTCCTTATCATAGATAAAAAATTTGCAACTTTAACTTTAAAAAACAGACACTAGGCACATTACAGAGGTTGCAGAGATAAGGATGGACAAACTTACAGAAGCATTTTGAGATGAAAATTTTAGATTCAGTGTGCTGAAGGACAGGGAGCCATAGTGAACCGGACTTAGTGTAAGGCAGTAGAAATCAGCTGAGATTTGGATATCAGAGGTTATGGAGCGTATGTGGAGGGGAGCCTTGAGGAACAGGAAGTTGAAGTAGACATAGAAACAAAGAAAGTAAGAGCAGGAGTAGACCATTTGAACCTTGAAGCCTGCTCTGCCATTCACAATGGTCAAGGTTAATCATCTCATTCAATAGCCTCTTTTCATTTGTCCCCCCATATTCTTTGATCACTTCAATCCCAAGTTCTCAAAGTCCTTCATGAAATCAAACAATGTTTTGGCCTCAACTGCTTCCTGTGGCATTCCATAAGCTCACTACTTTCTGAATGAAGAAATTTTCTCCTCATTTCAGGCCTAAATGGTTTACTGTGTATTCATAGACTGTAACCCTTAGTTCTGGCCTTCCCTGTTCATCAGGAACATTCTTCCAGCATTTACCTTGTCTAGTGTTGTTAGAATGTTGCAGATTTCTATGAGAGCCCCCTCATTCTTCTGAATTCCAATGAATATAATCCAAATCTATGACATAGGGATGGATCAAAATATGGGTAAGACACATTTATCAAGGGTGAACTTTTTTCTGGAGGTAGATGATGACAGCAGCACTTAATAGAAGAGGGATTGTGTATAAGCAGAGGGACCCATTAAATATCAGCAAATGTCGGAAAGAATGTATTGAATGGTTCTCAGTGGAGTAGTGAGAAGATTGAAAAAAACAAATTTGGGTCTCCTGGAAGAAATGAGTCAAAAATGGAATGTGACTGACAATCAGAATCAGGGTGATGGAGGAGGGCATAGGTAAAGGAGGAGGAAACTGCACGATGAGTCTCAGATTTAGAAATTTAGCTCTTCAAGTTTAGCATTGATGGCGAGGGCAGTGAGGGTGAAGAAAGGGTTTGAGGAAACAGTATGACAATGGACTTTCTTGCCCTTGGCGGATATAGTAACAGAAGAATAGCAGTGAAAGGCAAGGTTAAGCTCCAGTCAAATCTAATTAGATGATTTGCTGTCACTATCACAATTTCCCCTTTAACAGGACTGTTTCACCAGATTTTCTGCTTGGCAGCCAAGTGTGCTCTCTAGGCAATCTTGTGTCAACAGCCTGCGTGATTGAAGATTAGGAAGTCTCATAGGCAAACCTGACAGACCCTGCCTTGAATTGAATTGCCAGTGCAGTCAAAGTCTATAGCCTGGATCAATTCTTATCAATACTTTGTAAATTAGAACTTACTGCTGCCATTGCTTTTTAAGGGATCTTATTTGAATCAAATAAATTCTCCATTCACACTTGGAACTGTTACTTGTTGCTCAGAACTACAAACAATTTGTAAAACGTTTATTTTTCAAAATATCTGTAATAATGACGCACACAAATTCCTGAAATAGTTTTGAATAATTTCAAATTTCAAAAGTTATAAGATAGTAAATGTACTCAAACACTGAGTGACTTTTCCAAACAAACGTTTGTTGCAACTTTGTCACACGTTGAATTTGTTACAT
The DNA here is from genome assembly GCF_004010195.1 of Chiloscyllium plagiosum. NCBI lineage: Eukaryota > Metazoa > Chordata > Chondrichthyes > Orectolobiformes > Hemiscylliidae > Chiloscyllium > Chiloscyllium plagiosum. The sequence goes on from NC_057711.1 coordinate 51,825,971, forward strand.
ACCAGCATTTCAGGTTAGGTTTCCTGTAGTACATCTCTAATTTTCTTTATGAAGTAACCTGGTCTGACCTGTTCTCAGATCAACACAGAGTGGCAATATAAACAGTGTGGTACACTGACATTGCTTTCGCAAATCCACAATAAAAAACAAAGGCTAGAATGTGCTGCTCTCTCGACCAGAATGACCATGGATGAGAAATGTTAGAAAATGTAACAAAAATGAAAAATTCAGGATATCGAAACCAAGAAAACAATTTCTAATTTTTCCCTTAAGGTTTAAATGGCAAGTTCTGAATTTCGTGAATGAACAGCAACCACCATATTTCCAGGTGCTTAAATCTTATTGGCCTAATGGCTCAGTAGTTAGCACTGCTGCCTCATAGTGCCAGGGACCTGGGTTCAATTCTGGCCTCAGGTGATTGTGTGGAATTTGCACAATCTCCATGTGTTTAACTGGGTTTCTGCTGCATGCTCTAGTTTCCTCCCACAATTCAGGTTTGGTAGATTGGCTATGCTAAATTGGCCTGTTGAGTCCAGGGATGTGCAAGCTAGGTGAGTTGGCCATAGGAAATGCAGTATTATGGGCATAGGGTTGGGGAACTGGGTCTGAGTAGGAAGGTCTTTGGTGGGTTGCAGTGGGCTGAATGGCCTCTTTCTACGCTGTAGGGATTCTATGATTATGAGACCATCTAACCTACATTCTTTGCATCTTCTAATTCTCCTCTCCTTCTATCAAGAAATTTCTCGTAATCTGGCAGCAGCTTGTCCAACTCTGCTTTCATCACAGCGCTACTACATGCTGCGTGGATACCATCCTCCTCCATCATTCACTCCACCAAGTCAGCACTGGCAAACCACCAAAATTACCACATTATCATTGCTGCTCTTGGACCAACTCACACATCCATGCAGCCCTTCAGTTTTCAGGTTGGAGCTCAGGGACATGTACAATTTGTATGGGTCTGCCAAGTCTCTTTGCATACATACACAGATATTATGCATCCACTGTCTCTGTGACTTGAATTCCTTTTTAGAACATTAAGAATACTGAACAACCAAAGGTATGGACATGTTGTGTGCCAATATGCTACATCACTATCACAGCTACAGCACATTTCAACAGCATATGCAGCAAATACATTGTATGTGTTTCAACCAAACAGCCATGTGTGAAAGTCAAAGGGGACCAGTCCTTAGTGGGGTCAGGGGGACTACAGTTAATCAGGGATACCACCACAGATGGTCATCTAAGGGCTCATCTAATTACAGTCAAGGGCTTTGGCCAAGGTCAGACTTGCAGGTCAAGTGCAACCAAACCTTCTTTCTACCTATCACCTTCCCAGCTACCTTCCCCCAGCCCCACCCCCACTCGCCTATTTATCTGTCAGCTCCCTTCCCCCCACCCCCAGATTCCTGATGAAGGACTTATTCCCAAAAAAAGCAATTCTCCTGAACCTCAGATGCTGCCTGAGCTGCTGTTCTTTTCCAGTGCCACACTTTTCGACTGTGATCTCCAACATCTGCAGTCCTCACCGACTACCAACCCTTCTGTCAATGAGCAGCTCCAGGACATTCTGAAGTGGGATGGTGTGAACAGCCAGTGATTGTGGTCCACATCATTAACAATGACACCAGCAAGAAAAAAAAGGAGTATGAAAAGCAGAATAGGGGAAGTAAGGAAACAAATTAATAAATAGGATCTCAAAAGGTTTGTTACTAGTTCCAAATGCGAGAGTAGAAATAACAGGATATATTGGATAGATGGTGTAAGGCAGAGGATTTCATATTCCTGGGGCATTGTGACCTGTTCTGGGAGAGGTGGCACAGTACAAACTGCACGGATTACACTGGGACTGATGTCCTTGGGGGAGTTATTGCAAGGGCTATTAGAGAAGGTTTAAACTAAAATGGCAGGCAGTGGGAACCTATATAGGCAGATGGATGACAGGGAAATAAGGTCTAAGACAGAAAACTGAGTGAGAAATAAGAGAGGTGATAAGCAGAGTTCAAGAGTTAGAATCGAGCAGTGTCACAGTGAACAGGACTAAGAATGCAATAATTTGGATGAATTAGTTGCGCAAAAAGATTTAAATGGGTATGATGTAGTGGGGATTACAGAAATGTTGCTGCAGGAATGGGAACTAAATGTCCAAAGGTTTTCAGTTTTTAGAAAGGACAAATAAAAAGGTAGGTGACGTTGCACTGTTGATTAAAAAGGAAAAATAATGCAATTGTGAGGAAGATTATTAGCTCTGGTAAAGTAGATTCTGTGTGGGTTGAGCTTAGAAACTCCAAGAGGCAGTAAATGATAGTAGAGGTTGTACGTAGACTCCCCAAATTGTGTTTGGACAAATGGACTGGAATGTTTTGAGAATATACATGGTAGAATGGATAAAGAGGAACCAGTTGAGGCTTTTAGAAGGCTTTTGGTAAGGTTCCAGACAAGAGCTGAGCATGTAAAATTAAAACACTTGGGATTGGAGGATGTTTACTGAAATGAATTGAGAACAGATTTGCAGACAAGAGGCAAAGAATAGAAATATTGGCTGTTTTTCTGAGCAGCAGGGCAATGACTACTGGTGTACCACTGGGATCAGTGTGAGGACCCCAACTAGTCACAATATATATTAAATTAGATTTAGTTGGGTAAATTATGTCATATCTCCAAGTTTGCAGATAGCATAAAGCTAGGTAAGAGGGTGAACTGTGAGGAGGATGAAGAGATGGTTCAGTGTGATTTGATTAAGTAAGTGGGCAAGAACATAGCAGATGGATTATGATGTGGATAAATGTGACGCTATCCAGTTTGGCAGTAAAAACAGGCAGGTAGACTATTACCCAAATGGCAATAAATTGGGAAAAGGAGAGGTGCAACGAGACTTGATTGTCCTTACATACCACTCACTGAATGTCTCATTGTGAAAGGATTTGAGTACAGGAGCAAGGATGTTCTGCAGCAACCAGACAGGACATTGGTAAGACCATGCCTGGAGTATTGTGTACAGTTTTGGTCTTCTTATCTGAGGAAGAATGATCTGGCTTTTGAGGGAGTGAAAAGAAGTTTTACCAGACTGATTCCTAGGATAGGAGTGTGGTGCTGGAAAAACACAGCAGGTCAGGCAGCATCCAAGGAGCAGGAGAATCAACATTTCACAATAAGCCCTTCATCAGGAATTCTCAGGAATCGACACCCGAAACATTGATTCTCTTGCTCCTGAGATGCTGCCTGACCTGCTGTACTTTTCCAGCACCACACTCCTGACTCTGATCTCGAGCATCTGCAGTCCTCACTTTCTCCGAGTTGAATCCTGGGATGGCATGCAAGGAGAGATCTGATTGGTTAGGACTGTATTTAGTTGAGTTTAGGAGGAGAAAGAAGGGTCTCATAGAAACCTGTAAGATCCTAATAGGTTTAGTCAGTGTAGGAGAAGGTTGTTCTTGATAACTGGCGAGTCTAGAACCAGGGGCCTAGTCTAAGGATAAAAGGTAGGCCTTTTAGAATAGAAATGAGGAGGAATTTCTTCATCGAGCAAGTGGTGAGATTGTGGAATTCTCTGCCACAGGTAACTCTTAAGGATGAACATTGAAGATGTAGACAGTTTTTAGAAAGCAGGAACTGAGTTGGGTGATCAACTATGATCATATTGAACAGTGGAGGAGGCTCAAAGGCTGAATGGCTTTACACCTGGTCCAATACTCTACGTTTCTATGTTTTCTATGTAATACCTGCAGTTCTCTATTAATAAACCAAGGAGCTAACTTGTCTCTCTGCGCCATTTGAAGTGGTTTCAGCTAATGCTCAAATTCTCCACTAGGGTCATGAATGTTCTAAAGTGTTAGCAGTGTAGGGGCCTTCCACCCTCTCCTGCTGCACAATTCCATGAGTTGGGTGTCAAAGGAGCTGATTGCATAATGAATGAGAGAAGGAGTGGAGGATTAGGTGAGAAAAGTTGACATGTATCATGGTGGACTGGGCACCATGAATCTCATTTTAAAAAAAAACACTGCTTAAAAGATGGGAAAAATCAACCCAAAGTTTTGTACAAAAGCTGATACACCTTGAGGTACATTTGTTGCAGAACCAATTACATGTCCTCCTTACTTTCTAGTATTTAAGGAGTCAGGAATTCAGGGAGGACAGATCAATAGGTTTACTACAATAAAAAAGTAAAGCAGCCAAGGCTATCTATCTGCACTGTTACCATAGGGGCTTAACCATATTCACTGGTCATGTCCTAGCACTCTCCTGTATAACTGATTATGCCTTTCTTTACTTTCCCTCTGGAAGCACGCCTTATAAAATAAAATGTCCACATTATTCTTTGGATATCAGGCAAAAGCTGGATTCAAAAACCATTCCCCAAATAGGGATAGTTAGGACATGGTGGACTGTGTCTTGGCTGTAGATCATGCCTGGATTGAATGGATTTTGTTGTGGTTGTAGAGGTTAATTTATGAATGGTAAATCCCCAGCTGGCACAGATGACTATCTATTGGTAATCAACTGATCAGTTTTCCTTTTTTTCCTTTTTATTTCTTTCATCCTCTGCTTTTTCTTCACCCATTTCACCTGCTTATCCCCAAGCATTCCCATCAGCAGTGAAGACTTTTCATGCATTGACTCCGATCTGTGTCAACTTGAGGTCTCAGTTGCAGTCACCTATGGATGACCAGTTGGTCTCGAGCTGATAGCAAGCTTGATGTAGTGAATATTTCCTACATCCTTCGTACTGTAAAGGAAGGTGCTAAGCTTGGTACATACATCAAATATAAATTTCTGCTTATTTCTACCGTTAGAAAGCAGTTTATTACACTACATCACTCCATCTGATGAAAATGCTAACTTTACAACTAAATGTAATTCTAATGAAAATACACAAGGATGCTGTTGTTGATTAATTGTATGGGACTGGATGCCTCATTGCTGAGACTGTTGGCAAACCAAAAGCAGGCAATTCAGCAGATGGAGAAATGGCATATGAGGCACTGATTACGAGGTTACCTTTAGACATTTTCTGATAAATCATGCATATAGTTGGGGGCACAAATGGATTTTCAAAAGGATTCAACTAAAACGTAACTGGTTGACATCTAGTAGGAACACCTTTTTTTTTTAAAAAAAATGAGTAAGCATTTGGCTTTGTTCTGACTTTTCTAGGAGCTAATGGAAAAGAATATACTGGAGAGACTTAAACAGATCTCTGTGAGACTAGAAAAACTGGAAAACCGACAAAGCCTTGACATTGAATCCGACAAAGTGACTTACTCTGACATGAAAATCAGTGCAAAACTTGCCAAAGTAGAAAAGACTATTTGGCACGAGTTAGAAAGCATAAAGAATGAATACAGAGAAGGTGAGTAGGTCGTTTCATTTGAACTGGTTCAGTGGTATGAAATAAATTAGTTCAGACATGTACATTTATTGGGAATGCTTTCAAATCTATATATTCTAATAAAACAAATTCTTCAGTGATGTCAAGGCAAACCTGAAGGTGTGAGGAAAATGCTACTTTAGTAAAATAAAACAATACACCCAGTAATTGCAAGCACTAATTCAAGTTTCACGTAACATGATAAGAATTTTGATACAGGAGTGTGCTTTTCTTTCGCCACAGGAAATTTCTGCTGAAATGCTCTCTGCTGCATTTTAAAATAAAAATAATGATAGAATTAATGAATCAAAATACAAATGATGGTACAATATTTTGGATAAATGCTAAATTAGTGAACTAACAGTCAAATACACAAGATAAATTTCAAATAGAATTTTCTCACACCATTCATTAAAACTGGTCATTTTACCCATCAGCATTCTAAAATCTGCTCTCTGCAATTCATTGTAAAGCACAGAAAAAACCTCATAGTCAGAACCAAGTCTGTGACATTGCCATAGCTGAGCTGTACAGGGATGGGGTTGGTGGTTCAGGGGGCAGAAGGAAGTCTGGAAGAGGAGTCATGATTTGATAGCAAGGGTAAAGTATTTCTGCAGTCGTGGACATGAATCCGGGATGGTGTCTTGTCTCTCTGGTGTCAGAGTCAAAGGCGTCACTGAGAAGCTTCTGAGCACCCTGAGGTAGGGAGGGTGAACAGACAGCATGGTGTGAATGACATAAATAGCAAGACGGATGAGGTCCTGCAGTGAGAATATAGGGAGCAAGGCAGGAAATTAGTAAATGAGATCTCAAAATTGGCAACCTCTGGATTACTACCAGTTCCATGTGCAACTGAGTATAGGAACAGTAGGATACAGCAGAGAAATATGTGGCAGGAAAGATGGTGCAAGAAGAACATAGAACATAGAAGAATACAGCGCAGTACAGGCCCTTCGGCCCTCGATGTTGCGCCGATCCAAGCCCACCTAACCTACACTAGCCCACTATCCTCCATATGCCTATCCAATGCCCACTTAAATGCCCATAATGAGGGAGAGTCCACCACTGCTACTGGCAGGGCATTCCATGAACTCACGACTCGCTGAGTAAAGAACCTACCCCTAACATCTGTCCTATACCTACCCCCCCTTAATTTAAAGCTATGCCCCCTTGTATTGGCTGAAGGGCTTTAAATTCTTGAAACATTAGAATCGGGAATGATAGGACCTGTACAGAGGAGACCTATTCAGAGGTGGGACTGAAATTCTGTCAAGGATGTTTGCTAGTGCTATAAGAGAAGGTTTAAACTAACTTGGCCGGGTGTGACAAGAGATAGTATCAGAGAGGAATATCAAATTGCACAGAATACTGAAAAAGATAGATATCAGCAGAATAAGGATTTAATAGGTGGAATCAGAGTAATGGAGAAAGTAATAATGTCTACATCAGAGTTACTGTGAATGTATGCGAATACGTGATGTGTGGTATTGCCAATGAGTCAGAGGTTTACAGCACTGAAAAAGGCTCTTTCACCCAACTTGTCCATATCACCCAGTTTTCGCAATTAATCTAGTCTTACTTGCCTGTGTTTGGTTCATATCCCTCCATATCTGTCTCATTCATGTACTTGTTTCTTAAATGACAAAATTGTATTAGCCGGTGGCAGCCTGTTCCAGACACTTACCACCCTCGGTGTGAAAAATTGCCCTTCTGGATCCTTTGGTATCTCTCCACTCTCACCTTAAACCAATGCCCTCTAATATAAGACTCCCTTACCATAAAAGGTAGATAGCCAACGGCTTTTCCTTATCTATGTTTCTCATGATTTTATAAAATTCCATTTGGTCTCCTAAGCTCCAGGGAAAAAGGTCCATGTTGCTATGACACTTGGCTTAAAGGAGGAGAGAACTTGGTGTTAATTATTCTTGATGCAAGAAGTTGAGGAAAGCTTGGAAAGGGAGAAAAGTGGATAGAGTGACAACATTAAGGAGAGCATTACAGTGCTGGGCAAAGGGAATGTCCAGTAGGAGTCTAGAACAGAATTTATTTGGCTAGATTTAAGGAACAGGTAAGATGTAATTACACTGTCTGATAATCTCAATAAACCACCAGCTAGTGGAATTGGCACAAAGCTGGATGGGAGTGTTGTTGCAATGACGATGCATAGACGTTTGAGTGTGATTTGGATAAGCTCAGTGAGTGGGGAAATGCATGGCAGATGAATATGATTATATTAATTCACTTTGGTAGCAAAATCAGGAGGAAGATTATTTTCTGAACGGCTATCATTTGAGAAGAGAATGTGCCACAAGACCTGATGTCATCATCCACCAGTTTCTGAAAATAAGCATATAGGTGCAGCTATAAAGAAGGCAAGCGCTGTGTCAGCCTTCACAGTGAAAGAACTCTTTTATAAGTTGCAGTGATATTTTGCTACAATTATACAGGGTCTTGGTGAAACCACATTTGGAATATTGTGTGTTGTTTTGGTCTCCCTATCCGAGAAAGGATGTTTTTGTTGTGGAGGCAGTGAAGCAAAGGTTTACTACCCTGAATATTGATTTCTGGCAAGGCAGGACTGACATATGAGGAGAGGTCAAATCATTTAGGATTTATTCACTGGAGTTCAGAAGAATGAGTGGGGATTTCATAGGAATCTATAAAATTCTAACAGAACTAGACAGAGTAAATGCGGGGAGGATGTTCCTGATGGTGGGAGTGGCTACAACCAGTGGTCACAGTCTGGGGATAGCAGGCAAACCATTTAGGATTGGGATGAGGAGAAATTTCTTCACCCAGAGAATGGTGAGCCCTTGGAATTCACTATTACACAAAGTAGTGAAGGCTAAAACATTGTATGATTCCAGTTTCTCTCCTGAGGGATATACTTAAACTAGATTATTCAATTATTTGTTTCTAGTGGCCAAATAATTTCATTGTGTCACATCCTCCATGGATGATAATGATCAAGGAGTAAAATGTTAATAACTCAGTTGTTTTTCATTCGGCCATTTAATGTTGGATCATAACTTCTAAATAGATTGCTTTTAATAATCTGTTGTGTGTTTAGCTAAATATGGAGCCTTACCATTTTAATATTTGTTTATATACCAATGGAAAATTACAACTGTATTTTGGATGAACAACTTCAATATCTGAATTGTAGCTTTTTTTTAAAAAAAGGATTTCACTCTATTATGGAATCAATTAATTCACTGAACAAGATCAGTGAAAAGAAGATAGAAATTGACAAAGGAAAGATCCAGAAAGACCTGAAACAGATTAGGCGGCATATTTTTGATCTTAAAAGCTATCCATAAGCTAACATAATAAGATTCAACAGATAGCTGGAAGCAAATGAAGTTAGGAAATCCGTCGAGAGATTCAATCAGACATCAGAACTGCAACACATGATTTATATTCATCTGATCTTCAATATTGAATTCACTGCTAAAATAGGATTTACAGTTTTAAATTCATGCAATGAAACTGGTTAAGATTATCTTCCTTAAAAGAATCAATGTTTGCTTATTTCCCATCATCAAATACCAGTGATTTCTATCAAAGAACAAAATGCTCTGGCTGCAAATATACAATTCAAGTGTAATTGTGATGGCTGGAATTTTGAGATATGGTGATTTTTGGTACTTAGATGTTTTTCCCTAAAATTAAAATCGATAGGTAAATACTCCAGGAAGTTGTAATCAGTGGTCAATATGAGATCAATTAAACATTGAAGAAGGGCTTATGCCCGAAACGTCGATTCTCCTGTTCTCTGGATGCTGCCTGACCTGCTGCGCTTTTCCAGCAGCACATTTCCAGCTACTTTTATTAGTAACCTTGTTATTAAAATCACTTCAGTGGCTGTCCTAATGAGATTACATTCTTGAAAGTAATATATTATTGATGTGGGAAATGCAAAATTGCTCTGCAACTGCTGCTCGAATAAATCATGAAAGAAAAATGATAAACACAAAGAACAATTTGTAATTTTATTCCTAAATCTTTATTGTTCACCCAAAACTACTGACATTAGCCGAGTAAAATAAGATTTGAAAATGTTCATTCACATTTGAATAAATATCATTTTGAGATATATCCACGTTTAGTGTCTATTGTGCATATTTTGTTCTTCATCACTATCTGCCCATATCACATATATTTAATGATTTTATTGAAATATTAAGTGCTAATACTATAATATGTAGTTATAACAAACTATTAGAAAAGTGTGTACTTTACTTTATTTTAAATCCTGTGACGGTTCTTTGGGCCAACACAAAATTGTGTTACTGTGGTTCTGAAGTTCTCCCCATTAGTATTTAAGTATTTTGGTTCACAGTATTGAGAGGTTTCAGTTTCCATCATTATTAGAAAATACTTCAATTAGAACTGTTTAACTGAAGACACTGGAAAATGTGTTATTTTGTATACAATCCATATGCTTTACACTACTGATTTCCTGGCCTAAGGATGCAATTTTATTGATTTGTCACATTATCCCCAATTGTTACATATTTAGAACAGCTCAATTACGTCTTACCTTGACTATAAACTAACACTCCGTTCTCATATCCAATGCCAGTTGTGAGTGTTTTTCAAGTTTCTGTCAGACTTCTGAGTAGATTCCTCTGACCATAGTTTAGTTTCCAACCACATCATGCTTACCTCTAACCTTATTGTAACCATTCTTATTGGTATTCATTCAAAAAACTCATTGGGTGGAATCAGAATGATGTGAATTGGAACTGAATGACATGGGCTATGATGTTAAATCTGGGAACATTACATGAGAAGTCTAGAGAAGCCTTTCCTGATGTTGAAAGAAACTAGCTGCACTTTCCAACTAAGTTCCAGATGTCGAAATGAGATTCTCACTGGGCAATGGTGAGATGCTAACTGACAGATTAGTGCTTGTTATCAGCCTCATTAACTTTGCATTGCACATCATTAATATACAGTTTCCCATCCTACCACTCAGATGCTGAGAATTTCTGATGTGACCATCAGAACAGTCAGGTATGCCACATGGATTATCATCTTGAACACCTGGCAACAGATCTCAGGACATTCATCCCCTTGCCCACAGACAGTGGTATCTCCTGACCTTTGGGGCACATCTCTAAACTACAGGATGTTTCTGCACATTATTGTTATACTTCAGGTACGGACTGGCAACCAGTAATGAAATGCTGCTGCAAGGACAGCTTGAGCAGTGGGACAGGTATCCAATTCACAGATTGGACTAGGCTGCATCTCAGGGTTGCTCACTTGCTCTCTTAGCACTTATTCCCTTTGAGCCTACCAAGAGAAATAGTCTTCAGTCAGGGGTCCCAGTACAGTAAGGGAAGTCTCCTTTATCAATGCAAAGACTCGGTCAACTCTGAGCGCTTGGGGTCAGAATTCTCCCCTAGAGGTTAAGGAACTGAATGTCACAGGCCACCATTCATTTTGGCTCTTTCTGCCCTAAAGTGGGCTGCTTTCATCTGGGATGCGAGAAAGGGAAAGGATTGAGTGGGTTGAAATTTGGGGCATTAGTGCGAATGGGGAAAAGATGGTGAGGTGTACTGGTTGCATGAGTAGGCAGCGTAGAGACCATATAGAGTTAGTGGGGTGGGTGAGAGCAACTGAGGTAAGACATTACATGTAATATTGACGGGGGTAGGGCATAACCCTTGGTTTGAAGAGCATGCAATAGATAAAGTTAGTGTTAGGTAGCTGGACAATATCTCGGCTTGGCTGAGTGTAGCAAGTAACATTCACGCCACAAATGCCAGGCAACAGTCAACTCCAATAAGAGACAATCTAATCATTGTCCCTTGACGTGCAATAATGTTACCATCATTAAATCCCACATAATCAACACTCTGGGTTTACCATTGACCATATAGTGAGCTAAACCCACTGCATAAATACAGTGGCAAGAACAGCCATTCAGAGGCTAGGAATTCTGCAGCAAGTAACTCACTTCCTGACTCAGCAAAGCTTGTTTACCGTCTACTAAGTACAAGTCCAAAGTGTGATGGAATACTCCCCATTCACCTGGAGAAGTTCCAACAATACTCAAGTTTGGCACTATCCAGGACAAAGCAGCCTGCTTGACTACTCCCTACTCCACCGACACTCAATAGCAGCAATGCATACTATCTACAAGATACTGAAGAAATTCACCAAGGCTCCCAAGACAACAAGCGTGACCACTTGCATCTGTAAAGACACGGGCAGCAGATACCTGGGAAGACCTCCACCACCTGCAAGTTCCCCTCCAAGCCACTCACTGTCATGATTTGGAAATATTCCTTCAATGTCACTGGATCAAAATCCTGGAATTCCCTCTCTAACAGCACTGAGGGTCTACCTACAGCACACAGACTACAACAGTTGAACAAGACAGCTCAGTACCACCTTCTTAAAGGCAACTAGAGACAGGCATAAATGTTGGCCCATCCAGTGATGCCTATATCCCAAGTGATAATGGTACAGCATGAAAGAGTTATTAAATTAATATTTTGGTAGTCTTTTTGTTAAAAACAGACGTCATAATGTAAGAGGAGGTACATGAAAAACTAGAAGGGCTAGAAAAAGGGAGATATTAATGACTGTACTTAAAGCGGAGTCCGCAGGACTAGATCAAATCCAGTGGAAAATTATGAAGGAAGAAATAATCTTTCAATATCTTTTATATGTAGTAGTGGTACCAGAGGACTGGGGAACTAAAACTGCTACAGCCGTGTTCAAAGAAGACTGCAAGAACAAGCCCAGAACCAGAAGTCAATCAGTTTAATCATGGTGGGAAAGATTTTATGAACAGTGGGCTAAACTTTACACTCTTCAGTCAATGTATCTGAAAGTGGTGGAGGAAACCTAAAATTTAGCAATCTTCCAAACACAAACTCTCTTAGTATCTGTACCTGACCGAGATGATATTTCAATGCGGGTGAGAGCGCTGCCAACCTTTGGCCTGAGGCTCTTATTGCCACCTAATGGGCACTGCCACCAGTGGAGCTCTGAACTGATGTTCCCCACAATTCATCTGAAGCAACAACACCCCTCCCTCCCTCATCAAGGTCATGTCCCATGTAATGCTCCCTTCTCACCCCACCAACTCTCAAGTGCTGGACGTAGCTGAGTGTCTCAGCACAGTGCAGATGGTATCTCAAATCCCAGGAGTTGCCACCATTTCCAGTTGAGCATTAATGGAGGGAAAGTAATTGATGAAGCCTGGGGCCTGAAAGACATTCCTGGGAAGGGGATAGAAGACTTACCTTCAAGCAGTTAATGCTCCTCCTAGCAATGGGGAAGCCTTTAGGATGATGGTTGCGGTCCTCTATTTCATATTAGTTTCAAAGTTAAAAATCACACAACACAGATTATAGTCCAACAGGTTTATTTGGAAGCATGAGTTTTCGGAGCTTTTTCAGTTGTCAACCATCTGATGAAGGAGCAGCGCTCTGAAAGCTTGTGCTTCCAAATAAATCTGTTGGACTATAACCTGGTGCTGTGTGATTTTTAACTTTGCACACCCCAGTCCAACACTGGCACCTCCAAATCATATTAGTTCCAAGTCTCTTTCATACCTTCCTTTTCATCCTTGTTCTTCTTCACTTCTCTTCTAAGTTTTCTAACTAGTCAGTAGCAACCTGACATTTCTAAGTTGGAGATTTTGATAAGTTTGATGAGGGTAATGCAATTGATGCAGTGTACGTGCACTTACAAAAGGTATATGATAAAGTGCCATATAACAAGCTTATTAGCAAAGATAAATCACACAGAATAAAAGTGAGATTTATCAGCAGAGTGACAGAAGGTGTTGAGGTCATTAATAGGTGGCACTTAGAGTGATTAACTGTTCATTGGGCTTTCAGGGTCAGGGCCACACAACACCTAGCCTCATTTACAACCTTGTTTCAAAAACAGATAAACAAGCTGAACTCCAGAGATTAGAGCAACTGCCCCTGATGTCAAAACAGCAACTGACTGAGAGTGACATCAAGAATTCTGAGGTAAACTGAAGTCAATATAATCACGGAAAATTTCAGCTGATTGGAATCACAAAGATAGTTGTAGTTGTTGAAGAATCAATCTTTTCAGCTCCAGGACATCTCTGTAGGAGCTCCCCAGGGTAGCATCCTAGACCCAAACATCTTCAGCTGCTTCATCAATGACCTTCTCTCTATCACGAGGACAGATTGGAGATGTTTACGACTGCTGTTCAGCAACGTTCCCATCTCAGTTTCTGAAGCAGCCATTGCACAAATGTAGCAAGACCCAGATAATATTCAGGTTTGGGCTGACAAGTAGAAGTTCATTTTACATCATAAAATTATAATGATCACTCCCAAGTAGGGAGAACCTGCCTTCTCTTGACATTTTGATGAACCCCCACTCTCAACAGCATAATCTGTTACCATTGACCAGAAACTTGAATAGAACATCCATAAAAAGACTGGAAATTCTGTATTTCCTGACACTAAAACATGACCTCCATCTGCAAGGCACAAGTCAAGATTGTGACAGAATTCTTCCTCCTCCCCATTTCATCCAGATGCAAGGAGCTTGACATTATCCAGAAGCCCAGTTGATAGGTCCCCATACACTTTCACTCTCTCCTCCACCAGGGTGTACCAGCTACATGATACACGACAGCAAGGCTTCTTCAACAGCTTATTTCAAACCTGCAACCACCATCACCTAAAAGGACAACGGTGGAAAATACACAGAAGCACCATCACCTGGCAGTTCATCTCCAAGCACCAAACCGAAAGAACATGCAACAATATCATCACTATTTCAATGTTACCAGGCCAACACCCCGAATGTCCTTCTTGACATTGCTGTGTGCTGATTTAGATCATGTGGACTACAGTACTGGCAAGCACAGTTCAGAAAGGATATCACAACATTAGATAGGATGCCTACTATAGGAGGCAAGTGAGGAAATTGCTGGGGCTCTGACATAGATATTTAATATTTCATTGGGCACACATGAAGTGCCAGATAACTGGAGGATAGCTAACATTCCTTTGATGAAGGAGGGCAGCCAGGATAAACCATGTAATTACAGAAATTATGGGACAAAAGTTCTGGGCACAGGATGAATCAACAGTTAGAAGGGCAGGGAGTGATTGGAGATAGTCGGGATGAATTTGTTGCAAGGAGATCCTGCCTGAATAATTTGAGTTTTTTGAAAAAGTGACTAAATAAATTGATGAGTGATGCAGCTGTAGTGGTTTAAATTGACTTCAAAAAGGTCTTTGACAAAGTCTCACATGGAAGGCTGCTTCAAAAGTTAAGAGCCTGTGGGATCCAAGGCAATTTAGCAAACTAGATCCAAAATTAGCCTGCAAGAGGCAAAGGGTGGTGGTGGAGGTTTGTGTCTGTTTGGAAGCCAGTGTACTGCAGGAATCAGTGCTGGTACCCTCAATGTTTGTTATGTACATTAACAACTTGAATGTAAATGCCGAAGGTATAATTACTAAGTTTGCAGATGACATGAAAATTGGTGCTGTTGTTGATAGAGGAGGACGGCCTCAGGCTATAGTCTGATATCAAACAGCTGATAAATTACATCTGACATTGTTTTGCTCAATTTAATACTGATAAGTGAGATGTTGCATTTTAGGAGATCTAAAAAAGGATTTACACAATAAATGATAAATTTCTAGGGAGTACAGGTGGTTTTGTTATAATACAGCGAATAAATGTTAATGAAACATGTAACGCAATTGACAAATTGGAGAAGCTTTTTCTACAGTGCAAAGTTTTAAAACGCATGTTGGCTGTCACACGGTTACAGCACCATCATTTTAAGCACCGTTTCCAAAGTGTAATCTTTCTATAACACGGGGTTGTACAAGAACGCAACCAGCACATTATAGAAGGACTGACAGTACTGATGAACTAAGGGAGGTTGCGCACAAATTCATATGTCCGTGAAGGTGCCAGCACAGGTAGTTGGGGCAGTGAAGGAGGTAAATGGGATGTTTAACTTTATTAGCCAGGGAGCAGGAAGTTACAACTTGATAGCACATAGTTTAGGCCACAGATGGAATACCGCCTGCAGTTCTGCTCATGTCAGAAGGATGCGACTGCACTGGAGAGAATGCAAAGAAGATTCACCAGGATATTGCTTGAGATGTAAACTCTCAGCTACAAGGAGAGACTAGGTTTATTTTCTCTAGAGCAGAAGCAGCCAAGGAAGGATGTGAGGTACATTAAATTATGAGGGGCATAGAAAGGGTAGATCATGAGAATATTCTCCCCCGGCAGATAAGCCAAACACAGAGGCTGTAAGTTTAAAATGAGGAGTAAATGGTTTAGACAGGATCCAAGGAATTTTTTTTTTCAGAGAGTGGAAGAAATATGGGAAGGACTATCAGAGGCTGGTGGAGGCAGGTACTCTCACAGCACTGCATAATAATCTAGACAAACACTTCAATGACAGGGCATTGTAAGTTAAGGACAAAGTGCAGGTAAACAGGATTAATAGATTTTGGTATTTGGTTGGGATAGACAGTGGGTTGAAAGGCCTGTTGCAATGCTGTATGCCTCAATGACTCTAAAGGTGATGAGAACTTGTTCCCATTAGCCCCAGGACACAGATTTAAAGTAATGAGTTCAAGTTCCAAAATGACTGGAATTCCCTGCTTAAGAGGTGAATGTAGGCAGATTCAAAAAAGGTACTGGTCCTGGAAGAAAATCCATGGGCAGGACTGTGGAGAACAGACAATGAAATGGGATCAGCTGAGCTGTTCTTGCAAACAACTGACAAGACACAATAAGTTGAATAGTTTCCTTTTGTGCTGTAATGATTCAACACATCAATAATTACACAATATTCAAGAACTGGTAAACAATGCTCACAAAGCCTGTTTTTAGATTCTATTAAATTTGACAGTATCAAAATGCTCTAAAATTTGTATTTAGCAAAACCCAATTATGAAAAAGTCCACTTCTGGTGAGACTGCTTCACAAATTTTCAGATATCATTTAAGAACATTAAATTTCTTTCCACAAATTCCAACATTCCTTCCAATTCTTCCATTTAGGGCCCTGGGGAGTGTTGTCAAACAGGGGTTCAGGTACATTGTCTACCTGTGACACAAATTTCAAGGAACAGAGTGGTAAAGAAGTCATTTGGCATGCTTGCCTTCATTGTTCAGACCATGGAGTGTAGGAAATGTCATGTTGTGTTTGTATAGGACATTGGTGATACCACTTTTACAATACGGTGTAGAGTTTTGGCTCTCCTGCTTTGGAAGAATATTAAATTGGAGAGGGTGCAGAAATATTAACAAGGATGTTACTGGGACTGGAGGGTTTGAGTTATAAGGAGAGGCTGGGACGTTTTAAACTGGAATGTAGGAGGTTGAGGGGTGACCTCAAAAGTTTATGAAATCATGAGAGGCTTTGATAAAGTGAACATCAAAGGCTTTTTCCCTACGGTGAGGATTTCAAAAGTAGAGAGCATATTTTTAAGGTGAGTGGTGAAAGATTTAAAAGGGACCTGAAAGATAATCTTTTCCACACAGAGTGTAGTGCATGTGTGGAATGGAATGAATCACCAGAAGTAGTAGAAGATGCAGGTATAGTCACAACATTGAGAAGACATTTGGACAGATACATGAATAGGAAAGGTCGAGACTGAATTAGGCCAAACCCAAATGGGACTAGTTGAGTTTGGGGAAACTTGGTCGGCATGGACTAGTTGGACCAAAGGGTCTGTTTTTGTGTTGTATGATTCTATGGCTCAATTTTAATTTACTAGTTCTGCAACTGTCAGTAGAGACTGTCAAGGCATCTACTACCTGCTTACTCAGATTAGTTGACTTGTCCTTAATTTTTCTATGTTGCATTAGAACCAATTTAACCATCCATTCTGTACACTTGTTTAAAAATAAGGTGCCATAAATGGGCCCAGAGGAGAGTATGATTGTAACAAAGTCCTTGCATTTTTATTGGTTCAATTACACATAACAGAGCATGAAGCAAAACTGTAGGGAAGAGATATTGCAACAAGATTATTCTGGTTCAATACAGAAATGTTTGCTATTGCATAGTGATTTGACAAAACTGAATACATTTGATGCAAAGAACAAATGATATTTCTGTCTTAAATGACTAAGTGAAATAAAAAGAAAAAAAAATCAAAAATGTAAACACGACTACAGGTTTCAATAGGAAATCATGATGTGAGTGCACAGTTTAATCACAACATTACATTAAACTTTGCAACGAATGTTCAGACATGATTGTTTCTTTGTATTTATACTACAATAATACAGATCATTTGCCAAGTTAAAATGAAGGCATTCTATCTTAAATAAACAAATCTGCATGCTTCCCAGTCATGATGGTATATTTAAATTTTCAGTTTTTAAGATGAAAAGTGCAGGAAATATGATGGCAGAAGAGAACACAAGTCTAAATATTTGCAGTCTTTTTCAATATAGCCAAAGTGCAACAAATCGTACTGTCATCAAATTGCTTCAAAAAAGTCAGCCACTGCTACTGCTTTTTGACAACCAGTAATATGGCAGCTGCATCTATAACTACAATGTGAGACTTTAGTGTGCATGCATTTGAGTTCAATCTTTTTTCTTGTTTGATTATTAAGATGCTTCAATAAGCTTCTTGTGCAGCTCTTCAACTCTAGAATCTCCATTCATTTTGCCATTTTGAAGTAATACCTGAAAATACAACAAATACCTTTAAGATGACATCTTGAATATATGAATATTTTCTTGGGAGCTTGTAACAACATTTATCTGGCTAGAATACGATCCTCAAATATCAGCTAAGTCCCATGTTCTGTACCTAGCTTGTGCCAAATTAGCTAGCCCAGTCATTGGCTTCCCACAAATGAGTTCACCCTGTGCTGCAGGTATGTGAGAATAAGGAAAACAAAGAAAAAAACAGTACAATAAATAAATAACAAAACAGCCGGAGAAACTTAGCATGTCTGGCAGTAGCTTCGGAGAAAAAAAACAGTTAATGTTTTAAGTCCAGTGATCATCCTTCAGTTCTATGAGAGACAATGCAAATTTTAAAGGATAATGGTATATAAGACCAGAT
Organism: Chiloscyllium plagiosum; assembly: GCF_004010195.1. NCBI lineage: Eukaryota > Metazoa > Chordata > Chondrichthyes > Orectolobiformes > Hemiscylliidae > Chiloscyllium > Chiloscyllium plagiosum. The sequence goes on from NC_057711.1 coordinate 51,844,416, forward strand.
TAAAGTGTTTCCAACAAACTAAATCTTGTCTTCATTCGATTTTACACTACATTAATATTCTGTTTAGCAAGGAGAGTAATTGTTAACATTGATTCAATAACCAAAACCAGGAAAACAGATTCAAAATCATTTAGTCTATTGCTGTTTGTGGAGTCTTGTAATGTGCAAACTTAATGCTGAGGTTAACCATAACAAAGCCTACACATCAAAAATAATTCTCCGAGCAGTAATGCATTAAGGTTGTGAAAGGTACAATATAAACATACTTTTTTTAAAAACCTTTATGTCTTGGTTATTTTAGCAAGGGACAGCAGCATCGTGGCACTTTCACTGGACTCAAAACACCCAGGCTAATGTTCTGAGGACATGGGTTTAAATCATTGTAGATGTAAAGAGCAGAGAGTGCTGCCCATCCTCTGCCCTCTAAATTAGGGCAGTTATATTGGTTCAGTTATATTGTCACTGGATTAGTAATCCAGAGATCCAGGTAATCTTCTGGAAATTTAGGTTTGAAACCTGAGTGGGATATGGTGGAATTTGAATTCAATAAAAAAATCTGGAATTAAGATTTAATGATGACCATGTTGACTATCAGAGGAACTCAGCTAGTATACTAATATCGTTTAGGGGAGGTACAACCATCCTTACCCAGTCTGGCCTACATGGGACTCCATAGCAGTGTAACTCTTAACTGATTTCTGGGCAATTAAGAGGAGCAATAAATTCTACTCTAGTCAGTGACATCTGTGTCCTGTGAATTAATTTTTTTAAAATGGTGAAATTTGAATTGATTTTAAAAATCTGGAATTAAAACACAGCCTAACTGTGATGTAAACACTTGTTGTTGCAAATGCCTATCAGTGCAGCCCAGGGTTCTTGATTAATCGTCCATTGACATTGCCACTACATCGTCACTCCTCTTGCTAAAACAATAAAGCAGTAAAAAGAACATGTGTTCATATTGTACCTTTCACAATCTCAGTCCATTACTTAAAGTACTTCACACTTAGTGAATTAATGTTTGATTTGTAGGCAAATCTCAGCAACAAATTTGCACATTACAAGATTCCACAAGCTGCAATGATCTTTTAAGGAAGGAAATCTTTACCTGGTCTGGCATGCATATGACTCCAGACCACTGTAAATGCAGTTCATTCTTAACTGCCCTCGAGACAAACAATAAATGTTGTCCTAGCTAGTGAGGCCCATATCACATGAACAAATAAAAAAAATACAAGATAAAATAAAATTGAAAACACTTGTTAAATTTCACTGCAGCTTTATAAGCAAAGATCAATGCCAGCAACAAAACTGTACAAAGCTCCTAGTTTAAAAACAAAATAGGTGCCAATTGTTTAATCTTACTGTGATAAGTTCATCATCATTTTTGGCCCACAGATGTCGTAAGAGGTACCAACGGCCAACTGATGCAATGCTCTCTGTGTAACCTGGCTGATATACCACTCTCTCCAGCAGCCGTCGTGTTTCCCTATAGGGCAGTAAAGTATGATCAATTCATTTGAACTATTTAACCACTTAAACCCTCCAAAACTGAGAAATAAAGTCAATAGTTAAAGTCCAAAGATTGAATATATTTTCCACTGCCTCCCCCATGCAAATCATCTCATCAGACTGTCAACACTTAGTCCCTCCTCCTTTCTTTCGGGAGCCTTTCTTCCTTCATAATGTCAGATGTTCTTATCTATTTAAGTTCACTCCTTAAAAATCTTCATTCCTTATCATTTCATTTAACTGTCCCAAATTTCCATGATACATTGGTCCTTCCTTTCTTTCCTCAATAGCTTCAATGATTACTTCAGCCACCACCGACATTCCCTTACCCTTTTACTCAGAAATCACAGTCCTCTTATCCTCACTAAACCTCTGCTTTCATAATAGCTCTCCCACCCATGTTTGTGGCCAGCCTTTTGACCCTGCCAACTTTGGAAGGCAGTGGTAATGTCACAAGACTAATACTCCAGAGCAAAATATAGTGCTAGAGAAACTCAGCAGATCTGGCAGCATCACGAGAAAGAAAAATCAAGTTAAAGTTTCAAGTTTGGAGACCCTTTGTCAGCATTTGTATAGCACAAATGTTACCTGCCACTTGTCAGTCCAAGACTGGATACTGTTCAGCTTTTGTGGAATTTGGATATGAACTGGTTCAGTACCCGAGGAATTCTGAATGGTGTTGAACATTGACAATTGTGCAATGAACATCACCACTTCTGACATTATAATGGAGCAAAGGTCGTTGATGAAGCAGCTGAAGAATGCTGGACTTGGGACACCAGATCTGCCGTATTGTGCTTTGATTAACGAGATGGAGATGTGGGTTTGAAATCTGCCATGGCAGGTAGCAATTTTGAATTTAATAAAAATCTGGAACATAAAATTTAGTCTAATAGTGACTGTATAATGATTGTTGTAAAGACCTATCTAGTTTAATAATGTTCTTTAAAGAGGAAAATCTGCCCCTTTACCTTATCTGACCTACATGTGACTCCAGACCCACAGTAATGTGGTTAATACTTAACTGTTATCCGAAATTAATATTTTGTTCATTAACAAATGTTATTTAAAATTTTAGCTTGTGCATATTTACAAATTAATTGGTCCACTCCAAATTACAGATGTTGATTGAAGGCAAACTTCAAGAGTTTTAATGCCTTCCTATGAATACCAAGTGTATATTTCCAGTAAGTTGAATGCACTAAAACATTCTTAAAAATAAAGGAAAAATGTACAGAACTACGCATTATAACATTTCATGGAATCTGAAATGTAAATATATATTACCTTGCTCCCATTTTAACTATAAATTGCAGGAGTGCTTGGAATAGACCAGCAAGAGGACAAAGAGAGATCTTTTGAGCTTCACTGGTTGCTTCTTTGACTAATGATGCCCATCGATTGTTCTGAAGTTTAATCTAACAAAAAGAGTTCAAATATAAAGTTTATATACATAGTAATGTTCAATTCATTAAATTAGGTTTTAAACTTGACAGGTACAGCAAAAACTACATCACATTTCAGGTTTGTAAATCTATTGCAATGTTTAAGCTATGCTATGTTATTAACAAGGAGTAAGGACAAACTTCATTTAAAACTGAATGCATTGTACTTTGAAAATTTATATTAAAATGCATGATTAAAATATGAAATTTAATTGACCAGATAATAATGATCAAATCTAACTGACCTGAAATGGATGAAAACTGGTGGTGCTCACTTTACAGAATCCTGACCAGTTTTCAGCTTTTCAAAAATACTTAAGAAATTTATCAATTTGCGTTCCTACTCTCCCTTCCTGTTCATCTTTTAGATTCCAAGTTTAATGTAGGTTTAAAAAGAGACAGTTTGTGCTGATTATTGCAAAAATCTACATTTGTTATTCTCTAATAACCAGTCTATATTCAAAATAAAACTTGAAGGATAGCAAGTACTTACACGTATTATCATAGTGGACAAGGTGAACATTCTCAAAAACACCCAGAACACCCTTTGAATATAAATTCTCAAATTAAAGTTAACCAAAATGAAGATAGGTGCTGCTTTCTGGTAGGCATTTATAACTAAATATGCAAATTTTGTTTCACAGCCAAAGACAGTAGGTTGGTTGCAGCAGGAAAAAGGTGTAATACTTTTTAAAAGAATTTATTCTGCACTGTATTGATCTCAAAGTTAAATTTTATGCTACTGTTTAAAAACACTTCATTACCTGTTATCATTAATTCAATGTTCACTTGTCACAGTCTCCAGCAATTACTCATTATAATAGGCTAGTAATGTCATGATTGCTGTCTTCCTCGAAACCATAATATTGGGATATATTTAAAGGAAAGCTTCTCCAACAGATAAATCAATGAGTTAAGACAACTAATTTTAAATATTTTACCAGCTTTCAGTCCTAAAGCACTACTGTTAGGTTGGTAGGCAACCTTTGAATCTGTTGGACATTAAAACTTTACTCAGCAAGAAGAAAACAGGCCTATTTTAGGATTCAACCCAAAAGATATTCAAAAGGTTAGGAAACAATGAAAGTTATAAAGTCCTAAAACTCCTCAAAGGAACTTGCATTGAAAATCACATAGTTCAACATGCACACATTGTCATATTGGGCTACTCATTGGATGTGAATATATGTTGTATGACTCAAAGATACCTTTATTCAAATACCAAAGCATTACCCTCCAGAGATGGGAACAGTGATGGTCTGTAATTGATTCAATTACCAAGATAGAGTTATAGTTCAAGATGCAGAGATGCTATCATTAGTAGGGGAGGGGGGGCAAAAAAGAGACAGTGTCAAGAAACATGAGGAAGCTAATGAACAATATATTATCTTCAAGTTGAATGGCATTCCACATTGTTTGTTAATGAGGGAAGGAAAAGTCAATGACATCACTATAAAAAGTGGACAGCGACAGAAGGCTTGCGGAGTTCAAATGACATCTGGGATATCATAAATAGAGGTATTGAATATAAGAGCAGGTCAATTTTTCCTTTATGAAGTTATCATCACGCTACAAGTAGACCATTGTATCTAGTCTGGTCACTACACATTAGAGTGGATATAGTGGTCATTGAGAAGGTATGGAGATCTAACAAATCAGTTCAAGGGATCAATGATTTTAGATATAAGGTCAGTTTAAAAAGTTGCACAAAATTAGACAATTATCAGTGCTTTAAAGTGACAGCAGTTGCTCTTGGTGCCGTTTTATCTATCACATAATTGATAGTTCAACTGACTTATACAGGTTGCAAATTTATAGTTTTAATTTTCTTTGATGCAAGCTCAAGATTTGAAATATGACACTATGGGTGATGTAAAGTAGAGGGCTTGGCTTGCTTCTTCAAATGGAGGAAGGTAGAGTTGAAGGGTCATACGTACAAAGTTTTCTTTGAGGAACTGATGCAAGTGGAAGAGCAACTGGATTTCATCGTTGCTGCTACAGACAGGAAATTGATAGGAGAAAAATGTAATTAAACCACTTGGCTGAAGAGAAGGAATCTTTTATATCCTAATAATCATAAACATCTCTTGCAAATAAAATGGCCATGCAACAGCTTCATTTATTCTATTTTCCTGAATAAAAGTTTGAATATTCTTTACTGACAAGGAAATTTGGATGTAGCCATATTTTATTGCTGCACACATCTATTTATATAAAATAGCATGTGACACAGCCCTCTAAATTCTCACTGGATATATTCAATGAACTTTAAAAACCCTGCACTGAATTTGGACTGAGATCACCTAAGGATAGAAAACAGCTATTATATTTCAACATTTAGGAAGAGTGGAAAACAATTGAACTTGTTAAAATCAATTGTCCTATTAAAGCATTCGGTAGCAGCAAGAATCGAGCTTCTCACCACAAAGTTCAGCCTGCAGTTACAAACAGAGTTTAAACAAAACAAGAAAACCTTTGCTTATAGCATGTGCACAAGAAAATTCTAGTTGCAGTTAATGAAATTCTTACCGTACTGAGAGAGAGGGCAAGCAATGCTAATCTGAGTAGACTTGACAGTTTGCCATTCACATTGCCGTGCTGTGAAGATAGTTGCAGTCCTTGCCTGTAACACATTTCCGCTGCTATCATTAAACCCTGAGATTTATATACTTCTGCCAGCCACTAGGTGGAAACAGAGATTTTTAAACAATGAGCACCGATTGCAGTCTGTGTCGAATACCTGACATCCTGCTGCACAATGTTGATTTGCTAACATTAAATCAGGTTCTGAAAATTTTCTGAAGAACAGAGTTGAAAATAGGCAAGTACATTTATATGACAAATAAATGCTTGAGACTACATGAAAAACAGTGGCATTTAAGTGATGCTTCAATGACAGATTTATTTTCAATGATGTTCCATGTTTTAATTCCTCTTCATGACATAAATTCTTAATAAAAGGTAAGCTAACAAATACTAACAAAACAAAAATCCACCCAAGGTATCAAGCTGTTTGTGTTTGGTAATGAGTTTGAATACTCATTAAGGCAAACTTTCACTGCTGACAGCACTCATGGTCATAACCTCAATGAATTTGACCACAACTTCAGAGTTTAACACAATGATAGAAATCCTGAAATTTCAGTCAGTCAGTCAGTCAGTCAGTCAGTCAGTCAGTCAGTCAGTCAGTCATCCACAGTTTTGCCACAGGTTGTGCTGTGGATCCTCCCCAAACCCCCAGTTAAAAATCAGCATACAGCAAAATCAACAGATTGGGCAAAACAATCGAAACTTCCATTCTCATATCAAGTTTGTGTTGTAATTGGAGACATAACTACCACTGCACAACCAATAAGCTTCTGAAACAAAATTCATATTTAGGAATGTTGTTAACTATCATTTGGCTAATTTCTGGAATTTAAGACTAGAATTTGTTTCCTGGTGGCTGGGAGTACTCCTCTGGGTTCAGCCAATTAGGTAGCTTGATGACATCATTGCAGTATGACACTGACAATCACCATTAAATGATACTATCCTCTATTCCAGGTCAAGAAATTCAAAAGCTCATACCACAGAGATTGCTAGATCTGTCAATGAGACTTTCGTTGATGCCTGCAATGAGCACTTTTGTTTTTCTGACTGCAAATCTATCAAATGAATGTTATCAAAGAGGATACAGTTTGTAGATTGTCTCCGTAAGGTCGTAAGATACAAGAGTAGAATTTGCCAACTGGCTCATCGAGTCTGCTCCACCATAGGTTTCTCAACCCCATTCTCCTGCCTTCTCCCCATAACCCTTGATCTCCTTACTAATCAAGAACCTATTTCTGTCTTAAATACACTCAAAGACTTGGTGTCCATAGTCTTCTGCAGCAATGAGTTTCACCGATTCACCATCCTCTGGCTGAAGAAATTCCTCATCTCAGTACTAAAGTCATCCCTTTATTCTGAGGCTGTGCTCTCAGATCCGCTCTCATCTTTATAACCTCTACTGAGTACATACCCACCTTTATTACAAAATTAATCTGAAACAGAAAATCCATTTTGGGTTTGAGGCTGGTGTATGAAGAAAGCAATGTTCCTGTCCAAGAATCCTACTTCTGACCCACTGAAATTAGTGGGACCATAGGTAGATTCATTGACGATCAGGTGCGTCTCTGCACCATAACGGACACAGCTTGAACGCCCACCAGCCTCATGACCACAAACCAATGTAGGAATACTTATACCTATCCAATGCAATGCTTTCACTCTTACACAAAATATTAGTACAGGAACAGGACATGGTGTTAGCAACTATATAATGGTATTCATACAGCCCTCGAGTTTTCTCGTATTCTTTCTCTGTGAAGAACATAACTGCTTATTTTTGAACTTCAGATGACAATACTTTAAGATAGCATTCAGATGGTTCTCAATGTTCATGTGAAAAAGAAATTAATGATTGAATGTAAAACTATTCAAGGTTTAAAAAGTTTGCTTGAGAACGGAGAATAGAGTGAACATAATGAACATAAAAATGTACAAAGTTAAAAATCACACAACACCAGGTTATAGTCCAACAGGTTTAATTGAAAGCACACTAGCTTTCGGAGCGACTCTCCTTCATCAGGTGGTAGTGGAGGGCTCAATCCTAACACAGAATTTATAGCAAAAATTTGCAGTGTGATGTAACTGAAACTGTACATTGAAAAATTGATTGTCTGTTAAGCCTTTCATCTGTTAGAAGACAATGATAGTTTCACTTCTTTCATGTGTAAATCACAAAACCTTTTTTTTAATTAAAATGTTGCATTCTCGGGTTAGCTGTTAACAATGGCGTTAGCTAGACAATATGCTGAAGGTGTTGGCCCCGTGTTCTCGGTCTATGCCATGATGTTTAGCTTGATTCTAATCTAAAAAGTGAAATAACGGAGTTTTACATGAATTCGTGCAGTTCTTGAGCAAAGTACACTGTAACCCTGCAAGTACAAATTCACCCCACAAAAAAAATGTGTGCATGTGGGTCTTTGTCTGTCTGGGTTGGGGGTTGTGAGTGTGAGAAAGTGTGTGTGTGTGCACACACAGAGTGTCTTAAATCTGTGAGGGGGTGGGTGTCTGTGCATATGTGTGTCCGTGTGTATAGGAATGCCTGTGTGAGAGTGTGTGTGAGTGTGTGTGAGAGAGTGTGTGTGAGAGAGAGAGTGAGTGTGAGTGTGAGAGTGTAAGTGAGAGTGAGAGAGAGAGAGAGTGTATATAGTGCAATGGTGGTCACCTGTAATGTGACATGAACCCAAGGTCCCAGTTGAGGCCCTCCCTATGGGTACCGAACTTAGCTATCAGCCTATGCTCGGCCACTTTTCTCTGCTGCCTATCTCGAAGTCCACCTTGGGGGATGGTCACTTGAAGGTCCGAGGCTGAATGTCCTGGACCACTGAAGTGTTCCCCAACTGGGAGGGAACCCTCCTGTCTGTTGATTGTTTTGCGGTGCCCATTCATCTGTTGTTGTAGCCTTTGCTCGGTTTCCCCAATGTACCATGCCTCCGGGCATCCCTGCCTGCAACGTATAAGATAGACAACGTTGGCTGAGTCACATGAGTTCCTGCCACGTACAAGGTGGGAGGTGTCCCCACATGTAATGGTGGTATCTATGTTCACACTCTGACACGTCTTGTAGCGCCTACCGTGACAGAGTTGTATGGAGTTGTCCTGACAGCTGGGCAGCTTGCTACGAACAACGATCGGTTTGAGGTTTGGCGGTTGTTTAAAGGCAAGTAGTGGAGGTGTGGGGAAGGTCTTGGTGAGGTGCTCATCCTCATTGAAAATGTGTTGCAGGTCACGAAGAACATGGCGTAATTTTTCGGCTCCTGGGAAATACTGAACAACGAAGGGTACCCTGTTGGTTGCAGCACATTTCTGTCTCCTGAGGAGGTCATTACGGTTCCTTGCTGTGGCACGTTGGAACTGGCGGTCGATGAGTTGGGCATTGTACCCAGTTCTTGAGAGAGTATCCCAGAGTACTTCCAGGTGTCCATCGCGTTCCTCCTCATCTGAGCAGATCCGGTGTATGCGTAGGGCTTGTCCATAGGGGATGGCTGTTTTAATATGTTTTGGGTGGAAGTTGGAGAAGTGTAGCATTGTGAGGTTGTCTGTGGGTTTGTGGTAGAGTGTGGTGCTGAGGTGTCTATCCTTGATGGAGATGCATGTGTCCAAGAATGAGACAGATAGTCAAGAGTAGTAAATGGTGAGTTTGATGGTGGGATGAAACTTGTTGATGTCACTGTGTAGTTTAATCAGTGACTCCACGCCATGGGTCCAGAGGAAGAAAATGTTGTCAATGTACCTGGTGTACAATGTTGGTTGGAGATCCTGCATAGAGAAGAAGTCTTGTTCGAACCTGTGCATAAAAATGTTGGCATATTGGGGTGCAAATTTGGTCTCCAGGCTGTCCCGTGTGTCTGGATGAAGAACTGGTTGTCAAAGGTGAAGATGTGATCAAGGATAAAGCGGATGAGTTGTAGGATGGTGTTTGGAGATTGGCAGTTGTTGGTGTTGAGTACTGAGGCTATTGCTGCGATGCCATCATTGTGGGGGATGCTGGTGTAGAGTGCGGAAACGTCCATTGTGACGAGGAATGTTCCCGGTTCGACTGGTCTGTGGGTGCTGAGTTTCTGTAAGAAATCCGTAGTGTCGCGACAGAACCTGGAGATCCCCTGTACAATAGTTTCAAGATGCCTTCCACATAGCCGGAGAGATTCTCACATAGGGTCCCATTGCCCAACACAATGGGACGTCCCAGTGTGTTGGCTTTGTGTACCTTTGGAAGGCAGTAGAAGTCGCCTACACGAGAAGTACGTGGGATGAGGGCGCGTAGGGAACTCTGAAGGACTGGATCCAAAGTTTTGATCAGTGTGTTTAATTCACGGGTGTGTTCTTTGGTCGGATCAGCTGGTAGTTGCCTGTAGTGTTCCTGGTTGTTCAGTTGTCGGTACACTTCCTTGCAGTAATCTGTTCTATTTTTTTGTGAACAGGATATCTAACTCTCCTGTTTATTTTTTTTCTTTTCTTTTTTTTTAACCCCCACACTACCGCCTAAGTGCGGTAGTGCTTATTA